>NC_045429.1:447998304-448306940 GCF_902635505.1 Sarcophilus harrisii | reverse complement strand
TTACGAAACCCCAGCTCCCAAGAAGTTACAGTCTAAAGGAAACACTTGCACAAAACAATACAAAGTAATTGCGGGGAGATACTGGGTGGGGGGAGGCTGGTTAGGAGGACTCGTGATTCACAAAGGTGGCGCACTCAAGTTACCAGGGCCAAGCCACGGAGACAGAAGGAAGACTAAAAGCAGCGCTGACGTGGTCTGATTTGACAGGGGCTGAAAGCCGCCCCCAGCACGGGAGATACCCCGAGGGCCAAAAGGGCAGCGGCAGGGGGAGGGGGGGGAACCTCAGGTCACAGCCCTGGAAGGGAGGGCCTCGGGAGTTCCGGAGGTGCCCCCAGCCGAGGCAGCGTCCCGGAGAGAGGACAGGGCGCGCGTTTTTGCAGCCTTAGCTGCATGCACCTGCTTCACACGCAATCCCGATCAGAATAATCACCGGCTCCGAAGGGGCGGGCCCAGCATCACGTGCGAGGGCGGCTCCGGACGCCGGCGGCGCGCTGATTGGCCGAGGCCGGCGCGTCCTTTTCCTCGGCGCAGGCGCAACAGCAGATGGCTCCGCCTTCCTCCCCTTTCCCCCCGCCCCCCGCCCCCGGCGCCGGCCGGCTGGCTCCCACCCTTCAGCCCGCCCCGCTCCCGCTCCTCCGTGGCCCCGCGCCCTGCCCCCTCACCCGACACACTTCACCCCCCCTCCCCCCGGCACCTTCTCACCATTTCCGCACTTTTTCGATGGCCGCCATCACCTTTTTGATGTCGTCTTTGGCCCGGCTGCGGGTCTCAGCTCGGACGGACCGACCCGACATGGCGGCGGCGGGAGCGGCGGAGGCCGGGGCTCTGCTCCCAGGACACGGAGAAGCGCGCGCCGCACGCGCCGCCACCGCTTGCCCGCCGCTGCCGCCGCCTCAGCCGCGTCACCGGCACCGCCCCCGCCCTCGCCCTCCCCGCCTCCCTCAGCCTCTGCCTCCGCCTCCGCGCCCTCCCCCTGCGCGCGCCCCGCGGGGCTCGCGCTCGGCCCAACGCGCCTGCGCGGCCCTCCCGGGAAACCCCGCCCCCCACCTGCTCTCCCCGGTCCTGGGCTGGAAGTCGGGAGCCGGGAGGGGAAAAGGGAAAGGGAGAGGGCGGGGCGTGGGCATGTGCACGTGCCGGGCGGCTGGCACGTGTCTCTGAGGGGGCGGGGAGAGAAGCACGAGGACCCTCCTGCCGGGAGGCTGCCGGCGGCCGCCCCGGGAGCTGGTGTGGGGCTCTCCCGCCCTCCCCCGAGCCCGACGTCCGAGGCGGGGGAGAGACTTGACCTTGCTCTGGCTGCCTGGAAGGAGCATCCGTCTCCTAAAAGAGTCAGTGCTCCAAACCCTCCCTGAGCCGCTGAGCCCAGGCTTCCTCCCGGTCCTAAGCCTTGGACCCCTCAGAGTCGCGCTGTTTGTAAAAACGCGAGGAGCGCGCACGGTGGCGAACGAAGCTGATTGTGCTTCATCAAAACGCTACTGAAAGTTCCCAGGGGCTCCTCCCCGCATCTGCCCCGGCTGCCCAGGGGCTCCTCCCCGCATCTGCCCCGGCTGCCCAGGGGCTCCTCCCCGCATCTGCCCCAAAAGCCCAGGGGCTCCTCCCCGCATCTGCCCCAAAGCCCAGGGGCTCCTCCCGCATCTGCCCCGGCTGCCCAGGGGCTCCTCCCCGCATCTGCCCGGCTGCCCAGGGCTCCTCCCACATCTGCCCCGCTGCCCAGGGGCTCCTCCCACATCTGCCCCAGAAGCCCAGGGCTCCTCCCGCATCTACCCCGGCTGTCCAGGGCTCCTCCCGCATCTGCCCCGGCTGTCCAGGGCTCCTCCCGCATCTGCCCCAGAAGCCCAGGGCTCCTCCCCATCTGCCCGGCTGCCCAGGGGCTCCTCCCGCATCTTCCCCAGAAGCCCAGGGCTCCTCCCGCATCTGCCGGCTGCCCAGGGGCTCCTCCCCGCATCTGCCCCGGCTGCCCAGGGGCTCCTCCCCGCATCTGCCCCAGAAGCCCAGGGGCTCCTCCCCGCATCTGCCCCGGCTGCCCAGGGGCTCCTCCCCGCATCTGCCCCGGCTGCCCAGGGGCTCCTCCCCGCATCTGCCCCAGAAGCCCAGGGGCTCCAAGGAAAGAACCCCCGGAGGAGCTCTCCAAGCTCATCCCCGGGGCCGTTCCCCCGGATGCCGCTCTCCCGGTCCTTTCTCCGGAAAATCCTGCCCCTGTCCCTTCCCCCGGTCCTGCCTGCCCGAGCTCTCCCCGCCCCGAGGCGCCAGCGGAAGAAGGGACATGTATTTGTAACTTCAGATATAAATATAAAGCATAATTACACGGTTTAAAGATGATATATTCATTTATGCGTTTGTTTAATGGCCTCCTGGTTTCCCTGCTTCCAACCATTTTTCATACTGCCTACAAATGCGTATTCAATTAAAACTACAAACCCACAGTCCGCGGAATGACACGTAAAGTGTATTACATATAGAATATTGTAATAATGTAGCCAAGTCTCCTTCCTGTCTCTAACACAGACCAGCTGGGTGACCCAGGCCCAACATTCACTCTCTGTGCCCCGGAGGAAACGCCACTCTAAATTGTAAAGAGGTTCCCAATCTGGGGCGGCCAGATGGCTCAGTATCTAGAGCACTGGCCCTGGAGTCAGGAGGACCAGAATTCAAATTCATCCTCAGACGCTTGGCACTTTGTCTGAGTGGCCCTGAGCAAGTCACTTAACCTTATTGCTTTCTAAAAGAAGAAATTACCATTCTGCATTGGGAGGGGGTTTCCACCCCTGGAGTGCTCTTAAAACCAAATTTCAGCTAAGTTGACAAATTGCTTTGATGGACAAAGCTACCCCCGCCTAAAGAATATATTATTATGTAATATAACTACAGGACAATACTGACAAAAACTACTCTTAAAGATGGGCCCTTGCAAGTATTCACCTCTTTTTACATATGACCTAACTGGAAAGTTGTGATGTAACCCAAGGTCAGATAACTAATAAATAGCAGAGCTGAAATTCCAACCAAGTCAAGCATTCTTTTTCCTGTACCAGGCAGGCAACTTGCACGTGCTAGCACCTACTGTGTGTCAGGGAGATAAAGAAAGGGAAAAAGAAGAATCCAAACTGGTTTTGTCCTTTAAGGATCTCCTAGATTAATGGAGAGAAACACATGAAATACATATGAATAAGATAGATATAGGATAAATTGGGGGAATTTTCAGAGGGAAAGAAATAAGATTAAAGAAGATTAGGAAAAGCTCATTTTTTGTGATTCTATCATTTTTAAAATTTGTCATTTACTTTTTTTTGGTTATACATGATTATTAACTTTTTAAATATACATTTCTTTATGAATCATGTTGAGGGAGAAAAATTAGACCAAAAGGGCAAAAAACAGAAAAAAGAAGTGAACATAGCATGTATTGATTTACTTTCAGTCTTCATAGTTCTCTCTCTGGATGCAGATGGTGTTTTCCATCCATAGTTTATTAGGATTGCCTTGGATCACTGAATCACTGAGAAGAACCAAGTCTTTCATAACTGATCAACACACAATCTTGCTGTCGTGTGTGCAGTGTGTTTCTGGTTCTGTTTGTTTCGCTCAGCATCAGTTCCTGTAAATCTTTCCAGACCTTTCTAAAATCAGCTTGTTCATCATATTACAGGACAATAATGTTCCATTACTTTTATATTCCATAATTCAGCAATTCCCCAATTTATAGGCATCTACTCATTTTCCTGTTCTTTGCTGTGGTTCTATCATTTTTAAAGTCCTATTCGAATCTCTGTGACCCTATTTGGAGGGGAGGGGGGTTTCTTTGCAAAGACACTGGAATGATTTACCATTTCTTTCTCCAGTCCCCACTTTACAACTGAGGCAAACTACTGGAACACAGATTCTCCTGACTCCAAGGTCGGTGCTCTCTCCAATGTGCTAGGGATCTGCTCCTGTCTTTTATATTCTGTGTATACCCACCCTTTAACAGATCGTCTGGTATATAGTAGGTGCATTCTAAATGCTACTTGACTAATTGACATTTCCCATTCAACCACATCATTCAACAATCACTTTAAAGTGTTTTGTGTGCTAGGAGCTGAGGAAACACAGTTTACTTAAGACATCCCTTCCCTCACTAAGCTTGTTCTCGTCTTTTGTTTTCCCCATTATGAGATATCTTGACTCCCAGCTGAATTGGACTGAAGAAAGGCAGAACTACACAAAGTTAGCAGCTTACACTTTCTTCTCCAGAGCCATCAAAGTCCTGAGTCCAGGCAAAAGCCAAGATGACCGGAGATGGCCTAGGATGTGGTGGATGAGCTTGGGCTCCTCAATGATGGAGCCAACCGTTCTCATCCTCTCATTGTTCTGGGAGAAGCTTTCTCATACTTGGGGTAAGTATCCCCCCTCACTTACCTATGGGTTTGAGGCCTGTCACAAGGTTTACCATCTTTATGCTGATGATTCTCAGATCTTCCTCTCCTGCCTGTTTTTCTGCTGGCTTCCAATCTTGAACATCCGACTGCCTCCAAAAAGGATGTTCAGTAGACACCTTAAATTCAACATATCCAAAATTCGTGACTTTGCCAAAACTCTGTGTGTTTCCTATCCCCTTCCTTATTCAAGGGTTTCCTCCTCCTCCCAGACCCTTAGGCTCCAGAGCTTGGATTCCTCCTGGATGCCTCCCTGTCTCTAACTCTCAAACAATTGCTGAGACCTGTCATTGTCACTTCTGTTCAGTCTAATAGGCATAAAATGTATTTTTCCCAGGAGGTCCTTGAGAAAAAGGCTCTTTCACTTTTGTTTTAGTATTTCCAGAGCTTGGTAGTCCTTAATGTTTTTTTAGCTAATTAAGACACCAAACACAGGTGTCTTAAGGAAAGAGTAGGATACAGCTAAAAATAAAGTTCAATATGAGGTCCAAGAAATCCTGGGGGGTGGGAGGTAGAAGTGAGAATTGGAAATGGGTTTTTTAATAGCAGAGGACATTTGAATAAGGACTTAAGGAAAAGGTAGTACAGCAGTCCAAACCAAAATCTAATCTTTCTTGAAAAAGGCTGCCTGTTCTACACACACACCCTCTTGCTGGCTGGCACCTCTGGCCGGCTCTGTTTCCAGAACACTCCATATCTGGAATTGAATCTGTGCTTTAAGCTCCCAACCCCCTGCTGTAGACTCAGGAGTCATCCCTTGGCCATTACCCAGCACCTCCCTGCCTATGACATCAGAGGCAGGAAGCAAATCGAATGTTTGAATGAAGCCTGTATAACCTGTGGACCCATTTCTGTTTCCTTGCTGCTGGGGTAGATGTATCCTAGGCTGCCCAAGTGTGGAAGCTGTCCTGGTGTAGGTGTGATGCAGTATGGAAATTGTTAGCTCCCTACCCCGGGGGGCTTGGTTGGGCTGGGAAGGAGGGGAGGTCTGCAAGCTGCCTGGATGGAAGGGATAAATCCCAGCTGACTCTGTGTTATGATGGAAGAGAGGGATTTGGAGTCAGGACCTGTATTCAAATCCCAGTTTTATCATTAACTGTGATCTTGGTCAATCAATCAACAAGATTTATTAAGAGCTCACGGGGCTAGGAATATAAAGTAATATAACAGCATTTATAGAGAGCCCACTGAGTGCCAGACACTGTGCTGAGTACTTCACAATTATCTGACCCTCACAACCACCTTAGAAGGCAGGGATATTAGGTCACTGGCCTGTAAGGTCCCTTCTAGCTTCAGAGTTGTAATCTCTTGTCACTTCCTATCTCTTGACTCAGTTTCCTGCTCTGTAAAATGAGGGAGGACCTTACTGGCCACTAAGGTCCCTTCCAGCTCTTACTCTCTGATGCTTTCTGATCTCAGAGAGCTGTGACTACATAAGCCAAGACCAAGGCCAAGGTGAAGACTCTTTGAAATCCTATCCTCCTTCTGCTCTGACCCACAGACCCTTTTGCCTGAGGTCTAAGCAGCCTCCTGATGATTTTGTTGGCCACACAAATTCTCCCCTTCACAAGCCCAGCACCCTTGTAGTGAGTAAATAAAGGCCTATTTCTTTAGCCTTAATGGGGGAGGGGGTTGTTATTGTGAAAGCCTTGAGGTTTCAATAGATGGGGGAGCAAAAAGCAAAGGGAAAGCGAAAGTTCCAGGCTGAGGAAAGAGCTTGAGCAAATGCATGGAGGCAGGAGAGCTCAAGTTCTGGGGAACAGAGACTAGGGGAGGACAAGTGATAAGAAAGCAAAGGGCGGAATGATATCAAAGGAAGCAGGAAAGGTCACATGATTATACTTCGAAAGGTCTTAGGGATCCTAGTGGGCACCAAAGCATTCCTACTTGGGTTCTGAACAATGACTCAGCCAGATCTATGAGTAAGAATGATGATTCTAACATGGGTAAAAAGATGGGATTAGAGCAGGAAGTGGAAAAACCTGGTGGGTAGTCTGGAAAGACCTCTGAGATTTTGGCTGTCCTAGTCCTCCTTCCTCCCCTGCCTATTCCCTGGAGCCTTCTATATCTGGGATCTTCCAGCACAGAAAGACTTCCAGTTCCAGAGCCAATGACCTGGGGGTGGGGTGGGTGGGGAAGCAAGAAGAACTATTTGAATAAGACCCCCTTCACTCACTCCAAGACACCTCCCCTTCTTAGAGTTGAGTCAACTGACATGAAGCATTGATGCACAAATCCTAGACCATTATGGACCGTCTGGCTTTGGATCCAAAAGATCTGAATTCAATATGGCCTCAGCCTCTTTCTAGTTGTGTGACTCTGAATTAGACCTTTCACCTCAATAGGCCTCAGTTTCATTATCTGTAAAGTGGGGATAATAATAAAATTCCCAGAGAGGAACAAATGGGATGATATTTGTAAAGGTAGAAAGCTCCCGGTGAATATGGCCCAAGGCCCATTGGAATGGGATTCTTTCCATATTGGTAGATATCAATGCCCTCCCTGCCCCTAAGTGAGAATTGAGTGAGAGAGAGAGCATCCTTCCTCTTCATGCTCAGGAGATTCTTTGAGTTTCTTCTGGACTGTTGACTCTGGGAGTCACTTGGGTCTTTTTAGGTTTTGGATGCTTATTTTTGGATTCTGTCAACCAGGTTGCTGAAGACAAGGCTCTGGAAACAAGACAACATAAGAGTGTCTCCATCATGGCCCCATCCCCAGCTTGCTACACTAAAGACTTGAGGGAATGCCCCTTGGCTCTAGAACTCTCCAGATGGAGTCATCTTATTCCCAGGGGGAGCATTCCTTCAATCTGTGTTGTCTGGTTGGCTGGGTGTTGTCCTTCTTTCTCGAAGAGGACCAAAATGACATCACTGTGTTAGAGTCGAGTTCCAGTGTGTCTGACTGTAGCTGATCAGACCAACAGGAGCTCAGAATGCTCTGCCGCAGGTCAGACAGAGTCCATGTTAATGTTTGAGGTGCTTTCTCTAATTTTGCACGTCTCACATTTCTTTTAGGCTAATTCAGTTCTTGTTTGCTCCTGGAGCATAGCACCTTCTCTGATGAGGGCACAGCATGCTGGGCAGTCCTGTGCCAGTGTCTCTCATGTCATACAATTGATTCTAAAGTTCTTGAGAGACTTTGAGAGCCTCCTTGTATCACTTTTTCTGATTACCAGTCGAGCGCTTGCTCTGTGTGAAAGTCTACAGAGTCACTGTGCTAAACTCATTGTTGTATGCCCGTGAAACCTGGACGGAGTCTACCAGGGCCATGCCAGGAAACGGAATCACTTCTATTTGAATTGTCTTAGGAAGATCACCTGGCAGGATAAGATAACAGACACTAGTCCTTTCTCAAACTAAATTGTCAAGCATGGCAACTCTACTGCAGAGAGTGCAACTCCACTGGGCTGGCCATTTTGTTCCAATGCCAAATTATTGTCTGATATTTTTTCTCCTGTGTATAACTTCCTTAGTTTCTGATTGCTTTTTGTTTTGTTTTGCTATTCTCCTTTGATAAACAGGTTTCCTTGAGAATTGCTATGGGTGTTCAATGTGGAGCTGGTATTTGATGGGAAAGGGGTTAAGCCTTGGTTATAAAGTTTGGGATCCTCTTTCTTCCATCAATGAAATAATGATCAGGTATTAACTTGAAGACCACATACAGTTTCTACACTTATAATACTTTAAGGGAGCAGATAGATATTATTCTAGCTTGCTACCCCCTCTCTCTCTGAGAGACCAGAGAGGACAACTTTATGGTTCTTATTTCTTGCTTCCCTTAATAGAAGGAATGAAAATTTCCTTTAAAGAAGGGTAGAGAGTATGCTCAGTTTTTCCACCCCCCTTTGGATTGTTCACAACTCAACCAACAATGCATCAGTGTCCCAGTTTTCTTACATCCCCTCCAACATTTATCGTTATTTTTTCCTGTTATCTTAGCCAGTCTGAGTTGTTTTAATTCACATTTCTCCAATTAATAGTGATTTAGAGCATTTTTTCATCTGACTCTAGATAGCTTTAATTTCTTCATCTGAAAATTCATATCCTTTGACCATTTATCAACTGGGGAATGACTTGTATGCTTATAAATTTGAATCAATTCTCTAAATATTTTAGAAATGAGACCTTTATCAGAAACACTGGCTGTTAAAATGTTCCCACCTTTGTGCTTCCCCTTTAATCTCATTTGTGTCAGTTTTGTTTGTGCAGAAAACTGTTCTCTAGTTCTTCTTTGGCCATAAATTCTTCCATAGATCTGATAGATAAACTATACCTTGCTCTCCTAATTTGTCCCAGAAGCTGGAGTTTAGGGGTTTCTCTACAAGATTATTATAGTCATTGATTCCGGATCATTGTTGGGTGTTTCTTTTTCAAAAACACAGCCAGGTGATAAAAGTTCAAATCTTTTATTGTGTCCTTCAATATAGCCCAGTTAGCTCAGGCCTATCTCTCTGCTTGGTTCCAAGACTCTTGCAGCTTTGTCCTTGGCTTCTGCCTCTGCTTTCTTCAGCCTCCAGCCAGCACCAAGTTGGAAGATGCAATGCAATCTCTCTTGCCTCGAAGATAGGGCTTGTGGGTTCCAACAGCTCTTTCTGACTCCAAGTAAAACTCTCTCGAGCTCCAGGAAAAACTCTCCCAAGAAACCTCTCTCAAGTAACTAACTCAAGTAACTAACCCCAAGCTCTAAGAGCTCCCAAAAGGTTAACTCCGCCTTCTGGAGGGAGAGGGATTCTGGGTTATCTCCCAGACTGTTCTCTGGCCCTAAGGGAGGTGTGAATTCGGTGTTTCTTTCTAAACCCTGAACTCTCCCAAACAGCGAACTCCATTGAGTACTTAGATACTTATGAGCTCTCTAAAAGTATGAACACAAGCATTGTTTCCATCAATATTAGCAACTTATCACCTTGTAAAGATTTGCTCTAAGGTGTGAACCAATAAGCACTATATCAATTCTATTGAGTTAACACCAGGATTCTGACATCACCCTTGAGTTTTCACCTTGTTTCAAGTTGAGTTGACACTAGGATTCCAACAGATCATGTGTATCTAACTTATTTCACTAATTCACCACTCTATTTCTTAGTTAGTGCCATATGTCTTTGATGACAGCTGCTTTATAATAGAGTTTTAGGTCTGGTATTGCTAGCTCACCATCCTTTGTATTTTTTTTCCCATTAATTCCCTTGATGTTCTTGACCTTTTGTTTTTCCAGATGAATTTTGTTATTATTTTTCTAGCTCTATAAAATAAATTTTCAGCACTTTGATTAGGTCTGCATCCCAAGAAAATTATAAAGCAGAGAAAAGGACCCACATATACAGAAACATTTGTATCAGCTCTTTTTGTGATGGCAAAGAATTGGAAAATGAGTAGATGTCTATCAATTGGGGAATGACTGAATAAGTGATGGTATAGGAAAGTAATGAAATATTAATGTTCTCTAAAAAATTGATGAACAAGCTGGTTTTAGAAAGGCCTGGAAAGATTTACATGAACTGATGTTGAGTGAAACGAGCAGAACCAGGAATACATTGTACACAGTAACAGCAAAAATGTGATGATCAGTTATTTTTTTTTTAATTTAATAGCTTTTTATTTATAGGATATATACATGGGTAACTTTACAGCATTAACAATTGCCAAACCTCTTGTTCCAATTTTTCACCTCTTACCCCCCCCACCCCCTCCCCTAGATGGCAGGATGACCAGTAGATGTTAAAAATATTAAAATATAAATTAGATACACAATAAGTATACCTGACCAAAACGTTATTTTGCTGTAGAAAAAGAATCAGACTCTGAAATATTGTACAATTAGCTTGTGAAGGAAATCAAAAATGCAGGTGTGCATAAATATAGGGATTGGGAATTCAATGTAATGGTTTTTAGTCATCTCCCAGAGTTCTTTTTCTGGGCATAGCTAGTTCAGTTCATTACTGCTCCATTAGAAATGATTTGGTTGATCTCGTTGCTGAGGATGGCCTGATCCATCAGAACTGGTCATCATATAGTATTGTTGTTGAAGTATATAATGATCTCCTGGTCCTGCTCATTTCACTCAGCATCAGTTCATGTAAGTCTCTCCAGGCCTTTCTGAAATTATCCTGTTGGTCATTTCTTACAGAACAGTAATATTCCATAATTTTCATATACGATGATCAGTTATGAAAAATTTAGTTCTTCTCAGTGGTTCAGTGATCTAAAGCAATTCCAATAAACTCTGGATGGAAAACGCCATCTTTCAAACAGAGAGAGAAATATGGAAACAGAATGTAAATCAACACATGCTGTGTTCACTTTTTTTTCTTCTTTTTCTTCTTGTTTTTTTCCCATGGTTTTTCACTTTTCTTCTGATTTTGTCATTAAAGGGAAGACAGAGATATAAAAGCCATTGGCCAAGGGGAAGCATGGTGGAAAAGAGGCTAAATTTGGAATCAGAAGATCTGTGTTCAAATCCTAACAATGCTAAACACTATATGATCTTGGGGAAATCAATTCTGTGCTTCAGTTTCCTCCTTTGTAAAAATGAAAGAGGTGGACTAGATTAGGGCTTCTTAACCTTTCCCACTCAGGACTCTTTTTGTTAGAGAAATTTTTATGCAACCCCATCTTGAATCTGAGCTGAGAAGTTTCTGGCAGCATTCGGGCACACAAGGCTCGAAGGGCTCTTGCTGTGTATTCAGAACCCAGGCTGTGATGAAGTCCAACGACACCACATTGGCCAGAAACACATTGGCTTCATTACAAGTTATTAATTTTTGTTCAATGTGTTCAGAAACCTTTTACTGTTGCCATATTTTTCTTAACCCTTCACATTCGATTATACGACCCCTTTTTAAATTTTGGACTTTGGATCTCAGAGACTCCTTTCAATGGCAAATGGATGAGCCTATGATCTCCAGGCATTCTTGGAAACCCGACTTTCTCCAGCATCTCATTCTCCTCAAACTTGTCTTTCAGGCTAACACAAGCCTCCTCCATGCCCCTGTTCTCCTAGGCTGTTGGCCTATTTGTGCCTCATCAGCCTCTTTTCAGTCTTGACGCTATCATTTTAATACTCTTCTATTCTGAAATGACTTGATCTTTTGACCTTTCTGTGTCCATCCCTGCTAATTATCAGAAAATAGGTCAACTATTCTCTTTTTCTAGCTTTTCCAGTATGTCAACAGTCTTGAGGTTGGACTGTGTTTTGACCTAAGCTCTAGCTTTATCATTTGTATCAACATGGTTTCCAATCCTCAGGAGCTGCAGTTTGCTAAGCTTGTTTTCCATCTAGTTTACCCTGATTTCTATTTTGTTTCCCTTTATGTAAAAGTCTGTGTTTAGTGCTGTCTCTTACTCCTATCTTCATATTGATCATTTTAATAGACATTTCCCATTTTTAGCACTGATCTTCCCTATAATTAAAAAAAATCTATAAGCTCTTTTATTTATTCTTGTGATTTTTTTTTTAAGTGGTGACTTAAAGTTTTAAGAGGCAACAATTCCTCTGTCTATTTATCTAATCTCTGTTTTTCTGTCTCAGTGTCTTTGTCTCTGTCTCTATCTACTCTGTGTCTTTCAGTATCTAATCTGATAGATGATTTCATCAGTGTAAGGGTCCTGAGATTTTATCAGGTCTGGGTTTCATTTGTGTTGTGCAATTGTTTTCAGTCATGTCTGACTCTTCATGAACCCATTTGGGGTTTGCTTGGCAGAGATACTGAAATGTTTGCCATTTCTGTCTCGGGCTCATTTGACAGATCAGGAAACTGAGGCAATAAACAGGTGATTTTCCCAGGGTCATGAAGCTAGTAAGAGTCTGGAGCCAGAGTTTTGCAGATGTTAGACCCAGCTCTCTATCCACTTCATTAGTCAGTTGCTCCAGTCACCTAGCAATAATTCTCACCACTCTATCTTGTAGAATTGTTCAGGGGCTCTCTGAAGTGGAAGGGACTTCTCCATGTTCATATGACCATTCATGAGAGAGGCAAGATTTAAATCCAGGTCATGTTGACCAGGGCCAGGTACCGTACCCACCCCCTCTGCCATGGGACGCCCCAGTTTTTGTCTAAATTTTTTCAATGCTTTGATCCACTTGAGAATATTTCTCAGGATATTCTTGCCTATGTCCTTTGGTATGGCTTCTGCTACATTATTTTAGTAACTTCCTTATTTTTCCACACTCTTCTTTACTTCTCTTTTGACAATTGTTAGATCTTGTGTGTATGTATGTAAATGTATGTGTATGTGGGGGTGTATGTGTGTATTTTAAAACTGGACCGTCTCTTTAGAGTTTTGAGGGCTTTTTTGCACTAGTGATTTCATTAGTTCAGGGAGCTCCACTGTAAAGAAATTCCTTCCAGTGCATACCTGTACTCTTTCAAAAATGCCCAGACTGTTTGGACTGTTTGGGGATTAAATACTCTAAAAGGTAAAGGGACATGCTCAGGGTCATACTGCCAGTGAATATATGTCAAGACTTGAACCTAAGATTGTCTGATTCTGAGACTAGTTTGTTATCCATGAAATCATTTTGTTCCCCACTGGAATTTCTCTTGTTCTCTTTAGTTTTTTTGGAGGGGAATGTAATTAGCTCAACTCTAGCAGCTTCTTCCATTCCATTAACATTACCTTGAATAAACCTAACTACTCATTTCTTCAACCAATTGATAACTTAATGCTATATATCCCAAGGAGGTCAAAAGCAGAAGAGAAGGTCCCCTCTCCCCCCCACCCCCGCCACCGCCATCCAAATATTCCTATTGCCACTTTTTATAGTAGCAAAGAATTGGAAATAGCATAGATGGCCATTAATTGAAGAATGGACAAAAAACCGGTGGCATACAAACATATTAAACTATTACTAAATTGGAAAAATAACCAATATGAAGAATGAAGAGAAATGTCTATGAGCTGATCATGACACAAGCAGAACCATGAAAACAATATGCACAGTCACTCTAACAATATAAACAGAAAGAATTCTTCCCCTCATAAAAATAATGGGATTCTTTATAATTAAAATGAGCAAGCTTGTCCTGGAGAAAAGTTGGGGAAAATATCTGGCTTCGTTTTCTGCAGAGAAGGGAACTATGGGTGTGAGACACAGCATATGCTGTCAGACAGGCATATTCAGTTTTCTCTTTTTAGTTTTTCTTACAAAAGATGGCTCACTGATTAGGAAATGAGGAAATGGAGGTGATGTTTTTTTAAAGACATTAGTAAAAATAAGAATTTTTCTTTTAAAAAATGCCACCTAACTATGAAGACTAGCAAAATTTTTTTAGCCCAAAGGCAATTGAAGTTAAGTGACTTGTCCAGAGTCACACAGCTAGTGAGTGTTAAATGTCTGAGGCCAAACTTGAAATGAGGTCCTGACCAGGACCAGTGCTCCTCCATGGAACCTTTTGACTGCCCTCTTTTTAATAAATCTAATACATGGTTTGTTGATCTCTACAATTCCTCCTGTATCTTATTTCAATCCTATTCAAGTTCAATCATATCTTAAATCTTTCTCTCTCTTGAAACTTAACAATTTCCAAAATCTATTTGCCAACCATAACTTTCTCTCCCTTCCATTCTCTCACACTGAACCTATTTTTGGTTCTTGTGAATTAGGATCACTTTTTGTTGTTCTGTTGTTTTTAAGTCATGTCAAACTGTTCACAACTCTACTTAGGGTTTTCTTTCCTTTTTTATTTAATAATTCATTATATGTAAAGATCATTTTCAATATTCATCTTTGTAAGATTTTGAACTCCAAATTTTTCTCCCTCCCTTTCCAGCAATCTGATATATTATACTGTACAATCATGGAAACATATTTCCACATTAGTCATGGTGTGAGAGAAGAATCAGAATGAAAGGAAAAAACCACGAGAAAGAAAAAAACAAAAGTGAAAAGAGTTCTGCTTCGATCTGCATTCTGACTCCATAATTCTTTCTCTGAATGTGGTGAGCATTTTCCATCACGAGTCTTTTGGAATATTCTTGGATCATTGCATTGCTGAGAAGAGCTAAGTCTATTAAAGTTGTTCATTATGCTGTTACTGTGTATGTACAATGTTCTCCTGGTTTTGTTCACTTCACTCAGCATCAATTCATGTGAATCTTTCCAGGTTTTTATGAAATCTGCCTATTTCTTATAAAACAATAGTATTCCATTACATTCAGATACCACAACTTGTTCAGCCATTCCCCAATTAATGAGTATCCATTACTCATTATTGAAGTGCTTTGCAATTTTTTTCTCCAGCTCATTTTACAGATGAGGAAACTGAGGCAAACAAAGTAAAGTGATTTACCCAGGGTTACTTAGCTAGTAAGAGTCTGAGGCCAGATTTGAATCTGATAAGAGGAGTTTTCCTGACTTGAGGGCCAGTATTGTATCCACCTTGCCTCCTGACTGCCATTTTGGTCACTTGTCTTAACCTTATTCTCCCAATCCATTTTCCTTTTTTTCTCTTCACTTACCCACATAACCCAACCTGTCTCCATGGTCTGCCACTTTAATATCTCACTATTACTCTGCAATCGAAGGACCCATTCTCTTCTGTCATTCAGTATGTGTGTATCATCTGTTTTAGTATCAGAGATACTACAAATACTGTTGCTATTTCTTTAAGAGTTAAATGGAATACCATGGAAATGGCAGTTTTAACTCAGTTTGAAGAGGCCTTTGAATTTGAGAGAATTGAAGACTGTTTTCCTGCCTCGGTTGGAAAAAAGATAAAGAAAATGAAGCAGACTTTTTTCATGTGACTGAACTTTTAAAATTTGTATCTTGCAAAGAGGATGAAAACATTTTTCAAGAAGAGACTTGATTTCATATTTCTGAGTGAACTGAGTGGTAGAACTGTGTTTCCAGAAGTAAGAAATCTTCTGCAATTATATTGGTGTTTAAAGTGACTCTGAATGTGATTATTCTCACGGCTTTAATGCCATAAGTAGTTATTTATGTCTTTGTGTTATAATTGATTACACACTAAATTGTATAGCCAGTAACTCTGATATTAAATTAATCCATACATATACATATATAAATGTGCATCTTTACATTACCATTTGTAAATGTGTGTATATTGAGGAAGAGATACAGAGACAGAGAGAAAGAATGAAAAAGAGAGACAGAGAAGAGACAGAAAGACAAGGAGAAAGGGAAAGAGAAAAAGAGATGGGGGGGAGAGGGAGGGAAGGAGAGAGGGAGAAAGAGAGAGATGAGGAACCACTATTGGGAAAGGAGGTATCTCCATTTTATTAAATACATTCTATTTAATTAACTAGAGTGGAAGCTATGAGCTTACTTGATTGAGAGATATGTTGAAATTTTATTAATTAATGAAAAAATATGCAAATGTATCCTGGATTACCCTAGAGCTCAAAGCTGTAACATTAAATATGGAAATGAGTCAAGTACCAGGTTGAATATGATACAATCAAATAACCTTGTTATACTTGTAAAACATCCCCTGGTAACTCCTACTCTATCATTTCTTTAATCTTGTTCCAGGATTGCTAAATGTCAAATTGTTCTTTTTAAGGTTACCAATGATCTCTTAATGGCCAAATCTAATGACCTTTTCCAAATCCTTATTCGAATTTCTTGATCTTTTTGCAGCTTTTGAAATTGATCAAGATCCCTTTCTCCTGCTTTTTCCCTGTGTTTTCAGACTACTACTCTTTCCTGGTGCTCCTCCTGCCATCTGGGCTTCTCCCTATCAGTCACCTTTCCTGGACTCTCATTGGTGACTCAATTCCTATGTGTGATGATTAAAAAAGATTCAAGAAACATAGTTTCTGGGTAATTTAATCATTTTATTAATAAGACCAGCATATTATTAATAAAAAGATGGCCATCTCTTTTTTATTGAAGTTTTTTTATTTTCAAAACATGCACTGATAATTTTTCAGCACTGACCCTCCTTTCAATTTCCCCCTCTTCCCCCCCACTCCCTCCCCTAGATAGCAAGTAATCCAATATATGTTAATTTCAATATAGGCAGACATATTTATATAATTATCTTGCTGCACAAGAAAAATCAGATCAAAAAAGAAAAAAAATGACAAAGAAAATAAAATTCAAGCAAACCACAACAGAAAGAGTGAAAATGCTGCATTGTGATCCACCCTCAGTTCCCACAGTCCTCTCTCTGGGTGGAGATGGCTCTCATCATCACAAAATCACTGAACTGGCCTGAATCATCTCATTGTTGAAGAGAACCATGTCCATCAGAATTGATCATCATGTGATCTTGTTGCTGTGTACAATGATCTCCTGTTTCTACTCATTTCACTCAGCATCAGTTCATTTAAGTCTCTCTAGGCCTTTCTGAAATCATCCTGCTGATGATTTCTTATAGAACAAAAATATTCCATAACATTCATATACCATAATTTATTCAGCCATTCTTCAACTGACGGGCATCCACTCAGCTTCCAGTTTTTTGCCACTACAAAGAGGTCTGCCACAAACATTTTTGCACATGTGGGTCCCTTTCCCTCCTTTAAGATCTCTTTGGGATATAATCCCAGTAGAAACATTGCTGCGTCAAAGGGTATGCACAGTTTGATAACTGTTGGAATCTTTACAAATTGTTAAGCCATTAGAGTTGATAGAGACAATAATTATCTAATTTAGCATGGTTCAATATGATTGATTTGATCTTAGAAGGAGATATTTTGGGCCAGAACTTGAAACAAAGTACTAAGTGCAACTGATAGAAATGATGCTTGTCAAAATAACAGTTTGGTCATGTATACTTATTGTGTATGTAATTTATATTTTAATATATTTAACATCTACTGGTCATCCTGCCATCTGGGGGAGAAGGTGGGGGGTAAGAGGTGAAAAACTGGAATAAGAGGTTTGGCAATTGTTAATGCTGTAAAGTTACTCATACATATAACCTGTAAATAAAAGGCTATTAAATTAAAAAAAAATAACTAATATAAAAAAAAAAAAGCTTCTTGTGATGGTTTACCTTATAATAGTTTGACCTAAAATTAGAGTCCATCTTGGAAGAAAAAAAAAAAAAAAGAAATGATGCTTGTGTTCACACCTTTAGAGAGCTCATAGAAGCAAGAAATATTTAAGTACTCATTGGAGTTCACATGTTTGGGAGATTTCAGGGTTTAGAAAGAGATATTGGAATTCACACCTCCCTTGAAGTTCTTAGGACCAGAGAGCACTCTGGGAAATAACCCATAATCCCTCTTTCTCAGAGGACCTTTAGGAGATCATATATATAGAGGAAGCTCTTAGAGCTTAGAGAGTCTTACTTCAGAACATTGACTGGGGTCGGGGAGGAGCACTCTGGGAGGAAGCCCACAAGCCCTCTCTCAGAGACAAGAGAAATTCATTGCATCTTCCACCTTGGTGCTGGTTGGAGGCTGAAGAAAGCAGTTTATTGTTTCTCTTCTTATCTTGTCTGCATTAGTTTTGTTTGTATAAAGACTTTTTACTTTAATATATCAAAATTACCTATTTTGTGTTCAATAATGAACTCCAGTTCTTTGGCCACAAATTCCTTCCTTCTCCACAGATCTGAGAGGTAAATTATCCTTTGTTCTTCTTTGCTTATAATATCAATCTTTATGTCTAAATCATGAACCCATTTCGACTTTATCTTGGTATATGGCCATCTCCCTTCAATCAAAAGCAATCATAACATTGGGCTCATCAGTTTGTATATCCTTCAAAGGGTAGGTATTCAATGAGGAACTGAGAGTGACATCATGTCACCCTTGGACAGAGAAACTCATTTCTATACCCAGACCACCCCAGCCTTGGGCAATCTATTCAAAGAATCTGTCAACAAGCCAGCTGTAGAACATAATGGCTACTTGACCATTAATTGGGTTCTTGAAGAAAAAAGTTAATGCAATCTCATTATCAGCAATGTCCTTCAAGAGACTGATTTTTTAAAAAATCAGTACTTTAGAAGGGGAGAACTCTGAATATCCCCAAATCATTGGTCATTAATAATTTCTCTCATATGTAAGTGCACACCCTAATGCTCTTTCCAGTACACTCTCTTGTCTATACTGTTTGTCCTATGAATCTAACTCTCCTCTCTACACAGATAATTCCCTAATCTCAATATGCAGCTTGTGTTTTACTGTTTAATTTCAGACTAACATCAGCAAATATCGAGTGGGTATTTTTACCAGCAAATCCAATTTTTACAATGGTTCCCAATAATTTTTTTGTTCCATAAACCCCTTTTTAAAAACAAAAATGTACAGCCAAGATAATTTAGCATTCTAGATAATCTTTACAATTATTTGCTATTTAAAGCCCAGATTAAATTGAGGATTCACAATCCCATATGGGGTCTCATAACTGAATTGGGGGGGAAAAATTATGATTTATTATCAGTAAATCTTATATTTATTTTATATACCTGGGATCATGTAAAAATTTCCAGGGTGAAACAGACTCAGTGGAAAAAAAGTTGAAAAGTCCTAGTTTAAAGCATCATTAAAGAACCTCTTGGATCATCATTTCCAACCCTTCTTCCCCTCTATCCAGGGTTCTTTTGAGCATCTCATAAGCATCTTATAAGCATCTCAACCTCAACAAATCTAAATTAAAGCTTGTTATCTTTTCCCTACTATTGGGGAAGGGACCACCTTCCTGGGAGCCACTTAAAGCCTCAGTATTATCTTTAACTTCACCTATCCAATGGGTGGTCCCATCTTGCTCATTCCCTGTTCACAGTATTTATAGGATAAGCTACTTCTCTTTATTCATATATTCCCCACCCCAATTAATAGGACCTCACCACCTACTGCAAAGCCTTTTAGCTCTGTCCAGCTTCAAGCTGAGTTTCCAAAAGCCCAGATATGACCCTGTCATTGCCCTACTCACAAAGGTCCCGTGGAAACTTGTTATCTCTAAGACAAAATGCAGGAAAGCCCTTTACAATTTTGGCTCCAGCCTGTCTTTATAGATGTTATTGAATGCTATTATTGTCTGGGGACGACATACTCCAGCAAACAGGGCTGTACACGATATTCCATCTTCTGTCTTCGTGGTTCCCAAAGCTACATCCTCCTCACATTTTCCTTTTAGAATTCCTAAGACTTCTTTCAAAAGTCAAGTCAAGCACTTCTTCTTACATGAGTCCTAATCTCATTCCTCTCTTCTCCAAGTTTTTAGTGCTCTCCCTCTTGGATATGATGTTGTGAATATATATATTTTTTAAATATTTACTGTGTAGTGTTTTGCCTTCCCTCAATAGAATGTAAGCTTTTGAGGGCAGGAATTGTTTCATTTTTCTTTGTATTCCTAGCACTAGTATAGACAGTGCCTGGAAAGCAGTAGGCACTTAACAAATGCTCATTGAGTAAGTGAATTCAATGGCAAATTAAATTTATTTCAGCCATTACAAATTTATAATGAGTAGCATCAGCTGGGTCTTTGCCATAGTTCAGGCATCTTCCCACTCTATTGTCATCCACACAGTGATGGTTCCGGTCTCTCTTTTTTCCTGTCCCCAACCACCACCACCCACACTTAGAGAAACCCAGAATCATGTTTCACAAACAAGAATGAGGTCATCCAACTTGAACTCCCTTCTTTAAAACTTCCCACCATCATCGCTCACTCTTCTCTCCTCTCTGATCTTTGGAGAAAAGATTTCCTGATTCAGTCTTATTTGAAGAAATATCAATGTGTATGTTGATGTCTTTGAGTACAGTCATGGACAAGAGTTTAGAAAAGGGAAAAAAGACTTAGTACTTATGAAAGGGAACAGTTGGGAGAACATAAAACAGCTTTCCCTTGGAAAAGCAGGGGCATAAGTGGCCATAAGGATGCAGGAGAAGGAATTAGGTACCTGAACCCAGATTTTCCTTGATGTTGGGTGGACAACTGCTCTCATGTACCTTTATTGAGTCTGGTGTGCGACCAGACATGAGAATATTCATCTTTGAATATCCCTCAGTTGTATCCTGAAAATAGAGAACCCAAGTTCTCATGGAAGTATCCAAGTGATTGAGAATCACAGGTTGGAAAGTCTTGGATTTCCCAGGGGGAATGGGAAGAGATTAATTCAGAAGTCTAGTAAATACCCATTTTTAAAGAAAATGATTTGGAGTCTTGTAAGCTTCCTCATCCCCTGGGAACTCGACCTCTGCCTTTCCCTTAAGTATAATGTATCCTAACCCTCCCACATTTTTTAAGCCAAGATATTATCATGCTGGTCTCAGCTGACATCCCTGACCTTCTCACAAAACATTCTGTTATATTCAGGTTTTCTGAGTTTATATCCTGAGAAAAACACAAAATAAGGTGGAAATGTATGAGTAAACATCCTGTCTCTAGCTCTTCTTACTAGATGATGAACCTAAAAAGGAGGCAGCGTTAGCGGCTGCCTCCTTGGTTCTGGACTCAGAAAGACCGGAGTTCAGATTCTACATCTGGCACTGAGGGTCTTTGTGGCTTGGACCCCTTTGTGCCTCAGTTTCCTCAACTGTAAAAAGAGGAGCTTAGACAAGCCTCTGGCCTTCCTTCCAGTTCTGGATCTATGGTTTTCATCACTAAAAGAACGCCCACCATTTCCCATTATTACCCTGTCTGGCCACCAGCTGAAATGTTATTAGCATGGGCTTCTCTGATGCTTTGAAAGGGCCCAGGACAGGGGAGCAGCTAGCCTGGGGCTTTTCTGTAGAATCAGAAGCTGGAGTTCTCTGGGGCTTGAACCCTTTGATCTCCTACCCTAATGGTTACAAGACCGCAAGTAACAGGTTTGGCTGGCTAATCTCATCTGCCTGTGTGGGCTCTTGCTGCCTGATCTGGGGGAGTTTCTCCTCTTTTGGGGAGAAATAAAATAGCTTACTTTTTCTCTCTGGAGGCAAAAGCAATTCTTTAAGTGCTGGGGAGTGCAGAAAAACATCCTGTGAAAAAATTTGCTAGAACTCTGCGTGCCTTCTTTCCACGGTGACTAAACCCCTGGAGCTCGGCTGACTCCCACGGAGGCTGTGTGGGCTGCAGGCAGCCATTGGTTCAAGGAACCTTTAGATAAATTCATGAAAGACAGATGGAGTGTGGACTGCTAAGGAAAAGGGGAGCTGTACAGGCTATGGCATCCTGGGAAAAGAGAGCTGCCTGTGGAGACTTAGGGTCTGGAGACCAAGATGGGCTCCTTGTGTAGCCTTTGTTACACACACACACACACACACACACACACACACTTTATTTCTATATACACACACACAGAGCCAGAAACAGACATAGATATATGTATATATAGATATAGATATAGATATATATACATACACACGCTCTTGATGGTGTACCTGCACACACACTCAGACACACTCAGACACACACACACACACACAAATCCAGACTTGGATGCATACTAGCTGTGTGATCCTGGGCAAATCACTTTGTAAAATGAGCTGGAGAAGGAAATGGCAAACCATTCCAGCATCTCTACCAATCTACCACAAAAACCCCGAAATGGGGTCATGGAGAATCAGATGAGACTGAGAGGAGTGAACAAAACCATGGACATGCATAATGCATGTATGTATTTTGTAGGTATGTATGTGCACATGCACAAAGACATACAAAAACATGCTTATATGAACCTTGGTGCACATGTGTGTGATGCACACACTGAATGAATAGACCAGAGGAAGTACAATAAGTTATGAATCTAATAATCCACCAGAAACTCAGGTGCTGGGATGGGGGGTGAGGAGAAAGGTAGCCCATATACTTGAACCTTTTAAAGGCACTTTTGAAGTATTTCTATCCACCCCAGTGTGACAAATGTATGAATGCATGCACACATACCAATATACACACACACATGTAAAACAATGGTACGGGGCAGCATGAGTAAGGGTGTGACCATCCCTTAGTGCTTACCAGACTCCAGTGGGGTCACAAACAGTAGGCCCCTCATTTGAGGTAACATGGAGTGGGGTACAGCCCTGGCCTCGGAGTCAGCTGAGTTCCAATCCCAGCCACAAACAAGTCCTTTCTTTCTCTTGGCCTCAGTTGGTCTCAGTAAAGTGGAGAGAATTTAACCACCTCACAAGACTTGAACAAGGTATAGATGAGACAGTGAATAGAAAAGGTTTTGCCCACTTTAAAGCCTTTGTGACTATTACTTAGTACATTCTGTTTCTTCATCTGTAAACGGGGAGGTCTGATGAAACTTTCCAAGAGCTATATCTCCACAGAAGTGGCAAAGGGTCATTTATAATCATTTTAACTATAGCTAGCATTTATATAGCACCTTCTGTATGCTAGGTACCGTGCTAAGCACTTTACAATTATTCTTATTTGATCCTCACAATGATCTTTTGAGGGAGGTACTGTTATTATCCCCATTTTTACAAATGAGGAAATTAAGGCAGAGATGAAGTGACTCACCCAGGATCACACAGCTATTAGTGTCTTAAAGATGGATTTGAATTCAGGTCTCTCTGATTCCAGGCCCAGTGCTATCCAGAGCTGGAAGAGGATTGGGGACATCTAATTCAACCCTTTCGTATCTTTTCAGATGTGGACCCTGGGTCCCTAAGAAAATGACATTTTTGTGGTGGTTTTCCTGGAGGCAGCCTTATTGAAATAAATAATTACTCCAAAATCGCAGCCAGCTGGTAAAAATGCAAACGTTTATTTCTCCTTCCAAATTAGCCTGGTTAGTTGAGGCCTATCTCTCTGCCTGGCTCCAAGAGATCTTGCAGTTTTGTCTTTGGCTTCTGCCTCTGCTTTCTTCAGCCTCCAGCCAGCTCCGACTCGTGGCTTCTCAATCTCCAGTCTACATTGAGCTCTCAAATGTCCAACTTTTCCACACTGAAAACATCGACGAATTTCTCTAGAAGTTCCTTGCCAAGAGGGACCCTGTCTTTCCATGTTCATCATAGTTTGGGTAAAATAAGCATTTGTGCCCACTGTGGCACACATTTTTCTCCCTCTCTCTTTTAAAAAAAATATTTTATTCTTAATTTGTGGAACAAAACAATTATTTCCATAACATAAGACAATAAAAAAGATGAAGAAGCACTAAGTCTATCAGAGTTGATCATCTTGTTATTGTGAACAATGTTTTCCTGGAATAAACCCATTTTAAATATTCCACTAACAAGTACCAACTATATTCTAGACCCTGTGCTAGGTGTTGGGTATACAAAGATGTTACCTGCCCTCAAGGGGCTTACCTGCTTTTTGGGGAAATGTATTTGCAAAAGAGATACAATGTGATTTTTGCAGGGAGGCCATCAGGGCTCAGGGACAGGAAAGGTGAATCCTTGAAGATGGTCAAAACTTTTTCATTTTCAGGTCAGGTGAGCTCTGTTAACTCCAGGTATATGTATTTTATTATAGCTTTTTATTTACAAGATATATGCATGGGTAATTTTACAGCATTGACAATTGCCAAATCTTCTGTTCCAATTTTTCCCCTCCTTCTCCCCATCCCCTCCCCCTGATGGCAGCTTGACCAATACATGTTAAATATGTTAAAGTATAAATTAAATACAATATAAGTATACATGTCCAAACAGTTATTTTGCTGCATAAGAAGTATCAGATTCTGAAATAGTGTACAATTAGCCTGTGAAGGAAATAAAAAATACAGGTGGACAAAAACAGAGGGATTGGAAATGCTATGTAGTGGTTCACACTCATCTCCCAGAGTTCTTTCTCTGGGTGTAGCTGGTTCAGTTCATTACTGCTCTGTTAGAACTGATTTGGTTCATCTCCTTGCTGAGCACGGCCACGTCCATCAGAATTGATCATCATATGGTATTGTTGTTGAAGTATATAATGATCTCCTGATCCTGCTCCTTTCACTCAGCATTAGTTCCTGTAAGTCTCCCCAGGTCTTTCTGAAATCCTCCTGTTGGTCATTTCTTACAGAACAATAATATTCCATAACATTCATATACCACAATTTGTTCAGCTATTCTCCAATTGATGGGCATCCACTCAGTCTCCAGTTTCTGGTCACTACAAAGAGGGCTGCCACAAACATTCATGCACATAGAGGTCCCTTTCCCTTCTTTAAGATTTCTTTGGGGTATAAGCCCAGTTAACTCCAGGTATTAATAATTTTTAGGGAGTTCTCTTTTTCGTAGATAGATTCAAGATTCATTGTGTGTTGGGGCCAAAGGATGAGAGGATGGCCTAATCCAACAGCTTCTTAAGAGTATTCCTTTGGGGAGGTATGAGTGTAACACATTACAGATTTAACTAAATTTATGGTTAATAAAAACCATAGTTTTTATAAAAACCTGAAAAAAACTTGTAGATTTTGGCACAATGAGAATTTTACCACTGATTTCCATTATAAAATGGGAATATGTTCCTCTGGAAAGTAATTTTGGTTCTAAAATATATTCGTTTATTGGCGAGACCTACATGAACTGATGCTGAGCGAAATGAGCAGAACCAGGAAATCATTATATACCTCAACAACGATACTGTATGAGGATGTATTCTGATGGAAGTGGATTTCTTCAATTATTTATACCTTCTAAATCCAATTCTCTAAGGATGGACAGAAGCAGCTACACCCAAAGAAAGAACACTAGGAAATGAATGTAAACTGCTTGCATTTTTGTTCTTCTTCCCAGGTTATTTATACCTTCTAAATCCAATTCTCTCTGAGCAACAAGAAGAGTGTTTGGTTCTGCACACATATATTGTATCCAAGATCTACTGTAATCTATTTAACATGTATAGGACTGCTTGCCATCTTGGGGAGAGGGTGGAGGGAGGAAGGGGAAAAATCGGAACAGAAGTGAGTGCAAGGGATAATGTTGTAAAAAAATTACCCTGGCATAGGTTCTGTCAATAAAAAGTTATTTAATAAAAAAAAATAAAATAAAAATAAAATATATTTGTTTATTATTATTATTATTATTATTATTATTATTATTTTGCAAGGCAATTGAGCTTAAGTGACTTGTCTAAGGCCACAGTATTAAGTATCTGAGGCTAGACTTGAACTCTCTCCTCCTGATTTTAGGGTGGATGCACTATCCATTACATGATCTAGTTTCCCCTAGGATATGATATACTCACACCCAAGAAGACAGCAAATATTGTGAAATCTCATAGATATTTTTTTAAGATGAGAATTTTCTTTAAATGTTTATTTTCATCTTTTTTGTCTTTACATCATCTTACTTTTATCCCTTCTCCATCTCCTAGCCAGACAAATTGGGGTAGAGTCCCCCCCACAAACCTCACTTGGTTGTTGTTTGGACTGTGGGTGACCGTTCTGAGTGTCTTTCCCTCCCAGATTGAAGTTTTGTTTTTTGACTAGGTAGAAAAGGCCATTCTCTGCCTCTTTTCTTGCCTAGCCTTAATCACTGCATGAATGTTGCCTTAGTGAAACTGAGACCTGTTGAAGACCTTAGCTTTAAAAGCCTAAGGTCTCACTGCATCCAGGGCCATCTCCAGTCATCCTGATCCATATCTTCCACTGGACCCAGATGGTTCTGGAAGAGAAGGCAGGTGACTTTGCTCAGCTCTCCTTCAGTTAAATCCAACTCACTTGCAAGTCATGGCAGCACCTTCCTAATGTCAAGATCCTCTCTGAGAATGAAGGACAAACAACAATGACTCAGATAGAGAGCAGTAAGCAAAGCCAACCGATCATGTCTGATACTCTGTGTCATAATCCATATCCATAGTTTCTCACCTCTGTAAAGAAGGTCAAGAAAAACATTTTCTGATTTAAAAAATAGAAATTATATAAGAATAAGTAAAATTTCAAAAAATATCTCCAACAAATAAGATAGAATAAAATAAAAATAAATAACAAAACCTTTTTAATTACAAAAACTTTTGGGAGGTTTTTGGCCAGTGTGTTCTGCATAAAGATGTGATAGATTTTTAGGGGCAAATTCATGGACAATGAGTATCTTCAGATACAGAAAGCGTTTTGACCTTGGGCTGAATCAGAGGAGGAATCAATGTATCCACAAGTTCAAGCAGCCGGACTTCTTCCCATGACCTTGTTTTCAGGCCTTCCCCTTCCCTCCCTCCCTCTAGCTATGAGCTCCACTGAATGCAGGAAGAGGAGGATGCTGGGGAGATGCTTGTGTGGGAACTTCTAAATACTGTTTTAGTTTCCAAGTTTTCAACACTTCCATAGGTCCCTGATCTCAGTGATGGAGCGCTCCATCCAGAGGGGCAGATCTCAGGGTGACCGTGTCTTCTCATCCTGTGGGATGCTTTATAGACTTCCATAATCCCTTTTTTCTTCTGTAGAAAATTCCCTTGAAGTCTTGGAGGAAGGGGCTTTTTAAGTTGCTTGGTGATGGGTGAGCCAATTAGCCTGCCACATGTCATCCCTAGTCCTTGCTAGATCACTGGGCCACTTCTTGTCAATGCATGAAATAAATAGTGGGTATCCCAAAACCATTAAGTTATAATAGTTTAAAATCACACTAGTTGGAATTTTGAGACACTCTGAATTTTGTGCCACTTTATTTGTAGAAATCATCTTGGACAAGATCCTGCAGTTTCTTTATACCCAGTGTACATGTGAAATTGTAAAAACAGATACCCATCAATCAACAAGCATATTAACTGTCCAGTATGTGTAAGGCACTGTGACAAATGTCAGGGGCACAAAGACAAAACATCTGCATAACTTTTTTTATTTACTTACTTATTCATTCATTCATTCATTCATTTATTTGTCTTTATTCATTTATAACTTTTTCTATCTTCCCAGGGAATTGTGCTTTATACCAAAGACTTTTTTTTTATTCTGTCAAGGTGAGAGAACAAACAGTTCAGCAAAGTTAACCAACACATCAGTTGTATCTGGGATCAGGAACCTTGGGTCCAAATTCCTGTGTGGTTTCTTACCTCTATAACTTTGGACAAGTTGGCTTTTTGTCTCTAAAATGGGCTCACAGGCCTTGGAGGTCTATGTCTGTGACCCTATGGATCTAAGCAGAACTGGTCAGCTGAGCACCTCTGCAAGGGAGGGAGGGAGGCACATTCTCCTATCTCTTCTTCTGCAACAGGCTTGGCCATTATCAGTACACTGTGTTCATCAGTGTTATTCTTGTTCTTTCCACTCAGATCATTGGTGGGGTTTGTATTGTTTTGTCTGATTCAGCGAATTTCATTTCCTTGAGGAGAGCTACTGACCTAAGTGCCCCCTCTTTTAAAAATAATAATAGCTTTTTATTTTTCATAATACAAGCAAAGACAGTTTTCAACATTCACCATTGCAGAATCTTGTATCCCAAGATTTTCTCCCTCCCTCACTCCCTGTATCCTCTTTTCCTTGACAGCAAGGAATCCAATATAGGTTAGAAATGTGCAATTCTTATCATATTTCCACATTTATCATGCTGCACAAGAAAAAATCAGATCAAAAGGGGGAAAAATGAGAAAGAAAAATGAGCAAGCAAACAACAAAAACAAGAAAGGTGAAAATACTGTATTGTGATCTATATTCAGTCCCCGTAGTCTTCTCTCTGGATGAAGATGGTCCTCTCCATTAGAAGTCTATAAGAAATGGCCTGAATCACCACACTTTGAGAAGAGCCAAGTCCATCACAGTTGATCATCACATAATCTTATTGCTGAATACAATGTTCTTTTGGTTTTACTCACTTTATTCAGCATCAGTTCCTGTAAGTCTCTCCAGGCCTCTCCAAAATCATCCTGGTGATTATTTCTTACAAAACAATAATATTCCACAACATTCATATGCCAAAACTTATTCAGCCATTCCCCAGCTGATGGGCGTCTCATCATTTTCTAATTCCTTTCCACAACAAAAAGGCTTCTACAAATATTTTCCCACATGAGTCCTTTCCCCACTTTTTTATGATCTTTTTGGGATACAGGCCAGTAGAGACACAATTAGATGAAAGGGTATGCGCAGTTGATAGCCCTCTGGGTATAGTTACAAATTGTTCTCCAGAATGATTGGATTAGTTCACAATTCCACTAACAAAGTATTAGTGTTTCAGTTTTCCCATATCCCTTCCAACATTCATCATTATCTTTTCCTGTCATTTTAGCCAATCTGAGAGGTGAGTAGTGGTACCTCAGAGTTGTCTTAATTTGCATTTTTCTAATTAATAGTGATTTAGAGCATTTTGTTCATATGAATAGAAATGACTTTAATTTCTTCATCTGAAAATAGTCTGTTCATATCTTTTGTTCATTTATCTTTTTTTTTTTTTTTTTTTAATTAAAGCTTTTCATTTACAAAGCATATGCATGGGTAATTTTTCCAGCACTGACCTTTGCATGACCATTTGTTCCAAAGATTTTCCTCCTTCCCCCCATCCCCTCCCCTAGCTGGCAGGTAGTCCAATATAGTTAAATATGTTGAAATACATGTTAGATCCAATATATGTATACTTATTTATACAGTTATCTTGTTGCACAAGAAAAATCAGATCAAGAAGGAAGAAAAAGAAAAACTGAGAAAGAAAACAAAATGCAAGCAAATCAACAAGAGAGAGAGTGAGAATACTATGTTGTGTTCCACACTCTGTTCCCTTGGTTCTCTTTCTGGGTGTAGATGGCTCTCTTCATCATTGCACAGTAGAACTGGTTTGAATCATCTCAATGTTGAAAAGAGCCACGTCCATCAGAATTGATCATCTTTGACCATTTATCAATTGGAGATTGGCTTGAATTCTTATAAATTTGAATCAATTCTCTATATATTTTAGAAATGAGGCCTTTATCAGAATCCCTTGGATGTAATTGCTTCCCTTCAAATCTTGGCTGTGTTGGTTTTGTTTATACAAAAACTTTTTAAATTTAATATAATCAAGATTATGCATTGTGCATTTCATAATGTTCTTTAGTTCTTTGGTTATAAATTGCTTCCTTCTCCACAGATCTGAGAGGTAGATTATTCCTTGTTCTCCTAATTTGCTTATAGTAGCACTATATCTAAATCATGAACCCATTTTGACCTTATCTTGTTATAAAGTGCAAGCCTAGTTTCTGCCATATTGTTTTCCAATTTTCCCAACAATTTTTGTCAAATAATGAGTTCTTATCAGGGTCTCCTTTTTAAGTGGAGGTTCTGGGAAGAACTGTCCATCAGATGAAAGGGGCCCAGCATCAGAAGACATCTTCTCCCTGCTCTTCCCTATTTGGAGGTGTATCTTTTTGCCTTTATTTGTGTCCTGGCCAGTGCCTGGAATGTATGAGCTTTGTCAATCCCTAAATTATTACTTTCCCCACTTGTGACATGGTTTTGCTTATTTTTTTCCTTAGTTTTAAGCATTTAAATACTACTACTGAGTTTGTATGAGAGATGAGCCATGCTGAGTGTGATTCCCTGGGTGACATAATAAATTTATAAATAAATGTATATGTTTATATATATATGTATATATATATATTTATATTTATAAGTAAAAAGAATAGAATAGATTCTAATTTATATTAGCAGAAGGATTGTCCTTTCTGAGAATTCCTAATACCACTGTAATCACAGATTTGGTTTAAATATAATAGCAACACAATTTGAAAATAATGCATTCAGTCATTTCAGATTCTTTGTGATCTGGCAAAAAAAAAAAATGGTTTTGTCATTTACTTCCCCAGCTCATTTTATAGATAAGGAAACTGAGGCAAACAGGGTAAAGGGATTTGCCTAGGGTGATACAGCTAGCAGTATTTGACACTAGATTTGAACTGGGAGAGGTGAGTCTTCCTGACTTCAGACCTGCTGCTCTATTCACTTCACCACCAAGCTGACCTTTGAAAAATATAGTGAACCAGCATTTATTAGTGCCAGGCACTGTGCTAAGTCCTCAGGATAGAAAGAAAGGCAAAAACACAGTAGGCTTTCCAGAAACTCATATTCTAATAGAGGGAAACACATACAAATAACTAGTTATCTATAAAGTAAAAAATAAAAACAAAAGCCCAGTATAAGGTGGAATTGATTAGTTTATTCACTCAAATAATTCCTTCCCACCTAAAGTGATAAGATCTTCAATTACAGACTTTAAACCAGCTTTTCTCAAACTTTAGTCTCAGGATCTCTTTACATTCTTAAAAATTATAGCAGATCCCCAATAAGTTTTTTTTAATATAAATTACTTATATCTATCGATAACTATCATATTAAGGATGTAAATATCTTAGTATTATTATGAAATTATTTTTGGTCTCCTGACCCACTAAAAGGATCTGTGAACTCCTAAGGGTCTCCAGAACATAGTTTGAGAAACCTAAGTATAAAAAATCTTAAGCCACTGGAAAAGTAAAATGACTCTAGACAGGAAGTCTATTCCAATTGCCTGAAGGCTTCCATCACACTTTCTGGATCTTGTATAAAAGCACAGAGTGAGCCAGCAAACAGGCAGTTCCATTAAGTGGCATAACAGGAGAGAGAAGGTTTCAACACATTCCTGAGTGAGAACCACCTTAGAAAGAAAGGAGACAGCTTGGCCACTGGCATGGCCTGAATCCCCTTTTCCTTCTCCTTCCTCTTCCTGCTTTGGACAAATTAGGACCTGGTGAGCTTCAAGGGAAGACTTGGCTCCCCCCTTCTTCCCAGTCAGTTGTTTACAATGTCTGCTTTGGGATGCATGGAGCCCAGCAAAGAAATCATGTTTGTGTAAAGGGAATTGAGCCTCCCATGAAAGGGAAAAAAGATCTGGCAGCCAAGAATTGGTACATGTGCCCCCTAAACTTGAACCCACTTTCCCAAGGACTTTGTATGTACTTAGGGGAGAGTATGTCTCAGACTTCTGTGGGGATTTTTTAATATCAATTATTTCTCCTACTCATTGTAAGGGTACTTCTTTTAAAAAGCAGCTTCAGATGAGCTGATTAAACATGCTTCTCAATTGATAATCTTGGGGGGGGGAGGGGCGGGAGTAAACTGGTGGAGTTCAAGACAATAATATGAAGGAGTCATTCCCAGAATCCCTTCTGATACCTTAGATATTTGGAGAGGGGTCATTCCCAGAATCCCTTCCGATACCTTAGAAATTTGGAGAGGGGGCGTTGTGTAGTTTTTCTCTGTGATTTGAGATTTTTCTGTAGGACTGAGAACTGGGATAAGAATCTAAGAGCTTCTATGCACAAAAGTGTAAATGGAAGGCAAAAGCTCAGAAGAGAGCAGCAAGTTTTTAGTGAGGAGAAAGGGCTGGGAAAGGGCTCCTGAGGAAGGTGGATGTTAGATCTGGGTCATAAAGGAAACCAAGGAAATTAGAAGTCAGAGCTGAGGAGAGAGAGAGTCTAAGCACGGGAGCCAGCCAGTGAAAAGATGTAGTCTGGAGTGTTCTATGCAAGGAATAGCAAACAAGGGGGCCCTTACGTCATTACATCAGTTTGAGGAAGAGAGGAAGACTGGACAGGTATGAAGGGGACAGGTGGTAAAGTACTTTAAATGCCCAGTAGAGTAGTGAATACATATTCACTGGTGGTGATCCTGGTGGTAATAAGGGAACCTTGTTATCTGTTAAATGTGGGACTTCATGGTCACATTTGAGCTCCAGGAAAATCAGTTCTACAGCTCTCTGAAAAATGAGGCGGAATAGGGGGAAGATGAGGCAGGAAGGCCAGAGAGAAGATTGTCCCAATATTCCAAGCTCTGCCCGTGGCAGAGGTCCAGTGGGGGTGAGGAGAAGGGGCATTAGTAGTAAGGCTGTGGGATGGATGGAAGGACAGATTATGATCAGAGAAGGGAATTTTCAGAGCTCGGGACATTTGGGGTTTAACTGTTATGGGCAGTTAGGAAGGTCCCTCTGGCAGCCTGATGCAGGACGTCTGGGAATCGAGGAGACCGGGGTGTTTCCAGGGCAGTAGGTGGCGCCCCGGGGCCCCGAGGACCAGGCCTGGCACATGCAGCACCTGCCCCCGGGCTGCTCTGAGGCTCCATTAACCCCCACAAGGGGCTCCGCACCCGGGGACTTTTGGGGTGGTTTCAGCCCCGGGCGCCGCGTCTGGGACCGGAGTCACGTGCTAATGCCTTGTGGTGAGCGAGTGTCCGAGGCCATATTGGAATCTTCCTGACTCCCGGCCCGGCGCTCTCTCCACGGCGCCACCTAGCGGCCCCTGAGGGCGAGCTGCTACTACTGGGGCAGGGAATAGGCTGTTTCTCTTGGAGTCGTTGCCTGGCATGAAGGCGACTATTCAGCCTCCCCTTCACTCCAGGCTTATGCAGAGTTAGTTACATGTTGGCCGGGCCTATCTGATGAGACTTCTTTCTCGTACCCTGAGTAATTTATGGCTTCCACACTTACTGAAGGCCCCGGTTAAGCTCCTTTTTCCTGATTCTCCCTCGTTTGACCTGTTTTATTGACCTACTTTTCACTTTTTAACCAGTCTCCAAACGGCTCTGATTGTAAAGCGCTTTGCAACCTTGGAGCCTCTTATTGGTGTTAAGTAGGATTCTCACAGGGCGAGTCAGATTACACGCGGGGTATCAATGATGACTCTCTACATTCAACCCTCCCCTGCACCCTTTGGTCACTTCCCTGACTCCCTTCCTGAGGATCAACTAGGGACAAATCTTCAGAAGTTCATTCAGTCGACTGGATATGTTCGAGCCAACCCAAAGCTGCTTTTGTTTCTGGGGGAGAAAACTGAAAGTTAAAGGAAGATTTATATGAATCATTAGCGTAGGATCCAAGAAAAAGGCTACAGGCACCGGCCAGACAAGAGAACCTACCTTATAACTCTACATGAGTGGAGTCTTCCAGGGTCACAGAGACTGTAGTTTTATTTTCTTATACTGGAAAGCTCATTCTGGTTGTTTCAGTAGATTTTCAGTATCATGTGATTCTTTCACACCTCTCCCTAGAGAGAAATTTTTATTTCTCTCCCTAATTATTAAAATTGGGAAGACCCAACCTTTTCTCTCCTTTCCTATTTCCTTGTCAAATCTCTCAAGGACAGGGCTTCTGGGTGAGCCAGTGTCCGAGGCCGTATTTGAATCTTCCTGACTCCAAGCCAGATTAGCTTTCTTCTTGTTCTGAGGATTGCTGTTCTTCCCAACTAGATCAGACTTTTAATCTAAGGTGAAATCCCCTTCTACTCAGGTTTGGGTGGGAGATAAATTCTTTGAAAAGACTAAGACTGGGATAAACTTGGAAGTAATGGTAAAGTTCATTAAAATAGGTTCAGCCCCTCACTGTAACATTCATTCTTTCATTAAATGTTAGCCAGAGTTGAATGCCACTCTTGGGAACCCCTCTTCCAAGGGCATATAAGCCATGAACCTGTCACCAGGAGGGCCTTTGGCATTCCAGAGTGCCATTTAAAAAGCTGGCATTAATAATAAAATGATTAGATTACCTAGAAATTATCTCTCTCAAACTTTTTAACCATCCTTCCCTCTACTGACTTGTGTCAATCAATGGATGCCTTTTGATCACTAAAAGTCCTCTTTAATTTCCTAGATGAAATCCAGCTTGCTTTCTGCCTATTTAGTTCTCAGTTACCATCCTCATCCAACTGTGGCTAGCTGATCAAGACAGATACTGCTGAAAGTAAAATCTAATAAACTACCCATCAACTACATGCAGGTCTAATCAACATGAATTTTTTTTTTTTAAGTGCACTTGGTTCTTCCTATGTGCATTGATGTCTCACTCTCAATTGAGAAGCCATCAAATGATCTTATTACGGAGGCTTGATACAATTAGTAAAATGTCATCTATAGAAAGGCTTACCTGGAAGACATCCATTTATCAGGAATCCTTCTCACATTTATATTCCACATGGACATCCTCTATAGTGCTAAGATTTAAGCCAAATTGGACCAGTAACCATTCTCAGAACTTGGCATTCTCTGCTACCTCTATTTTCCTTGCATTCTACTTCTGATTTTTCTCTCTCCCTATGAGTGTAAAAGCCCCTTGAAAGCAGTAGTTGGTTCCTGAGTTCTTGGTATCTCTAATGCCGGCACAATGCTTTACAGATAATGGCAGCTTAAAAAACCTTGAATGGCCTACGTACAGACCAAGGGCAGCCTTGATGAAAATATGACATGGGAATAGAGAAGCACTTGGGCAAATTTCCCTATCAAGCCACACGTTTATAGTTCTAACACAGATTGACTGAGAGGGGTAGAAAACTGGTGATCTTTTGGTTGTGGATCACAAAACAGCTTTTGACAGGGTGGAACAAAATGCTTCAGGCTCTGACAATTTTTCTCACACATATGTAAAATCATATATTCCTTGCCAAAGGCAAGCAGAGATAAGGGTTGTCTTATTATCTAGCCAGCAGGGAAATAGAAAAAAAAATTCCTCTAGGTAGGTAACATGTTTCCTCCACTTTGTTCCTGTGTTTCTCTGACCTCCCTTATTTTCCCCTCCTCAGCCTCAGTTCTTGTCTTGATAATTGGGGACCAAGCTAGAATAGGATCTGAGCCCCTTAGCTGACGTTGTGCCAGAACTGGATCCTCCTGAAGTCCTAAGCCCAGCAGTTGGGCTCCAACCTGACCCCGACACATCCACTCTAGCTTGCAGCTGTTGCCATGGGCATGGGATTGCCCTCTCAATGTGGCTTTGCCATCTGGCTGAATCTCCCTGCCTGGAATCCTCTCTTCCTGGGTCCTTTCTCCATCTCAGCTGTGGGTGCTCACCTCCTGCCTCCCCAAGAAAGGCGGTCCCTACTATTTCTCCCCTAAACATACACACTGAAGTTCCCAGCAGAACATAAGTTCCTTAGTTTTTCTTCATATACCTAGAAACAAGCACAGTGGCTAGCATATAACAAATACCTAATTAGTACTTGTGGAGCTGAATGGAGTGAATGTTCAAAAGGACATGATTAAACTCCAAATATTTAAGAACATTAAAAAAAGGCAATTGATGAGGTGTCAAGAGGGGCACCAGAGCTGGAGCTGTGAACCAGCATGGTGGATTCAGCCTAAGGAAACCGGGCTCCCAGAGCCTGCCCTGCTGGACCTCGCCGAAGCCCTTGGGAGCTCTCCAACAAGAGGGGCTGTGGCTTTCCCCTCCCTGTCCCAGCGTCACTAAAACAACTGTTTGGAATACTGGCTTCCACTAGGGTCATGGCAAAAACAGGACACCACACAGCATATTCAAAGCTTTAGCATCTTTTGTCCAAAATGGAAGAACATGACACGGTCTCATCCGCCCTCACAACATCCCTGTGAGGTAGGTTAACAGGTGGGTATCAATCCTTTCTTTTATAAATGATGAAATGAAGGAGAACAGAACAGAAGAGCTAGTAGCCTGCCCAGGTTACCCCCGAGCCAAGATTCATGGGTAAATAATGACCCCACTTTCACAGCTCTTGACCCTAGCTCTGTTTGGAAATAAAACACCTTCCCATTCTGCCCTCCCACGAACATTAGTCCTTATCTAAATACCCAGCTTTGGTCTACCTCTTAGCATGCTTATAAATGAGCTGCCACAAGAAAAACGATCTTTGGGACTCCATTCACTTCACTTTTCTTCCCATAACACCCAGGTCTGGCTGGAATCAGTCCCTTGGACCCACAGCAGATTCAAGCACCACAATTGATTACTACCTATGCCCAAAGGGAACTGCCAGGACACTGGGCTCATGGGTCTAAGGTTTTTTCTTGGAGAAAAAGTAGGACTTAGAGTCACAAAACCAGGGGAACTTTTTCCAAGTGCCAGAATGTCAATATGGAATGTTTCCAGAGACTGAGGGACAAAGCCTTAGCTGGTGGGAGAGTGGCTAGCTTTAGTCTGCAGCCCCAAAAATGTGTAGTGAGACAGAAGGGGGTGGGGGGGGGGTAAGGAAAGGGGGAAAACAAAGGAGAGATCCTATTATGACGTCCCCCTTCCAAAAGCCCCGATTCCAGGCCACCCTGGACCAAGGGAGGGGGGGCAAGAGCAAGTGCAGCAAGGATCTCTCCCGTCTCCTTGCTCCCTTCTTAAGTCCAACTTTTCCTTGCTCAGACCTTTGCGGCCCCCAGCCTTTTGAGGTTAGCCTGGGCTTGGACCAGCTGCTGATTCAGCCTCTGACGGGTGGTTTCTGTGGGGCCCCGTTTGAGGAGCCCCCGTATCTCCTCCACTATAGCCCTCTGGCCCGTGGTGTTATGGAAGACCCTCACCACTCTGTCTCCACAGGAAGCCAGGAACCGACCTGTAGTGTCAAAGGTCATTTCAGACACATACTCCCCATGGACCTTGTGAAAGTTTTCTTCTTCCTCGCCTCGCTTTGTGTTGAAGAGCCGAATGTTGTTGCTGCTGGCCAGAGCCAAGACCTGGGCATCCGGGGAGAGGGCCAAGATGCAGGGCATGATGGCTGCCTCATCATACTGGCCTGTCAGCAGGAGGTAGGGGTCTTGCTGCTGCTTGTAATCCACATCTGTGGCCCACAACTTCCACTTCCCATCCTTGGAGACGGTCGCCATCCTAAAGCGGGAAAAAGAGGTCCTCACTTGGGCCCTGCCCACACATACCAGGCAGAGAGCACTGGCCGCCAGGCTGGCAGCGGCAAATCCCTGGCAACGGGCCAAGAGGGCCTCTACTCACCGGCAGGAGTCGCTGGAGAAAGCCAGGAAGTGGATCCCGGCAGTGTGGCCCTTCAGTTCAAAGGCACGCGCCACTTCCCGGAATTGCCCACTTTTGCTAAAGCAAATTTCCCACACTTTAGCGTCTGGAGTGAAGCCACACGAACCCACGAATCTGCCGCAGAGAACCAGGGTCACTGTAAGGCTCGGCTCCATCATGCAAAGGCCCCCGCCCCCCTCCTCCGGCTCCTCCCCTCCTCCTCACCTGCTACAAGGGGAGATGACCGCATAGGTATTGTTCATCTGGTTCGTGTTGATGATGGACAGCACGTCCCCTTTCAGGGTCCAGATAATGATGGTTGTGTCACTGGAGACAGACATGATGAACTTTCCTGAGGAACAGGCAGGGACAGGCTGGTGACAAAAGGTCGGGGAAGGGGGGGAGGGGGAGAAGAGGGGAGGGGGAACGAAGGGACAACATTCCTCAACGGCTCCCTCTGCTGGCTACTGTCTCTCTGACCCTCCTCCCTCCATCTGGGGGTAGATCACATCTCAATGTTCTCTCCTTTCTACCACCATACCTGTGACTTACTGTGACCATGACTGGGGAGGTCTCAGTGCTATCTTGGAAAGCAGGACCTCAACAGAGAGGTCCCTTTCTCCCCGTTGGGTCTCAACAGGCCTGGAAACCTTCAAATTTTTATCTTTAGTATGTAGATATATACCTTATATATATATATATGTAGAAATATATACCTTAATTTTACAATCAATTCCTTAATTGTGTCCCTGGTGATGTGTCTGTGAACTCACGATGACATAAGTCTATTGTTTGTACATACCCATGTGCACGTATATATGCGTGTGTGAGTGTGAGTGAGAGACAAAGAGGCAGAGAGACAGAAAAGGGGGCCGCCCAACACCGTGAAAGAGAACTGGTCACAGAAGTGGGGGAACTGGGTCACTATCTTGCCTCAGACAAAATGAACTGTGTGATTGTGGGGCGGTCACCTAACTTCTCAGGGCCTCAGTTTCCTCATCTGTAAAAGAAAAGGTGGCCTGGGCTCCCCTCCAGCTCTCGCTCTCTGATGCAGAGAACTGTGCTCACCTAACTCTTCCATTCAAAGCCGTACTTTCCCAGGCCCTGAGCGGGTTGCCCACAGAGGCTCTGTCCTGGGGGTCTCTCACCTGTCTCAGCAATGCCAATGTTGATAACTGAAGCTTTGTGCTTCTTGGGAAAGTCTTCTGCAAGGGGCTGGAAACTATTGCTGCCATCTTCTTTCTTGTTCATCTTGAAAACCCGGATGGTATCCGCATTAGCCAGCCAGGTGACTAAGGCTCTGGACACAGGCGGAAACAATCAGGTTACAAAGACTTCTCCCGACTCTGCCCATCAGATCCTTCTCAGAGACTGGTCTTGGTTCTCCCACACCCCTGCCCCCCCCCCAGTCAGTCTCCAAAGTCAGAAAGGATTTGTTCTCCAAAGGAGACTGTGGGGATGACCCCGGAAGCCCAAAGGAGGCCATACGCACAGGGGCGCTGCCGCACCGCCCTCCTTCCAGAGACCCCCTGCCAGGCGCCAAGGGCCGCGAGAGGCCCTCTCCGAGCAACCCCAGAAGGAATGGCCCCGGGAGCTGGTGAGGGCTTGAGGCCCCACCCCATCCCACCTGCAGTCAGGGCTGAAGCGCACCAAGGTCGCATGGTCCAGTTTCACGTTCACGCGGAGGCTCCGATGCTCCCGCTGCAGGAAGTCCTTGGTGCTCCAGATGTGGATGGTGCGGTCCTCGGCACAGGTGGCCAGATATTTACCATTTCTGCTGAAGTCCATGCTGGTGACATTCCCGCCATGGCTCTGGGAGAGAGAGAAGGGGGGTTGGCCCAAGGCCCCCAAGCGGCCCCGGAAGCCCGCCTCCGCCAAGCCTGCAGGAGTGCCCCCCCCAGACCCAGGAGTGCAGGAGCACCAATCCCCGGCATTAAGGCTGGCATGGTGAGGAGGCCAGGAGGGTCCGGACTGACAGAGGAAGCAGGGGAAAGGTGCCCCCGCGGGGATGGAGCAGCTGGATTACCTTCAGTTCGGCAGCCAGGAGAGCATGAGTAAACGTGTGCTGATGAGGCCTTTCCTTCCGATACCGCTGCTTTTGTTTTCTGTGCCCTTGGCATTTAGGGAACGAGATGCCGTTGGATTTTGTGTCTGTAAGAGAGGAGACCCGGTCCCTCACACAGACCTGGGCACGCAGGGGAGGGAGCTCATGGCTCTCTGCGCCTCCGGGTTCTGGTTCCCAACCTTGCTGTCATTCTCAGCCTGGGATCGGGCGCTGGGCCCATCTCTCCCAGCTGCCCCCTTTTCTCCAGTCCGTCGGTCCCGGGCCGCTGCCATAGACTCCTAACTTGCCAATCTCAGACTTTCCTAAAGCCCGGCCCGTAGGCCTGGCCAAGGTGCTGCTCCCTCCCCGGCTCCACAGGTACACAAGTGTCTGCCCAGTGACCCGGTTTATTAGCAAGCGCTCCCCCTCCCGGACCTCCTCCCGGCAGCTCCGGCACAGGCTGTCCCAGCCTCCTTCCTGGCCCTCACCTCAGGCTCCCAGGGACCCACTCCCCGCGAGACGGGCAAACGGGCCGAGACATCCGGGAAACTGGCAACAAGGCCAGGGAAACTACCCGAGCTCCTCCGAGGGGGGTGGGGAGGCGGCCCAGCCCCTGCCCGACTCCCGACTCCCAGAGGGAGCTTTCCTTCCGATTCACTAAAAGGCGGCTTTTTGGACACGTTGAGTCCGGGGGGGGGGGGGGGGGAACTCGGAGGGAAACTGATGTGAAGTTTGAACTAAAACGAAACGCGCTTCTTGCGTCCCGGCCACTTCCCGCTTCCGGGCGCCCGCAGCGGCGGGTTAGCCCCAGGGAAGCTCCCCGAGGGCGGGCCACGGAGCCCTAACCCATCATTCATTGCTGGATCCATAGCTAGTCCTCACAGAGGGGCGGGACGAGGGAAACTGAGGCCTGGGGAATCAGAGTTTGCTTAAGCCAGGACCGCGTCCCAAGAACAATGTTTCCTCCTGGGGGAGGGAAAAAGCCAATCAGCCTCGGCCCGCGCCAGGCGCCACGTCACAGACTCTTCCGCACGCAGAGAACTCACGTCCCCTCCCGGCCCCTGTGATTTCCCTCGCTCCCCGGACCCCGCCCGCCTTCCCGGCCCACACAGCCGGCAACTTCTCCTAGCCGCCTCCCCCTTTTCGGCATCCGTAGCTTCTTCCGGTCTCCGCTTCCCTCATCCTTCCGGGCACCCGTAGCATTGCCTAGTAACCAGCCCTTCTCCGCTTCCGGGCTTCCGTAGTTTCTCCCGGCCACGAAGCTTCTCCGTCCCTCCCGGCACCCGTAGCCCCCGCTCACAGCTCGTGAGATCCTCGACAGCAGCACCTAGGCCGTGCCGTCGGTTAAACCGCCTCGGAATTCCGACGCTTACCGTCCCGGTGGCTGCGGGACCTCCTGTACCAGCCCTTCCGACCCTGCGCTGCGATCGCCACTACCAGCAGGGCGAACAACCCGAACAGCAGCAACGCCATCAGCAGCTCCATTACCTCCATCTTTCTGTTGCTGCTGCCACCTCGATGGGGGGGTGGGGGAGGGTCGCGGTGGCGCGGCCAGGGCGGGGCCGGGCGCGGGCACGAGCACGCCCGCCGCGGGGCTGCGCTCTTCGGGTGCAGCAGGGCGCAGGCGCAAGCCGTGGGGGGGAGGGGCGCCTGCTGCATTCCTCCGCTTGGAGGGAGGGAAACGGGATCCCCTCTGGAGTGTCTGGCCCCCAACAATACACGTCTTTATCCCGGGCGGACCGTATGACTATGGGCTAGTCATTGCCCCTCTTTAAGTCGGACATTACACATTTATTAGTCTCCTGCTGTGTACCCGGCAATGTGCTAAGCGCTGGGGACAAAAAGAGCGCCCCCTGTTAGTGGGGTCTGGCCGAAACCCCCCTGGGCGACCCTGTGACCTTGGACAAGACCCTCCCTCTCGACGAGGCAGTGGACTAGATGATGTCGGAGCTTTAGATCTGGGAGGTCAGCTGCCTTTCCCCCAAATTCTGGGGTCATAAATGGGGGGCCACACACAGTAGGTGTTTAAAAAACATTAACTAAATGACCAAGTCTGACCTCCCTGACCTCTTCAGGGATTTTCTTGGCAGAGACTCTGCGGCGGTTTCCTTTTTCTTTCTGACTCATTTTACAGAGGTGGAAACTGAGGCCAACAGTGACCTGCCCAGGGTCACGCAGCTCGGGCACGTGAGTCCCTGATGCAAGTCCGCGCTCTGTGCCCTATGGCGCCCCTTAGCGGCCGCGGTCCAACCCTAGCAGGAAAAACCGAATCCCGGCCCAGTGGCCGGGTTTCCCCCATTGGTGGCGAGGCCTGTGCAAGGGGCGGGGCGTCGCTTTCCACCAATGAGGAGGGGGTCCCGGCCAATGGCCTTTGGGACCGGACTTGCACATACCCCTGCGCAAAGTCAGTGAGTGTGCAATTGCTATCGTGGAACAGGAAGAGGGGCCGGATTGTCTTTGGGAAAGTGGAGTTTTCTGTGTTAGTGATTTCCCTGTAACCAAGGATGGCCCTTCTGTTTCATCCATTTTTATTTTCAAAATCTCGTGGGCCTTTCTGTCATCGCGAGGCTTCCAGGTCAGATGTATCCCTCATCCTTCAGATCTTTGCGCCTAGGCTGAGTAAACGAAAGGCGAGGAAAGCGGCAGAACAAGGGCACGTGCTGTTTCACACCCCTCGGCTCCCACCTCTCCAGAAAGAGAAGGCAGCTTTCGGGCTGAATTTTGTGATTACAAGGAGAAAGCTTGTTCGGTTTCATTTTTCTGGGGGTAGGAAGGAGTCGTTCAGTTCGCTTTGCTGTAGCGACCGCCTTTTGCTTTCCTTGTTCGGCCGATTTCCCTCAGGCTTCTCAGACTACTACATTGCATTTGTGCATCAAAGTTTGTTCAGCCATTCTTCCATCTCTGAGGCCTGCCTTTCCGAACATTCTGTTGGTGGACGGTTGCAAATCGTGGAACCAGACAGTTGCTGAAGTATTAAAATGGGGGATCATTCCGTGGGCCGTGGAGAGGGGCGTGGAGGGCATGACTAGGCTGCAACACATCGCAAACCGATAATCACGTGGGAGAAGTTGCGTGAAGGTAACACCCAGTGAATGTCCATCAAAAAAGATGCGCTGTTTTGTGGTAAGACGGTCGAGCTCCGTTGGCACCCGGGCAAAGCATCCTTGGGTCAGGAGCATGAGGGGAATGGATGGCTTCAAATCTGCATTTTTGCAGGGAACACCCACGTGGTGAAGGCCAAGGAGCCAATGGAGTGGATGCTGTAAGATGCAAAGGGAGACATACTACAGGGAAATGCTAATCCTAGGAATGATAAACATTGGAGACTCTGCAAATAGTCCCGAGAAAGAATCTTCACATTTTTCATCTAGTATTGTCTAGGGTAGAGAGAGCTCTGATTCTAGTGAACAATAATCTTTTTCCTCCATAAGTAGAGAATGGGGTTTGACCAAGTCACTCCAGCAGTCAAGGAAATATCTTTTAAGAACAGGTAGTCCTTGTTTAATCATTTCAGTTGTCTCTGACTCTGTGGTCCACCCTCCTTTTTTCTTTTATATATATATCTATAGATAGATATTTTCTCCCAGTTACCTGTAGAATAGTTTTAACATTCATTTTTAAAACTTGTGAATTAAAGATTCTCTCTCCACTCTCTTCGATTGAGAAGACACATGTGAAATTGTACAAAACATTTCCATAAAAGTCTGTTGCAAAAGAAAACACAAATCTCTGCCCTCCCTCCCCCCAAAAAAAACCCTCAAGAAAAATAAAGTTTTTTAAAAAGTAAGCTTTGTATTCAAACACAATTGGTTTTCTGGATGTGGATAATATTTTTCATCATAAATCCTTCAGAGTAATCTTGGATCATTGTACTGCTGACAATAGCAGCTATTCACAGCTGATCATCTCACAACATTGCTATTACTTTGTACAAAGTACATTTCAGTTTGCTTGAGTTCATGGGGTATTTTCCAGGTTCTTCTGAGCATCCTGCTCATTTTCCATAGAACAATAATATTCCATCATAATCACATGCCACAATTTATTCAGCCATTTCCCAATTGATGGACATTCAATTTCCAATTCTTTGCTCTAAGAAGAGAGCTGCTATATATATTTTTTGTGCATGCAGGTTCCCCCCCACCCCTTTTTTTTTCAAATCTTGGGATTCATGCCAAGCAGTGATATTGCTAGGTCAAAGGATATGCATGATTCCATAGCCCCCAAGGCATAGTTCCTATCTTTTGACCATTCAACTGGGGAAGGGCTCTCATTTCTTACAAATTTCACTTAGTTCCCATATGCAGGAGAAATGAGGCCATGAGAGAAACCTGCTTCAAAATAATTTGTACAATTTCTTTCATTAACTATTTCCCTCCTCTCCTGTATGTCTTTTTCTGTTTCCTTTCACCTATCCCACCTCAAAAAGTGTTTTGCTTCTGATTGCCCCTTCCCCTAATATACCCTCCTTTCTAACATCCTCCCCCTTTCTCATACCCTCTTCCCAACCTGATTTCTCATAGGATGTTAGATTTATATATTCTTATTGGGTGTGTATGTTATACTGCTGAGAGTAAGGTTCACTTGATCCCCTTCTCTTTTCCTCTTCCCCTCCACTGTAAAAGCTTTTGCCTTTTTTAGAGCAGATAATGAATGCCATTCCACCTCTCTCTTTCCCTTTTTCCCAATACATTCTTCTCTCACTCCTTTTTGGGGTCTTCTTGGCAAAAATAGTGATTTTCCATTTTCTTCTTCACTTTTTTTTTTTTTTAACAGATGAGGAAACTGAGGTAAACAGGATGTGTAATCAAAAGATCCGGTGGAACTCAGCAGGGTTGGGAAGTAAGCCCAGGGCATTGCTTCCCCACTTGCAAGCTAAGCCAGTAATAGTATTACAACCAATGCTCTTTTAGAAGAATCCTTTATTCAGTGATTCTAGTGAGAAGCAGGTGAGGTCAGAGGCAAGACACACTCCAAGTGCTGAAAGAGAGCAAGCTTTATACAGTTGGTGTGATTCCTTATTCTTCCCTTCACGGTTCAGATTGGTCTGATTATAATCCTCTCTATTCACCCATGGACCCTAGCCAGATTGGGTCAGTCTAAACCTGGGCCCCTTTGTTGTGTAGTCAATTCCTTGACACTCACCGTGATTAATTGGAGATATTTTTTTTTTTTTTTAACAATAGCTTTTTATTTTCGAAATACATGTAAAGATAGTTTTCAGCATTCACCCTTGCAAAACTTTATGTTCCAAATTTTTTCTCCCTTTCCCCTACCCCCATCTCCTAGACAGCAAGTAATCCAATTTCTTCTATACATATTTCCACAAATATGCTGCACAAGAAAACTCAGATCAAAAAGGAAAAAAAAAATGAGAAAAAACCAAAAGCAAGCCAACAACAAAAAAGGTGAGAAAATATGTTGTGATTCACTTAGTCCCCACAGTCCTTTGTCTGGGTATAGATATCTCCATCTTAAGTCCATTGGAACTGGCCTGAATCACCTCACTGTTGAAAAGAGTCACGTTCATCAGAATGGATTATCGTATAATCTTGTTGCTGTGTATAATGATCTCCTGGTTCTGCTCACTTCACTCAGCATCAGTTCATGTATATGTAAGTCTCTCCAAGTCTTTCTGAAATCATCCTGTTGATTATTTCTCATAGAACAATAATATTCCATAATATTCACATACTATAACCTATTCAGCCATAATCTCAACTGATGGGCAGCCATTCAGTTTCCAGTTTCTTGCCACTACAAAGAGGGCTGCTGCAAACATTTTTGCATATGTGGGTCCTTTCCCCTTTTTTATGATCTCTTTGGGATACAGACCTAGTAGAGACACTACTGGATCAAAGGATGTGCACAATTTGAGAGTTCTTTGGGCATAGTTCCATTTTGTTCTCCAGAATGGTTGGATCAGTTTACAATTCCACCAACAATGTATTAGTGTTCCAGTTTTTTCCATATTCCCTCCAACATTTTTCCCTGTCATCTTAGCCAATCTGAGAGATATGTAATGGTACCTCAGAGTTGTCTTAATTTGCATTTCTCTGATCAGTAGTGATTCAGAGCATTTTTTCATATGACTAGAAATGGTTTTAATTTGTCTAAAAATTCTTCATATCCTTTGACCATTTATCATTTGGAAAATGGCTTATAAAATTTATAAATTCTTATAAATTTGAATCGATTATAATTTTATAAATGAGGCTTTAAGAACCCTTGAATGTACAGATTTTTCCCCCAGTTTTCTGTTTCCCTTCTAATCTTATCTATATTGGTTTTGTTTGTACAAAAACTTTTTGTGAAGGACCATGCCTAAGTGAAGGGGCAGGTCAGTTCTCTGAGGGTCTCCACAGCTGGGAATCATCACACTTGAAGGAGTTGCAAAGCAGCTTTTAGACGCAGATGTTCCTTGTGGAATGGGAATTAAATTGGAGGCAAGAGGGAAGAGAAAAAAGATCATACAATACAACTGCCTCTCAGTGGAGCGGTCAGAGAACTACGTCTCTGTCTCCTTGTATCATCCTCTCACATGAAGAGATCCATTCTACAGGTCTGAGTTAGACCTCCAGCAGCCACTGACAGATGACTCCTGTATCACAACAACTTTTAATATAATCAAAATTATCCATTTTTCACTTCATAATGTACTCTAGTTCTTCTTTGGCCACAAATTCAAGGTAAGTAAATGTATTGTGCCCAAGTTAGAAATGAGTTGAGCCTTGGAGAGTTTGTCTTACACACTGTCAGGCAAATTGTGTTAATGTCTTTAGAGAACCACTCACTAGAACCATGGGATTTAAAGTCAGAAGCGCCTTTAGAGGCCATGCAGTTCATTTTCTCCCCATTTTATAGCTAAAGACAGGCCCAGAAACTGAGCGCATCAACCTAGTCTATATAGTAAATAGTAGAGGACCTACTCTAAAAGTAGGTAGTACTTAAATCTACTTTAAAAGTAGATTTAAATCTGCTTCTGTGACAGGACAATCACTATCTTAATAGATCTGTTTCCCTTTTTGTATTAAATAACCTCTGAAGTCTCTTCCCCCAGCACCAGATCAGTGATTCTACATATATGAAAGGATTTAGGGTCTTCTATCTCTGGATCTCTTGATTCTAATAGCCTATCTGATCTTTTTCCCATTATAAATACATTGACCACCTGATTCATTAGTCTCTTATGGACATAAGTAGTATGAAAGAATTGCTTATTGCCTGGTTATTCCCCTAGAATCGTTGAATCTGGGTTCCTGAAGCTTCAATATTGAAAACTATATCTGAGGAAACCCCATCAAAGTCTGTTGGTGAGGTCCAGTCTGAGGTACTAGTTTCTTTTAAGCTCTTCCTTTTGACTCTATGTGATGTATTTCCTAGGGGGAGCCCTAGGAAACCTATCCATAGTCTGGTCAGGGAAGCCATTCTTTCATTGGCTGATCCAGGGGAACAAGAGCACCCCTCCCCACACATTTACTGATCCTGTAAAGCTTCAAGAACTCTACTTAAATCTTGCAGGAAACGAAAATGGTAAATTTCTGGACTAAAACCTTTAATTTCTAGCTCAGAAACCAATCCAAAAGCCTTTTATCTACCTTTTAGTTATGATATGGAAACGGAAGAGTGGAGCCTATCCATTTCAAGATATCCTGACCTTTCAGAAGCTGGCTCATCAAATACATGAGTCACCTACCAAGGCTCTCAGGAATGGGTTCTTTCTGTTTACTTCCCCATTGCATCCACTTTAACATGGGAGTGCCAGCATTTTCTTTTGGAACTTCCTTCTGTGTATTTTAAAATCAGTCATTCTCTTTTTTTCTTGCATCACTATTACTACCCCTCTCATTTTCTTCCAAACTCTCTCCTGCCTTCCCCCTGCACCTCTACAAAAGTCCTCCCTTATTGCATTAGTAGAATCAAAGCAAATTTGTGTTGTAATAGTTGTGTTTGAAAATGCATGTTTAACATCTCCCCAAGAAGTGGGAAGCAGGCTTGATCATTAGTCCTGAGAAGGGAGAGGGAATAAGGCTGATGATTTCTGTGGGTTTATTTTGTACCTTATTGCTTTCCTTGATGTTGTCAATTGTCTTAATTTTTTAGTATATTGTGTGAGATAGTGATCTAAGTTTTAATTTCTCCCAGATGATTTTCCCATTTCCCCAGCAGCTTTTGTAAAACAGAGTCCTTATTAGCTTAGTAGTTTGTGTCCTTGGGTTTATTGAATTCTATGCTACTATATTCAATTACTCCTGGATCTTGTGTACCTAATCTGTTCTACTGACCAACTCTTCTATTTTTAACCAGGATCATTTTGATCATTTGCTATTTTGTAGTGAACTTTGAGATTTAGGTTCTGCTATGTCCCCTTCTCACTTTTTTTTTGTGCGCTGAGGCAATTGGGATTAAGTGACTTGGCCAGGGTCACACAGGGAGGAAGTGTTAGTGTCTTGAGATCAAATTTGAACTCAGGTCCTCCTGAATTCAGGGCTAGTGCTCTATCTACTTCGCCACCTAGCTGCCTTCCCCCCCCCCCCATATATATTTATAGGGTAACCTTTTTAATATGTTGTTGTAATTTCTTTAATATAATTTTATTCAATATTTTTGCATTGATATTCATTAGATATATTCATCTATTGTTTTCTTTCTCTAACAATTTAAGTATTGGGACTATATTTTGCAAAGAAAGAATTTGGTAAAATTGTGTATTTATTTATTTTTACAAACAATTTATGTAAAATTGGAGAAGTTAATTGTTTGATGGAATACACTCATAAGTCAATCTTGTCTTTTTTTTTTTTTTCCTTCTTTGAGAATTCACTTATAGGAATTTGATTTCTTTTTCTAAGACTATTATTTAAGCTCCCTATTCTGGTAATCTGAGTATTTTATATTTTTTTGTCAAAAAAATTTGATATTCATCTATTTTGCTTATTTTTTGTTGGCATATATTTGCACGAACAGTTCTAATAACACTTTTCTTTCATTTTTCACGTTAGCAATTTGGTTTTCCACTTTTAAAAAATCAAATTTGATAATCGTTTATCTATTAGATTTTTAAAAGCTCCTTATTACACTAATTTCAGTAGTTTTTTTTAACTATTGTGTTTGTTACTTTGTTAGCTTTTTTGTTGTTGTTGTTGTGTAAATTCACTGAATTGTTCTTTCTTTCATTATAGAAAGTACATAGGCATAATTTTTTTTCCTTGACCTGGGAGTTCTGGAATTTGGCTATAATATTCCTGAGAGTTTCCTTTTGGGATCTCTTTCAGAAGGTAATGATGAATTTTTTTCAATTTCTATTTTACCCTCTGGTTCTAGAATATTAAAACAGTTTTCCTTGATAATTTCCTGAATGATAACATCCAGGCTCTTTTTTTGATCATGACTTGATATTCCTTGTCATCATCATAGCTTTCAATTGTCAGAAACTTTTTCTGTTGTCCACTTATTTTCCTAGTCTATTACTCAGCTTTTAACTCTTTGTTAAAGTAGGGCTCTGTTTCCAGAGTGGAGGTTGCACTGTCTCAGGCTTCTGGGGTTTTGTGCAGCTGTTTTCAGAGATCCTTCTATCTGACCATAAGCACTCTTTTCTGTCCTGGAACTGTTAGGGTCTCCACCCCCCCTATAGCTCTAAGATTTAGTGTGCTAAATTAACAAAGTTGTACTTTGCTGACACTGGGGATAGGGCTGTGCTGGAACTGCACACTGGACTCCTACCCCATTGCCACAGATCCTCTCCGTTGACTTTCTAAGTCCTCCCTAGTGTCCTTGAGCTGAGAAGTCCAGAAGCCTCCCGCACTGCTGCTGATTCAAAGGTCCCACTGAGGCTTGGGCTGGGGCTGTGCTGCACCAGGAGTGTACACTGGACTCCCACCCTCTTGTCACAGATCTTTTCTGCTGTCTTTTTAAGTTGTCTTTAGCTGGAAAATGTTTTACTCTGTCTTTTTGGGTGTTCTGATGCTCTAACATTTAAGAGTCATTATTTCAAGAATTTGGAGTGGTTTAGCACAGAGGTTGGGCAAGTTCCTGTCTTTACTCTGCCATCTTGGCTCTGCCTCCCAAGACACAATTTTTCTTAAGTACCACTTTGGCTGTATTCTATAGATTATGGTATGAAGTCTTATTGTTATCATTTTATGAAATTGTGTGTTGATTCTAATATTTTTTTTGATTCATCAATTTCTTAGAATTAAATTATTTAATCTTTACTTAAATTTTAATGCTTTCTTAAGAGGCCTTTTATGGATTAGAATTTTTATTTAATTGTGGTTAGTAAGGGATGGATTTAATATTATATATATATGTATGTATATGTATATGATGTGTATATATATATGTATATATATATATATATATATATATATATACATCAAAGTGGTACTTAAGAAAAATATATATATAGAGAGAAAGTACATAGGTTTTATCTGCTACATTCCTCTTCACTAATCACTGAAAGTTTATCATGTCCAATTTCTATAATATTATTTTGGTTTTAAATTTCTTATTTAGATTTTTGTTAGATTTGTCTATATCCAAAAGGAGTACATTGAGGTCCCTAAATTTCACAATGGGGCAATTAACTAGCTTAATGGATAGAGGGCTGGGCTTGAAGTTAGGAAAACTCATTTTCCTGGGTTCAAATCTGGTCTCAGACATTTAGTAATGACCCTGGGCAAATCACTTAATATGTTAGCTTCAGTTTCCTCATATGCAAAATGAGCTGGAAAAGGAAATGGCAAACCACACCAGTATTTCTGCCAAGAAAACCCGAATGGGGTTCCTGAAACCCCATTTTCCTGAAAAATAACAGTTTTTATAAAATATATATTTATATATTAATACACATAATAGCACACTGTGCTATGCCATTTGTGTATATCATGTATTGATATTTCATTATCTGTGACAATGGACATCAAGTGAGGTCCTTGATTATCTCTTTTAAGTAAATCTGTGTTTTACTCTTGCTTTATCTGAGATCATGACGCTTACCTCTGAGTTTTTGAGATTCCCTGAGACATGATAAACCCTGCTCTAGCCTTTCATTTTAACCTTTCTCTCTGTTTCTTGTAAGTAGGATATTGTCGGATTCTACTTTCTGATCCATTTTTACCTTGTTTCATCAGAGAGTCTGGGTGCTACTGTCTCCAAGACAGTATTTATATGGATGAGAAATGGTTTTTGATGTTGACCTCCATCTACATTCCTGCCTTTATTTTCAGTCTTCTGGTGGTCTAGTTTCTCATGGGTTCTGGTCATAGTTTGTATGACCTTTAAGTGGGAGTTGGTTCCATCCTCTGTTGAGATGCTAAACAACAGATTGGTTCTCCCAGAACTTCTCCGACACTGTGGGGAACTGTGGACCCTGTCTCCCAGGACTCTGTCTTCTTGTGCAGGATGCATAAGGCTGGTTCTGTTCCCTGTTTCAGCTCTGATAAGCTAGGGCAGGGAGCCTGATAAATGGAGCTGGCTTGATACCAGCCTGGTTCAGAACACTGGCTTCCAGTGCATCTCTTGGTCCTCTGCAAACTTCCCTGATGGGGATCCTCTCAGTGCCTTTCATAGCTTCTGGCCCAGTGAAGGAGGCTCCCTCTGGTCTCCTCGGAGGGATTTCATTCCCTGTTTTTGCTTTTCTGGTCACCTGTGCTCAATCCTGGCTCCCCTGGTGAGACTTTTCCACTGTTCCTGCCAACTTCTGTCTTTTTGGACTCTTATGGATTGGAGGCAGGAACTCACTTCTGCTTTTCAAGGATATTTCTTTATTAATCTTTCTGGGGTCCTTTGCATATATTTTCTAGTTTATGTGGGAAAGTGGGGCTTCTTTGTGGCTATAACTGGAGGTGAAATAAAGAAACATTTATTAAATATCTTCTGTCTGCTTAATACTCTGTAAAGGAACTGAGTCTACAAAGAATGAAACAAAGAATAAGAGAGTTTACATTCTTTGGGCAGAAACAACCTGTATATAAATGTCTAGAATCAGTGCTGTGAGTGTGGTAGTGTATGGGACTAGTAAGGGCTTGGTTCTCCCTCCTAGTTCTCTATTTCTTGGTCAGGCTTGGTTCTTCCTCTCAGCTCTGACTTTCTTGGCCTCGGCTCACTTTTGTGAAGGATTTGTCTTTCTTTAATACCAGTTGGGGGAAGTCTGTGAGAAGAAAGAATGACCAAAGCTCATCCTCATACCAGCCCCCAGTTCATCACTACCTCATCATCCTCAAAGTTGGTCTGATATAGTATGCACTAGCACGGGACCGCCCAGCATGGCGTCCCCTCATCAGAGAAGGGACTGTGCTCTGTGAGCAAAGCAGAGTGGAACAGGCCCAAAAGAAATGCAAGATGTGCAAAATCAGAGCAGCCGCCCAAATGTTCATGGGGACTATTTGTGTGCAAGCTGTGGCAGAGCACTCTGAGCTCGTATCGGTCTGATTGGCCGCAGTCGGACACTACAACTCGATTCTAACATAGTGATGTCATTTTGATCTTCAACAACTAATGACTCATTTGCCCAGAGAGATCTGTGTGTGGATTTCTTTTTTACTCTGGAAAGTTGTAAAGTTGTAAAAGGAATTGCCAAGTCTCTAAAGCTCTGAGCCGCTAGCCAGGAAAACTGCCTGCTATTTCTTTCTCTCTTTCTCCCAGTCATTGCCCCCCTGCCCCTTTTTCTGTTGCATTTGAGTAAGAAATGCATAAATCAACAATACCACATTTATACTAAAAAAGCTAAAGGCAAAGGAAAGCAAACTTAGGAAATAGAGATTCAAACAAAAAAAGGAAAAAAAGATTCAAAAAAAGATGGCAAAGAATCAAAAATGAAGGGGATGCCCTTCAATTAGGAATTGACTGAATGAGTTGTGGCATATATATGATTGTGCTATAAGAAATAATGAGCAGGATGGTTTTAGGAAAAGCTGGATAGACTTACTGGGCTGATGCAAAGTAAAGTGAGCAGAACCTGAAGAACACTGTATACATTAATAGTAATATTGATTGATGATCAACAATGACTTGATGTTGTCAGCAATACGACTCATGACCACTGTAAAGAGATCATGATGAAAAATGCCAATCTGCCTCCAGAGAAAGAACTGATGAATCCAAATGCAGATAAAAGCACCCTATTTTTTACTTCTTTTTTTTCTATTTTCTTTCATAACATGTCTTATATGGAAATGTTTTGTATGATTGCACATGTATAACCTATATCAAATTTCTTGCCCTCTCAATAAGAGGGGGGAAAAGGGAAGGAGGGAATTTGGAACTCAGAATTTTAAAAAGTGAATGTTAATTTTGTTTTACATATAATTGGGAAAATATTTTTAAAAAGAACTGGAGATTCAGGGGACATTCATTTCAAAATTTCTAATATACAACTAGTCATATGCAACTGGTGTTTAGGTAAGAAATTGTGGTGGGATATATAGATCTGGGAGTTAGCTGTACGAGATAATAAATAGACCTATGGGAGCTGGCAAAGTCACCAAGAGAGAACATAGAGAGAGGAGAGAAGAGGATCAAAGATTTTTTCTTGTTGGGATATGGAAGATAATCCAAAAAATGAACCTCCAACAAAAGAGTGATGGGCTAGTTAATAAAAGAACAATAGCATTACAAAAACACAGAGAATGAAGTGTCTGGGAGGAAACATCATCAGCAATGTGAAGAGAGGTCCAGAAGGATGGGAAAAGACCATCAGATTTGGGAATTCAGAGATTATTGGTAACTTTGGAGAGATCTGGGAATTCAGAGACTATTGGTAACTTTGGAGAGAGCTGTTTTAGTTGAGTTTTGGGACTGGAAGCTAGGCTTCAAAGGGCTGGGGAGTGAGTGAGTCAATGGTATCAGAGCATTTAAGTTTTGCAAAATGGTTTTCCTCACAACAACCCTGTGAAATCCATTATGAGAGGATGGCTGAGGAAAGTATCTAAAGTTGTTGGTCAGCCATGTCTGACTATGTGATCCCCATGGACTTCGTCTACGGGATTTTGGCAAAGATACTGCAATAGGTGGCCATTTCCTTCTCTAGCATGTCCCCATTTCACAGATGAGGAACTGAGGCAAATAGGACTTCAGTGACTTGCCCAGGGTCATATAGCTGAGGAAGAGAGAGAAAACACACATTACAGTTTAAATGACCTGACACAATCACATAGGTAAGAATTGTCAGCTTACTCAGTGTCTCTGTCTTTCCCATTAAGAACTTAACTGTCCACAAAACCCAAAATAGACAAAGCAAAATAGACCCCACCAGAGGACCAGGGGTCAGGTCCTACCTATTACATTAACTTCCTGGATGTATTTGGATAAGTAACTTTTCTCAACCATAAAAATGAGGAGCTGGACAATATGGCATCTAAAGTTCCTTCTAACTCTAGAATTCTAATTCCATGAGGAATTCTAAGGAGAAATGGCATTCTACATAAAAGTCTTTGCATTTAACAAGACAGAACCCCCAAATTAACAAACATTTAAAAACGCTTTTGTCCTATTTATACTTCTAATCTGAATTCTGCCACCTCTGGATTCAATTTTATCACCAATATTGGATTTCATTACCTTTGCTATCTTAGAAGGTATTAAGTGGGATCTTAAGGTTCTCTGGATTTAGATTTATGTAATTATTAAAAATTTCCATGTGATTGTTCTTAGTTTGTATCTCCTCTATCATAAATCACCTACTCATGGCCTTTGCTCTTTGCTCCATTTAGGAATCTATATTACAGTCATTATAGATACGTGATACTTCCTTGTAGGCTCTGAATGTCATATCTTTAACTGATATGTACAATGCAAAAATTTCTCCCTAAATTTTTATTTTAGAAATGTTGTTTCTTTGGGCAAAAAACTTTTCATCTTTTGCTTTTTCAAAAATTTTCAAATTTAAAGTGTTTTATTTTGGTGTAGCCTGTAAACTTAGAGGCTCTGAGTTTACATGGATTAAAGCAACTAAGTGATTGTTCCAGACTCAAAAGGATCTGAATATGAGGATCCAGCCTCATATAGTAGCTATGTGATCAGCTGGTGTCTTTGAATTTTCTACCACCTGTATCTCCCAATATATTCCTCTTCCCTCTCTTCCCAGAAAGTCACCTCTGTGAAACCCCCCCCCCCCCCCAAGTCTTTCTCATTACATTTGGAACAAAGAATAAAAAAGAAAAAAAAAACACCTTAAAAAGTTCAGCGAAAATGAACCAATGCATTATTCAAGGCTGTCATTTTATTCAGTGTTCCACAGTCATTGTCCCTCACTTCCAAACACTTGGCATAGTGCCTGGCAAACAGTAGACACTTTATAAATGCTTATCCCTTCTTGCCCCCCTCTTTACTCCCACCACCTTTACAAAGGATAGCAGAGGTGGATTCTTTTGATTCTACCTTGGGACCAAGCTTGACCATTATAGTCTACTCTGACAATTTTGTTATTTTAGTCTACATTGTTGTAGCTATTGTGTATAGTGTTTTCCTGGTACTGCCAACCATTCTGCATCACAATCCCCTAGCAATGGTCACTCCCTCATTTTATAAAGAAGAGGTTAGATGAGCTATCCAAGGTCATGCTGGTATTAAGTGGCAGAGCTGGGATTCGAACCCAGGGTCTTAGATATCAGATCTAGCCCCCATCCCATTGTACTGCACTGCTTAGCACAATTCTTTCTCCTGTTCTCAATAGTCCTGGGTTAGGGTTAGAGTCGGGAGTCGGGGGTTAGGGTTAGAGTCGGGAGGCGCATTTAGGGTTAAAAACGCCCCAGAATGTAAATTCTGTGAGAGTAGAGATTGTTTGATTCTTTGCATCCCTGGGGTGCACAGTAGGAACTTCATGAGTAAGTGCCTGTTGGTTGATTGGATGACGCAGAATACTAACGCCATGAGGATTGTTGGGATGGTAGTAGAACGTCAACCTTGAGAGGGATAGGAGCTCTCAGTAACCTTATCTATCAGGCTTGGCTTGGAGGGAGAGGATCATAGCAGACCCTTTGGCTATCCTGGTTACAAGAACTTTGGTTCTTTGTTGCCAGTCCCTTCTCAGAGTCGGTTGTGATCCTGACTCTCCTGTGGTGGAGATATGGGGGCAGATGCTAAACCGGGAGCTCTCAAGGTTCTAGCCATCAGCAGACTTGGCATTGAGAATAGGATTAGGATTTCCAATGAGAATCATACCCACTCCCACCTTCTTCCTCCTACACTCTGAGAAGAGCTGCCTCCAAGGACAGACAGACAACAAATCCTGAGGGAGGAACCCTGAAAGCAAGCGGGCGACTTTCACTTCCTTCTCCTCTGCTCTTCTAGGGAAGCTGGCATTTCCCTCACCCACAGGCAACTTGACTGGGGCAGTAGACAGTTATTGATTGGTCTTGCCCAAGGAACAGTGATTATAAAATCAGTGCTTCACCAAAGTTATTCTTGCCAGGGTGCGCAGGTAGAATGGAAAGGGAGGGACTAATGCTGGGAAGACTACTTAGGAAGCAGTTGCCGTCTATGTGTGATATGATGGAAATCTACCAAGCTGATGGCAGTGGAAATGAGGGCAGGCCCAAAAAGACATTTTGAGGATAGAAAGATCTGGTTGGATGTTGGAAAAGTAACTGAAAGCCAAGTTAAGAGAGAAGATAAGAAAGGAATCCAGCAAATTAAAATAACTTGACACAGAGTAATGTCTCAGGATGATAAAACCAAACCTTGTATATGTAATCAGTGACCATTGGACATTGTGATGTAGTGGATAAGAGAACTGGATTTAGAGTCAGGAAGCCTTGCATTTAAATCCCACCCTAAGCAGTCTCAGTCTTTTCATCAATAAAATGGGGAAAAGCAAGGTTATTTTGAGAATCAGTGAGATATGCTAAATGCATCTCAAACTTTAAAACCTGTATTTTGTTTTTGTTCATTTATGTCCATCACTTCATGACCCTGTTTGAAGTTTTCTTGGCAAAGATGCTGGTTTGGTTTGTCATTTCCTTCGCCAGTTCATTTTATAGATGAGGAACTGAGGTCAATAGGATAAAGTGACCCGCTCAGGGTCTTGTAGTAAACATTAATAAATGTCTGAGGCCAGATAAGACTATGAAGATGAGTCTTCCTCATTCTAGGCCTGGCACTCTTTCCACTGTGCCACCCATATGCCTTACCGACACATCAGCTATTTTGATCTGTGAAAAATTATGGGAAACAGGAAAAGTGGGTGAATGTCATCCTGATTTTTAAAAAGGAGTAAGTAGATTTTTCAAACTCTAGGCTGACTTTGTTACCTGGCAAAATTCTAAAATTTATTATAAAAAAAGAAAGTTAGTAGAAAGAAATAAGGTGATTATGGGGCAGATTTTTTTTTTTTGAGGGACAGAATGACCATATATATAGAGTGGGGAAATGTCATAGATACCACATACTAGATTTCAATTAGGCACTTGGCAATTTTCAAGAAATTCACGTGGACGAGAGATTGGAACTCACCCAAATTGTGGTAACTAATGGATCCCCAACCAACTAATGATTTCTTCTGTTCAACATTTTCATTGGCAACTTTAGGTGAAGATATAAACAATGGGGTTATCAAATTTTCAGATAACAAATCTGCAAATCTGATGCTGGGAGCCGGGTCAGGGGGCTGCAGAGTAGCAGAATAGGTTTAGTAATAGGAAGCCACTGTAGATATGTGATAATAGCAGGGGTTGGATGAAAACCACAAAGCCGTTTTCATATATAGTCTCTTGGTTAATAGAATATACTACCCTCTGCTCCCCCCAACCCAGGATTCCAGGCTCGCTTGACATTTCAGAAACCTTTCTTTATCTTCGTTTTTTCCACTTGACAGAACATTTCCTACTATTGTAACCTTGATTTTGCCAAGAATCCATCTTCTTCTCACTTGTGACATGGTCACCATGGGAAACTTTTGCCTTGGGGCTCTCCTCTTCCTGGTCACCCTCACCCTGGGATCTCCATTTTAAGAAGGGCCCCACCCTTGACTTCCTTCTTTTCAGTTAGTGAGTTACCACCCCCCCAACCCCCCCTTCTATAGCCCATTCATTTTTTAGTACTGCTCTAAGGCCTCTTCCATTGGAATGTAAGCTCTTTGAGAACAGACTCTTTTATGTGTATTTTTATTCCCAGTACTTACTACAGTACCTGGTACATTGTATATCCTTAAAAATACCCTACCTATCCATCTTTATATCTGTTCATCCATCTATCTATCCATCCATCTGTCTGTTAGATTTCATTTCAGGTTAGCACCATTATTAATTATTATTCATTATTAGATGGTACATGGACAAAGTTAGGGGAGAAAAGATTCTTTAAAGTCTGAATAGCTAGAAAAGTGGTAAAAGACCCAGAGAAAAGGTAATGAAATGTCCACTCCTTCTGAGAAGAGGTAGGATATTTCTAGGACAGATTATTATCCAATGTCAGATGTGACTACTCTTTTGATGTTTTTGCTCCTTTTTTTTTTTTTATCATCAAGAGAGGAGACTATCAATTTAGAGCTGGAAGAGACCTCAGAGGTCATTTAGCCCAACTCTCTGGCTTTACAGATGAGGACCCAATGAGATTAGGCGGCTTGCTCAAGGTAGTTATTGATCGCTAAGCTTAAGGCAGGATTTGAATCATTTCTTCCTGATTCCAGTATCAGAGAACTCTTCATCTGCCTCCTAGGTCACACTGACTGCCCTAAAAGGAAAAGCCAGCAGCCACTGGTACCACCCCCCTCCCCCCCCCATGCTGTCTTACAAGGCTAGCACAGACCTGCTTCACTTCAGAGATCAGACAAGGGTGGGGTTCAGTCCAAGGGGAAGGCAGAAATAACGGGGATGTGCAGACAAAAGGCATCAAGTGGGCATATTTCAATTAAATATACATTTTGTGGGAAGACAAGGTGTTCTCAGAGCTAGGGGGCAGGCAACCTCCAAGGGCCTTGTGGAATCAGGGCCTCACTTGACCCAATCCTGAACAAGAGGAGGCTGAGCCAGGTCCCGGCAGATTCTCACTTATTTTTATTGGACAAAAATTCTTCAGAAAATTCACACCCACCAGAAAGATGCCTGCTGTTCCTCGGATGATCAGGGGCTTCATTTGGGCCAAGCTCTCCTGGCTGTGTCTCCCTAGCCCAATCACCCTGGTCCCAGGGAGCTGTCCTACCATGGACCCCAAAGATGATGATTGCCAGGGGGAGAGAATGGGGCGATTGGTAACAAAGGCCCCTGGGACTTTAGCTGGGGCTCTCTCTCCTAGACATGCAGAGGTGGTCTCATTTAAAGAGCCAGAGAAGCATAGAGGAAGAAACAAGGAAAGAAGGGAATCTTTGTCCATCTGGAGTTGGAGGTTAGATTGGAGCAGGAGAGGGGAGGGTGGGTGAGCTTCCCTCCTTTTAGCCTAGTCCATGCCCTTCTTTTGCTCCCCACTTCTCCCTGGGCTCCTGGCAGAGATAACAGCACCTGGGATATCATCGGCAGCCTTCACACTTTATAGTGGAAAACTGAGGCTTAGGGGGACAAAGGACTTGTCCACATAGAAGGTCCCAGCAGCAATATGAAGGAACCCTGGGTGCTTGACTTTTTCTTTGTTTTTTCCCCTGGCACAGAACTATGCTTCAGAGCTGAAATGTGGGGGTAACCTTTGCCTTCTGGCCAGTGGCCGTGCTTGGAGACAGGAAGAGGGAGATGGTAGTTTGCAGTGGCCAGGGCTCCCTCCAGTTGCCTGGGGGGAGCTAAGGGGATGTACCATCTCCCTCCCCTCCCAATACAAATTAATCTTCACCTCTTTCCCTGGGATGATTCCCATTTGGGGGCTGAAATGAGGCACGGGGGAGATGAGGGATGGGAAAAGGGGAGATCAAGGGGTTACACAGTGGGATACACTAGTGACATCCCGGTGGGACACCCATTTGTAATTTCTCCATGGCTGGGTGGCTATCTATCATGGTTACAAATACCTACCATGGCGGTAGGGGAACAGGGCATGAGGCCAGACAAGCAGTCTGGTTATCTCCATGCTTCCCATACCCTACCACCCTCTTTCTCCCTGGGGTCTGCTTCCCCTCTCTCAAGGCTGGTGCAGCTTTTATGTTATGATCCTTGGTATATCTGTCTCCACCCTCTGACAGAAGGATTCTGGATCCTACATTCAGAAAAGAGGCACTGGGTGGGATGGGGAAAACCCCAAGTTGTCGAGATTCACAACTTAGGTCAGGCCAGGCTAGCTTCTGGACCCCTAGGAGGGGTTGCTGAGGTTGCCCTCTGTGACAGCTCGAGCAGCCTGCTCAGGGACACGGGCAGGGTCAGTCAGGATGCAGGTGGAGGTGCTCAGCTGGCGAAGGGAGCTCAGGACCGCTGGTGAGAGAAGGAGACAGCCATCTGTCAGATCATCCATGCCCGTCCTGCGCATGGCGTGGGGGAAGGAGCAGTGCTGGGTGCCGGGGGTGGAAAGGGCAGGTTCTGGGGTTTGATGGTTGGAGGGCTGTGATCTATGCAGTGGAGTGGGATGAAGGGAGTGGCGGTCGGGGAAGAAGGAAGGGTGTCTGGCCGGTAGTGGTGGTAGAGGGATTCGACCTACTAGGACGCAGGGCAGGCAGAGAACAATACTGGTCCAGCCAGGCCAGTGAAGTCTGGCGTAAGCTGTGTAGACTTGCTGTGGACACCATCCCATTGAAGGACTCAAACAAAGGCCGGATAAGGATGCTGAACTGGCAGCCCAGTGGGTTAAGGAAGATACATCTCAGGTAAGATTCCCCCTCTGTTCCACACAGCTACCCTTTCCTCACCATTCTGTGAGGTAAAGAGTGGAAATGCGGAAAGTGATTTCCAGGTCATAGAATTTAGAACTGGAAGAGATTTCAGAGACCATTTGGTTCAGCATGCCCCCCCAACCCCATTTTCCAGAGGAAGAAAATCCAGGGAAGTGATTTGCTCAAAGTGACAGGAAGGTCTTTTGCTCTAGTAGTTCCAGGCAGTGTGCTGAGAGGCTGGGAATACAAGGACAAAAGTGAGATGGGCCCTGCCCTCAAGAGCTTACATTTGGTTGATGCGGACAATATGGAAGTGTGCCCAAAATATATACCCTCCAAAATGAGTTATTTTGGAGGAATCAGGAAAAACTTCACGTAGAAGGAACTTGTTCCTTGTCCTCAGACAACTTACATTTTATGGGGAGCCAAAACTCATACCCAGCCTTTCTGACTCCCAAACCTGTCTTTGCCCTATTCCACACAGGCTGCCCAGGAATTCCCAGAATTCAGCCAAGTTTTGGCCTGTAAATAGTAGAGAGATATGACTCAATGGATGATGAGGAAGGAGAGGGAACAGAACAGGTCTCAAGTCAGAATTCAAAAAGTAGGGAGGAGAAAGGGACACCCACCAACCTGTTCCCACCATATCCTTGTGGAGAAAGGGTGGTGGATGAGAATGAGGGTGTCCCTATTCCACAGTTAGGGGGTGTAGGGAGAAGAGAGTGTTGCACTTGGGAGTCAGGAAGACCTGAATTTGACTCCGTCTTCATACACTAAATTTGTGAGCCTGGACAAGTCACTTAACCTTTATCTGCTCAGTTTGCTCATCTGTAAAATGGAGATAACCTCTAACTCCCACGATTTTTGGTAAGACCAAAGGAGATAACATGGAGAGTGCCTCAAAAGTCTTAAAATAGTTTTAAGCTAAACTGGGTCACCCTGTATATTAAATGCTTGGTAAACCTTAAAGCACTATATAAGTGCTAGTTATTGCTGTTGTTATTCCCAGTAGCTAGTGCTTAGTAATTATTTGAGTTAACAAGTCAATATACCTCTGTCAAGCAGTTAATATGCGCCAGGTACTGTCCTAAGCAATGAAATAATGAATAATTTAAGACTAGGGACAACGCTGGGCTTCCAGTGGGGCTGAAGGGTCAGTGCCGCCCACAGCCCAACTCCATCCCTGCACATCTTCCACAGGTCCTTAGATGGAGTCATCAGCTCGGACCCATAAAGCCCAGGTATTCCTCCCCTCCAGGTCCTGGAGGTTGGTTCTGGGGCGTTTCTTAGAACCCTCTGACAACGGGGTCTTTCTGCTCGGAGAAGGATACGACCCAGAATTTCCAGTTGTGCAGGGTGCGAGCCCGGACATAGTCATCAAACATGTCCCTCATCAGGTCAAAGCGCTGGTGGGTGATGGGCACGCCCGTGGCGGGTAGCTGCTGCTGGCAGAGGCTGTAGGCCCCAAGGGAAGAGAGGGGGTCAGGGCGGCCTGCCAGGGCGAGCGGCCGGCCCCTCTGCAGCCTCGCCTGCCCGGCCCAGCTTCCCACTCCCTCCTGCCCTCGGCTGCTAGTCTCCCTACTTGATGGCAGTGTTGAGTTCCTCAATCTGGTCCCGCAGGTGCTGGGCCTCTTCCTGCATCGCTGCCCGCTCCTGCTGCAGCATCACAATGTATTCCGCCGTCTTCTGCAGAGTCATGGCCTTGCTCACCTGCAACACGGGGCCGAAGCAAAGGGCTATGGGGGACCTTCCAGGAGCACAGGAGGCCCCTGGGGTGGGAGCTCGCCTCTCCTTGACTCATTAAAATAATAGTGTATTAAGCATGCATTGAATGCAAGGCACCATGCTGATGTCGGGCGCACAAAAATTCAGGGAGACCATCTCTGCCTTCACAGAATTTCTCTCTTGTTGGCCTGGGAGGAGCGACATGGACATACCCATGATTCCAATGAGAAATTCAACAGACGCACAACAGAGTCTGCAGCATGAAGGAAGGAAGGAAGGATGGACGGGTGGGGGGTTGGATGTATGTCTGTGTGTATATATATATATATATATATATATATATATATATATATATGGATGGGTAGATGTGTAGATGGGTGGGTGGGTGGCCCAGAATAGGGAGAACAACTAGGTCATTAGGCAGTAATTTGGAGGCGGAATAGTAATTCCTGAGCCTGGTTCTGGCATTAGAGGCTTTAGGTTCAAATTTTGCCCCCTCCAACACTCCCTGTGAGACTGGGTAATGACTTCTCCAGGCCTCCATGTCCTCCTCGGGGGTCCGGGGCAGGCACTCGCTCACCTTGAGGCTGGGCTGGGCACTGAGTGTGCTCACCAGCCCGCGCAGGGTTTCAAATCCCAGCTTGATGTTGAAACGCCGCTTCTGCTCTGCTGAGATGTGAGTGATACGCCGGTTCTCCGTCTGCAGGGGAGGGGCCAGGGTTACCTGGAGGGTCCCTGGAGGGAGGAGGCTGGGGAAGGGAAGGGCAGGAGGGGGAAGCGGCCCCACCTTGGTGTCCGGGCGCGTTCTGCCCAAAGTGGGCTGTGGGGGAGAGATCCGCGTGCCCAGCCCCGCTGGCCCAGGCATGGGAGGCAGCTCCCCAGACAGACGCCGCTCATTCCCTGCGACAAGACAGAAGACAGTGTTCCCGAGCCTCGGCATCTCCCACCCTTGCCACCCTTCAGTCTGTCTGTGGCTGCTGCCCCACGTCCCCTCTCCTGCTCTTGCCTGACCAGGGGCAGGATTTCCCGGCCTGCCCTTTCCCATGTGTATCCTCTTCTGCTTAGAAGGCAAGCTCCCCTGGGCAGGACGACGTTGCCTTTCCCTTTGGGACGCTCCGCACTCGGCCCTCTCCTTCAGTAGGTGCTCACTCTGTACTAGCTTTCCCATTCCCTCAGTAACTCTCTCCTTCCCAGCCTCTACCCGCTGGGTCCGCCCGTGCTTACCGGGCGCTGGAGGTGAGAGCTTCTCTGCTTTGGGCACCACTAAGGGCCCGGGAGCAGCCAGAGTTATGGGGGTCAGGGGGGGCTGGGGCTGGGCCAGAGGCGGGGAGTAGAAAGCACAGGGGAAGTCCGGGGGTCCTGGCTTCTGGAGGAAGATGAGGAGGAAGGCTTGGTCAGAGGGGAGGCTGACCCGGGACCACTCCGTGCACGTGCGGGTCCCTCCCCATCTCTGTGACCGGCAGCCTGACCCCCCCAACGGCCTCTCTTACCGGGGATCCAGAAGGCCTGAGGGCAGTGCTCGAAGGGAGTGGCGCTTCCAGCATTTGCTCTGGCTTGGCTGAAGAGGAGGGTGAGCAGTGAGAGGTGAGAGAGATCCCTGCCCAGGGCCAGTCTTTGCCCCCGCCCTCTCTTGTCTTGACTCTTAGCAGGATCCACTGGGCTGAGCACGGGACACTTTCTGAGCCCCAAGCAGCCAAAACTACCTCTGGAGATGGGGTCTTCTTTCAGTCCTCAGTTGTCCCTTTCCTTTCCACGGTCCCCAGCCCTCTGGCTTCCTTCCCTTGCATCCCTTCAACACTCCCTAAGGGGGGGTCCCTGCCCTTTCCAGCTCCTCCATTTCCCAACCCCCTTTCTACCAACTCTACTTCTTGCCCCCATTCCCTCCTATTTCCCCAGGGTCCCCCTTACAAGCAGTGAGCAGCTGTGTGAGGCAGGGGTTGGATGCCCCAGCCAAGGCCGGGGGGCTGGGCCTTCGCATCCGAGGGACTGGTGTGGGAGGCTTGCTTTTGAGCCGTGGCCGGGGCACGGCAAATTGGGGCTCACAGCAGGGCTCTGGGTATCCTGAAGGAAGGAGCTCCAGGGGGAAAGGGGATGGGGAAGGACCAGTGTTGGGGTGAGTCAGGGGGAAGTTTGTGGTGGTGGGGAGCGGGGGAACTGCTGGAGGGGGTACTGTATTAGGGAAGGGAAATCTGGGCGGATACAAGCAGTCCTCTTGCATCAGGAGAGGGGAAGGGGCCAGGGGCGAGAAGGGGGCAGAGGGACAGGGCTCCAGGCCCGGTACTTTGGTGGGAGTAGGGAAATGGAGGAGGGACTGGGGGGGCTTGGCCTTGGGGTCTTCCGGCAGGAGGAAGTCGGGGCTCAGGAAAGTTGGTGAGTCCAGGGGTCCAGAGCAACTGCTTCGAGCCTGAAAGAAGGGCAAAAAGTTCAGTGGCCGAGGGAGCCCCTTCCCCCATCATCTCCTTCCACTCAGGAGCAACTTTTATGGAGAGCTCTATGCTGGGCACAGTGAGGGGACAGGAGAAGGAGAGACAATGCTGCCATTTGGAAGCCCCAGGCTAAGGGCCCTCTGAAGGGGGAGGAAGGCTCCCAGCCCTGGGCCAGCTGGTCTCTGGATGTGAAGGACAGGACCTTTGAGTTGGCAAAGCATATCATTAGAACCCAGTAAGACAAAGAGACAGCCTAAGTGCTAAGGAAACGCACTGGGGGGAAGGAGATGGGGCCACTGGGCCCGGGCAGAGGAGCGGGAAATCCTGGTAGGCAAAGGAGACTTCCTGGAGGCAGGGGTTTTAAAAGGGGATTTCACAAGCCCGAGAGCCAAGGTCTAACAAGGCTGGTGGGGGGGGGGCAGGGGCAGAGAGGAAGGGATACGAAAGCAGCCGACGCAGAATGAACAAGCACTTCCCAGGGAAGGAGACGTCTGCCAGGCCGGGGCTGGGGGGTGGGAGGGAGATGTCTCAGCTCTAGCAGAAGCTTTGTTTTACAGGGAAGTAAACTGAGGTGCAGAGAGGTGAAATGATTGGTCCCCGGCAGCCCAGTTAAGTGTCCGGGAAGGGATTTTACCCCAGGCCTTGCTGCTAGTTCTATCACACTTTGCAGCCACTTTGTGGCTTACAGGATGTAAGCTCTCTGATGTTTCACTTTTTGTCTTCACACCCCTAGGACTCACTCAGCAGTCACACAGTGCTGGGCACACAGTAGGTGATTAATAAGTGTTTGTTAATTAATTGACTGAGTACCCTCCTCCCTATCACCACTGCCATCACCCCCATTCAGATATCCATAACCTCTTGCCTTTAACATAGCAACTCCCTAAGTGGTTTTTTATTCAGTCTCATGTCCAAGGAAAGGAAGGAGGGGGACACGCACTTATTATGCACCAGGTATTTTCCTAAGTTTTGGAGATAAAAAGAAAAAGCACCACTAGCGCCAGTCCTCAAGGAGCTTACATTTTCAGGTGGGAAGGACATGTACCCCTTTAGTCTATGCCAGATACACCAAGAAGAGCTGGAGGAAGCCCTCGGGCAGAAGGTGGGACTCGAAGGGGAGCACATTAGAAGGCCTGGCGATGGAGATAGAGCCGGGGATGAAGGCACAGTGGTCGCCTATATTTCTGCAGGGCTTCAAGCTTCAGAGCCCTCTGCAGCCCAGCTTTCCCTCGCATTCAGAACCTTGGGTTCTGGAATCTCCTAATTTTATGACCCTGGGCAAGTCCAAGAACCTCTTGGAACCTCGGTATCCTCCTCTATAATATGGGAATTTTGATCACGATGACCCCAGAACCACTGACCTAAGTGTCATGCTGAGAAAAGGGGCTCATAGATGGCCAAGAATTCCACAAATGATGTGACTTCTCCCCAGCTCCAGGCAAGCCCTTCCCCAGACATGTCGTGTTTGTTTCAGCCCCCATAACTGCTCACACTTTCCCCACCTCCTTTCTCTGAATCTCTCCCTGCCCATTTTTTGGGCCAGCCTTCAAGGCTCAGCTCAAGTTCCGCCACCTCTGGGAAACCTGGGATCATCCCAGCTTTTGAGGATGGTACCAGCTTCCCCCAGCATGGCCTGGACCATCCGGTGACACAGGGCCTACCTTATTTATTTCACATAATCTGGGACTTGGGGGAGTCTCCTTGGCGTCCCCCATGGTCTGGCTGGGGATGGAGTTTGTAGGTTATAGGAATAACGAGCAGTAAGAGCAGCAAACATTTGAATCATGCTTACTGGTGCCAGGCACTGTGCCAAATATTCACAGTTATTGTACAATATTTCAGAGTCTGATTCTTTTTGTACAGCAAAATAACAGTTTGGGCATGTATACTTATTGTGTATCTAATTTATATTTTAATATATTTAACATCTACTGGTCATCCTGCCATCTGGGGGAGGGGGTGGGGGGTAAGAGGTGAAAAATTGGAACAAGAGGTTTGGCAATTGTCAATGCTGTAAAGTTACTCATACATATAACCTGTAAATAAAAGGCTATTAAATAAAAAAAAATGACAAAAAATATTCACAATTATGATCATATTTGATCCTCTCAACCACTCGGGGAGAGAAGGGTTGTCCCCTTTTTACAGATGGGGAAACTGAGGCAAATAGTTTAGGATCATTTAGCTAGGAAGTATCTGAGGCTACAGTTGAACTCGAGTCTTCTTGCTCCCACTGGGCCTTTTAACTGAATGAGTGTGAGAATAACAAGACGTTAAGGGCTGAGATGAGGAGTTTGGGGGGGGAGGAGGTGGGAACACTCACTCACCTGTAGGCGGCTGCCCAGGAGAAGGGGCACCCCCGGGGGGGCCGCCGGGGATTCTGGTGCCAGGAACCCGCCGCTAAACAGAGGGTCGGCCATGGGGCTAAAGCTGGGGGGCTCTGGGAAGCTCACAGGTGTCGATGGGGGCCGGTGGTTGGTGAAGAAATCTGTAAGTTAAGACAGGACAGGCAAGTCAGGGGGCACGGGGGGAGGGGGCTTCTCTTTCCTTGGTGACCCTCTCTGCCACATCCCACCTAGGAGGCCTTGGAGAGGGACGGAGGCCTCAGTGCCCCCAAGAAGCCCGTTGGGGAAGGTCTCTGTGTGGCCGTGGGTGGCTGTGTTTTTACAGTAGATTGTGAAACTGGGAGAGTTTCTGTCTCACTCATGGGGGAAGCGGCTCTGGGGTAGGGTGGGGTGGGCTGGGCTAGAGGAGAGGGCCAAGACCCCCGGAAATGGCCCTCCCAGGGGTGCCCTATTGCCCAGCCCGTGACCCCTGTTCCTGGGCAGGGTTCTGCCATTCTGGTTGGGAGAGGGAAGGGAAGTGAGAGGTCAGAGAAGGGGGAGTCCGTGAACTGGACAGTGAGGGTACAGAACACCAGGGAGGGGCAGGGCGCCAGTGGGTGGAGGGAGAGAAGGGGGCAGGGGCAGCCCCAGCTTTGGCCCTTGTGGGGGTTGTGTAAGCTGGAGGCTATTCTGGTTTTGGGAAGCAGCTGCCTGTGGCTTAACCACATCCCGAGGGCTTTCCGAAGCGCCCGCTGCCGACTGCCTGCCCCCCTGCCCTCTTCCCGGCACCTTTCTCTGGCCCTGACCCTGCTGCTGGTACCCTGGCCCAGTCCGACTGTGGACTGGAGGGGCTGGAAGCCTGGAGAAGGACTGACAGCGACAGAGATTGAGGGATGGAGCCTCTTTCTCTCTCTTCCCCAGAGGACAAGGTGGGGGTGGGCTAGGCCCTTTCTCTATGGGTAAGGAGCCCCCCCCCCAGGAAAGCTCAGACAAGGAGGGGCTACCGGCCCTCCCGATCTCAGAGCAGCCTTTCTACATCTCGGGAGCTGATGGATCCCATGCAGACAATGGATGAAAGTGGCCCCTCACCCCCTCTGAGCTAACTAGGCACCCAAGGTGGGGAAGCAGAGACAAATGGCCCCGTCCCTCCCTTTCAGGCTTCCAGGAGCCATGGTCCCATACACCTCCAAGGCTGCAGACAACCTGAACCCGTCAGCTCACACCTTTTCCAGCCTTTCCCCCAAGGGGCCACAGTAGCCCTCAAGGACTCGGCCATCCACCTGCGCCCCCATTGCTCCTGAATGGAGAGCACTGAGCTCCCATCCCCTGCCACTGAGCCATCTCCGCTAGCAAGCCCGATACCCCGCATCGATTCTCCATCTCCCCCCCAGGACTAAGTCCCACCCATGAATGGGCTCCTTGCCCGAACATTGCATTGTAGCCTCAAGCCCACGAATCCCAAGACCTCCCCCCTGTTTGTAAGCTCCCCCCTCTGTCCCCGATATAACCCCAAGCCCCCCCGCACCCCAAGCGGAGTGTGTCCCTCCCCATCACCAAAGCCCCATGGGTGACCCTGAGCCCATCCCTGGTACTCCCCACACCCCCAGCCCCAATGCCCCGTCCTGGGCCCAACCTTCGGGTAGGGCACCAACTGCTGTTGGTCCCTGCTCCAGACTGTCCTCAAGCACAAAGCCGGGCCCATCTCTCCCCTGCTTGGGAAGTTCCCAGGAGATGCAGGCCCCCCGGCCGGGCGTTCCGGCTCCGGCCTCGATTTCTAGGTTTGTTTCCCATTCTTGCTCCTCACACTTTACGCACTGGTTCCTCCCCACCGGAGGTTCTGGTCCTTTGTGTCTGCTGGACCCTCTTTTCCCTGCTGCCCCTTAGCCCCCGGGTTCCTTCTTCTTGCACGAGGCTTTCTCTGGTCTCCCCAGCTTTTTGTGCCCCCACCAAATCTCCTTGACAAAAGGGGTTTGCTTAGCTGTGAATATAAGCTCCTTGAAGGCAGGGAGTCTTTCCTTTTTGACTTTGGCTCCCCAGCACCTAGTACAGGGTTTGGTATACAATAGGGGTTTAATAAATGCCTGTAGAAGTTAATGAAATCCTTGACACTAGAACCTCCTTTTCTGGCCCTGGGCCCCGACCCAGACACCAAGACTCCATTCTCAAGTCCGAGCTCCCTCCTCCCAGCACTGAGCCTCCAATATCTCCAGTCACTGAAGCATCCTCCCTGTCCGTGAGCCCTGGGCCTCTGCCTGTTTCTCTGCTAGTGAACCCAAGTCCCCTCCTCAGTACTGAACTGTCCTCCCTGTTCTGGAGTCTCTGGCATTCATGAAATCTCTCCCAACAATCTGGGTCCAGCATTAAGCCCAACGCCCATCATTTAGTCTCCAGCTACAAAGGCAAGAACCAAAAACTGCTCTGACTCGAGGTACTCTGGAGGCCCCCGAAGCCCCTGTCCTCGTCCCCAGCCCGGTACCGGGCCCCCTCAGCTCCGGGTCCTTCTGGAGGGACCCACATGGAGGCCGCCCGAGCCGGACTCCTCACGCCCTCCGTTCAAGCTCTCCGTGCCCAGCCTCCTCTCTCTCAGCCTCCCAGGGTGGAGCGGTCTCCCCTTCTCCCCTCACCTTCCATGACCTGGGAAAGTTTGCGGGCAGCCTCTTCCTACCTGGTTTCCGGGTGTCCATTCCCAGCCAGGGCTGTCCCCAAGCAGGGCCAGCCTGCTCCCCGAGCCCAGCCGTCGCCACTTCTGCCTGAGGCAGCCACCTCCCCTCTCCCCATGGCTGGCCCGGCAGGCATGGAGGCACGGGCTGCTTCCTCATTCCCAGATCCCCATTGGCCCCTGCTTCTTGAGTGGCAGATGCAGAGAACCTGTGGGGAGCAGCGGGGACACCAGCCCCATCTCAGCTCTCCCACCGCCCCCCCTGTGCCGGAGACTCCGGGGAGCCTCGGCGCTGCCCGTAGACAGGATTTCATCCCTGGTTTAGGCTTATTCCCGTCTCCCCCAGCTCGGCTCTGGTCCCTTGCCCTGGAGCCCAGTATTGAATTCCAAGCCCTCCCCCCCACCTCAGGGCACTGAAGTGCCGTCCTATGCTGAGCCCCCACTCCCAGGCTAAGTCTTTCTTCCTCTCGGAGGCTCCATCACTGAACCCCATTCTCCGCACTGAGAATGTCCCCTCAGAGCTGCACTTCCCCACCTGAAACCGCCCTCATCTGCTGCAAGAAGCCTCTGTTTCAACCTGGCCCCTCAGCCCTGACTGAGCCACCATTCTCATCCCTGAGCCCTTGGCCCCAGCCCCGAGTCCCCATCCTCAGCCTTTGCACTGGGCCCCCATCTCCAGCTCTAACATTGACTCCCCCATCTTCGGCCCCAGCCTTGAGCTCTTCAGTCCCAGCCTGGACCCCACCCCATCCTCAGCCCCACCTCTGAGCCCCCACCCTCAGCCCAGCTCTGGGCCTCTCCCAGAATTCAGACCCCACCTGGCAATGAAATCCTAGCGCAGCCTGAGGGAGCCTTCATCCCTGACGCCGAACTGTCCCTCGGACCGAACCTTCCTCCTCAGCACTAAGGCCGGGTCCTGAGCCTCCCTGACTCGGTGATCCCTCCCGGGCACTTTGGTCTGAGGGCTCCCTTCCCCAAAGCATCAGAGGCTCAGAAGAAACCTCTGCAGATGTCTCTGGGGCCCCAAGGGGGGCTTTGGCTACAGCCACGGTCCTGCTTCAGGACATCCCCTCCCCCATGGTGGCTCTCTGGCCCCTGGCCCCTCTCACCTGAAATGTCCATGAAGTCGTCCAGGCTGGGCTGCAGGGGGGTCAGGTCCGGTTGGATCATGTCGGCATTGCCAATGTAGGCTGGGGGGAGGGCAGAGGCAGCGTCAGGAGAGGTTGGAGGAGGCCCGGCCGGCCACGCCGTCTCAGAGCCTCTCGGCAAGGGCTCCCCTAACACCCTCCCAGGGGTCTCACGGGATCCCTGAAGCCCAGGACAGGGAGTGGCCTCGGAGGCCACCTGGTGCAAGCCCCCACTGACCAATGCTCCCTCTCTGTCCCTCCGCAGGGACCATCCGGCCAGTGGGAGGCCTGGGCCAGGGAGGGAGGTCGTGGCGTACAACTCAGCAGCACAAGCCGCAGCCTTGGTCGGGCAGGAGGCAGGCCAGGGGGCCTCCGAGATCCCTCTGTCTCCGAGAGTGGGTGACCCCGTGAGGACCCAGGCCCTTCCCCTTGTGGGGTGGGCACGCTGGATCTTTTGGTCCTGGTAATGCCCTCTGGGGCCAAGCAGGACAAGCCCAATCCTACACCGTGGCATGTCCCCCACCCTTGTCCCCGCCCCCGGCCTGCTCCGGACTAAACGTCGGCCACGTCTCCTGGGACATCTCGGCCCCTTCTGCCCATCCGTCTCCCTTCTGCTCACTCCTAGAGTCCTTCCCTAGTGGGCTCATCTCCAGCCCCCTCTGCCAGGTCTCCTCTCCGATCCTTTCTCCAATGAAGCTCTGCCCCTTCCTACCAGTGTCCTTTTAGAAGCCATTTATTCCAACCCCCCTTGTTACAGATGTGGAAACTGAGGTGCAGACATCCTAGTGTGGGATACTCGGCTGAAAGGCGACGGATAGCAGAACAGGCCCTGGATTTGGAGTCTGACGACCCGAGTTCAAATCCTGACTGTGTGACTTTGGGCAAGTCAGTGCAAGGCTTGGGGCCTCAGTTTCCTTATCTGCAAAATGGGGGCTGGGGATTCCAGTTCGAGAGTTATGGTCCTTCAATCCAGAAGTGAATTCACTTCCCTGCACTTCACTATCTTTATCTATAACATGAGGGGACTGGACTAGGTGGTTTCTGACTTCTTGTCCTGTCCTAGGTCTATAAGCCTATTGGGAAGTTGTAGCGGCCACTCAGTTCATGGATTTAATCCATTCACCCAAAAGCCAAGAGGGTTGAAGTAGGTGACCTCCCAAGTCCCTTCTAGTCTGCATCTGTGACCTTGTGTTCCTGAAGTCTCTCTGTGCCTCAGTTCCCCCTCTGTAAGACAGAGGAGTTGCATTATACGGCCTCCAAGTCCCTTCCACCTCCACATCTGAGATCCTATGATCCTGAAGTCACAAGCTCTCTGTGCCTCAGTTTCCCCCTCTGTAAGACAGAGGAGTTGCATTATATGGCCTCCAAGTCCCTTCAGCTCCACATCTGAGATTCTATGATCCTGAAGTCACAAGCTCTCTGCGCCTCAGTTTCCTCCTTCAGAAGGAGGCACTGCGAGGGCCCTTTCAGATCTACACCTGCCATCGCTTTCCTCTCAGAACCCCAGCTCGCCGCTCCCAGTGGGCTTTGCCCCAACACCGGAAGCCGCCGGAGCCCGGGCTTCTCACCATCATCGGGAGGCAGCTGGAGCGGGGCGGGACTGGGCTGGGTCATGGTGAAGAGTGTGTCAGAGATGTCGGACAGGAAGCAGTCGAGGTCGAGGAGCTGCCGGCCCCCTGGCTCTTCTTCGGTCCCCCCCAGCAGCACTGGCACCACACTGGAGAAGAGCTGCTCGCACCATCGTTCTGGTGGCCTCCACCCCCCCTCCGCCTGGGGAGACGGCACCAACCAGCAAGCCGGCGGGACGGGGGTCAGCCTACTGTCCGTCCCTGCCCCCCACTCCCACCCCCCGCTTAGAGGGATGGCTCCAATCATGGATCCTGCAGAGGGTGGGGGGACTGCTCCGAGGCACAGCCTCCCCTCCCGCCAGCTGGGAGATGGCCCGGCCCGGGGTCCCCCATTCCCTACTCCCATGATCCTTCTCTCTGCCCCCGCTTCCATCTCCTTGTGATACTTGGGAATTTTCTTTTAAATCCCACTCCCTTCTTCAAATAAAGTCTTCCCTCCCTCTTCCCCCACTCTTCCTTGTTCCCTGGAGCCACCTACCTGCTTGGGGGCCAAGAGGTCCCCTTCCCTGCTGGATTTTCGGAGCTGCAGGGACACACAGAGGGTTGGATCCCACCAAACATGCCCTCCACCTTCCCACCAGCAGGAGCCCCTGTCCCCGGGGGCCCGGCTCCGGGAGGAGGGAGGACATGGAGGCATCACATAGCCACTAGGTGGTGCTGCAAGGCTGGCTGGAGAGAAAGGGATTGCCTTCCAGGGAAGGGAAGGGGGGGGGGGGTGTCTGGGAAGGTGGGGAAGGGCAGCAGGAGCTGGGGCTCCCACCCCGAGCAGCTGGGGGGGGGCGCGTCCTGGAGGGACCAGGCTCTGGCTGCTGGGGGGAGGCCCCGTCCCACTCACCCGCTTCTTGTAGTAAATCCGCCACTTGTGGTACTCTCGCATGACAACTTCAATCCTCCGCTTCCAGTAATTCCCCTCCAGCACCACAGCCTGGGAGGGGGAGGACGGGCCTGGGAAGGGAGGCACTGAGGCCCAAGGCAGGGCCATCCCAGGAGCACCTTCCCAGTTCCCTTCCCCCCACCTCAGCCGGCCCCACTCTGTCCCTGCCGCCCCAGTTAAGGTAGCCCAGAGTCAGGCTGGCCTGCAGGGAAAGTTGGGGCAGGTTATACCAGTCACCCTTGGGGGAGAGGTTTGGGGCTGGAGGAGCCCGCTCTGCGGGGGGCCCCTCTCAAATACCTCTGGTTTCCGGTGCTCATCAGCCTCGGATCCCTGCAGAGGGGTCACAAAGCCACAGACGGGGCTCTTCCTCCGCTGGACATCTAGGAAGGAGGTTGGCCAAGTCAGGCCTCGAGAGGCTTCTGTTCTCCCGGCCTCCCTCCCCGGGATACTCCCAATGAGCAATGGAAGCCGCTCATTAACAATTACAGCATCATCCCAGGCTCAGTTCCAAGCCCTCCTCCTCTAGGAAGGCACCCAGATTTTATCCTCCATCTTTTTTCCTCCTGAGGCAATTAGGATTAAGCGACTTGCCCAGGGTCACACAGCTAGGACCCGTTAAGTATCTGAGCCCAGATTTGAACTCCTGAATTCAGGGCTGGTGCCCTATCCACCGCGCCACCCAGCTGCCCCATCCTCCACCTTTTGGGTCATAGCATCAACTGTGCGTCCCCTTCATTTCACAGAAAGCCCTGGGTTCAGGCCCTTCCTCTACCACAGCCTAGCCCTGTAATGCTGGGTAACCAACCTTTCAGTATTCCCCAGGACTATAAACTTCAAAACAGTTGCCGAGACGCAGCCGTTAAAGTAATTCCTCTCTAGTAATCCCCCATAATACTTATGGAACCATAGACTCGATCAGAAACAGATCATTCTGCTGTCTCGGCTGTTATGAATTATTTTTGTGTGCACGTGTGTGCGTGTGTGTATCTCCAGCTGGAGGAGAAGCCCCTCAAGGCCAGGGTCCAAAGGCCACGGTTCCTGGAGCTCCCTTAGGCGACCCAGGGCCATGCCCCAAAGGACACTCAACGGATGCTTGATGAAGGAAAGAAAGCAGAACTTTGGCTCAGTCCTAGAAGCAGAGCAGGCCTCCCTCTGAGGCCGTCTAATCCAGCCTCTTCATTTTCTAGATCAGGAGGCTGGAACCCAGAGGGCGAGGTCCCAGGGGTCAGAGAAACAATCGATCCGGGTTCTCTGCATCCCCAGCTGGGCTCCCCACGGGACCACGCCAGAGGATGACGTGAGGTGCTATTGCCACTGCTTCCTTCCAAGAGTTCCGCAGCCCAGCAGGAGACTGCACAAGAGAACTCTCTTCCGTGCTAGACTTCCTCTTTAGTACTATTATTATGACTATTAATATTATAACAACTATTAATATTAACATCAATTAATATTAATATTAATAGAATCATGAATATTAACATCAACATGAATAGGAAGATGAATGTTATTATGACTCTTAATATTAACATGGATTAATGCAAATATTAATAGAATTGTGAATTTTAATATTACATTAATTAATAGAACTATTAATATGGATATTAATATTTACACTAACTAATATTAATGTTAATATTAATAAATCAGGAGGGAGCAGATAGAGCACCAGCCCTGTGGTCAGGAGGACCCGAGTTCAAATCCCAGTTCCACATGTTATTAACCCCCCCCCCCCCAATTCCAACTCCGGCAACCAAGCTATTATTGGAGGAGGGACACAGGCCTTTGAAGACACCGAGCCTGTGCTCAGTGGGAGAGTCCTCCTAAGCTCCCAGGTCTCAAGCTTAGAGAAGGGCCCAGGAGGCAAACCATCCATCATTACATAGGCATTAGGGAAGGGGTCAGCAAGAGAGCTGCACTTTCTTTCCTCCACACCTAGAAGACCTAAGTTCTTTCAATTCTAGACTCAGGGAGCTAGAGAGAGTCCAGACGGAAGGAGCTCAGAGGATGTCCTGGACACAGAAGATAGTGGGAAAGGACAAGTCTCGAAGGAAGGAAGTGATTCGCATTGCTCAGTCTTCTTGGAGGCTAGTCCATCCTTCTGTTTCTAGTAAGGGAGGATATTATCTGTGTCTCCTCCTGTCTTTCCATTCTGTCTGCCTCAATTTCTTAATCTGCAAAATATAGATAACCATACTATCTACCCCTCACGGTTACAGTGAGGAGACAATGAATTAGTATTTTAAAAGCCCCTTTCAAACCTTAAATCATAATGTAAAAATGCTAATAAATATGAGAAGAATGGAGCACAGGGCGGGATCATCACCAAAACCACTTGCTGAATAAGTAATGGAAAGAGCAGCAGGTTCAGGGAGTTCAGACTTGGTTCAGGTCCCGACTCGACCCTTTACAACTAGATGTACCTCAGTTTCTTCAGCTGTAAAATGAGGATCCAATCGTACTTTTCATTACCTCCCTCCCTTTGGAAATTCTATGATTTTGTGGTTGGGAGCAGACCCTCCGAGAGTGTAGATTACAACCCTTCTATAACTTGGTTGACAGTTTTCCAGAGCTGCTACAGCAGAAAAGTTCATTTTTGGCCATTCGGGTGGTGAATCTCTGAAATGAGCTGGGTGGTCCCGAGATGAGAGTCTACCACGCAGCCCCCCACATTGGCAGCTTCCAACATCTTTAGAGATGGAAAGGATCTCGGAGAGCATCTAAACCAACCTCTTCATTCACAGATATTTCAAGTGAGGACCAGCAAGAGAAAGTGTTTTCCCAAGATCCCACAGTAACCAAAGAGCTTTCTCTTGTACGACGCTGCCTTTCTTATAGAAAGCCCGTGCTTGCCTTTCTCTGGCAGCCTTTCTGGGAGCTGAAGCATCAGGTGACCTAGCCCCCTGGAGAGGTTTCTGAGCCCATGAGAAGTGGAAAGGGGGATGTGATCTGATGCTTTCCCACACGTAGGATGAGTGGGTGGAACCTAAGGTCACCCCCTCACGCCATCTCAGAAGTAAAGTTAGACCTCACCTGCTTCAAACTGCCCTTAGCTAACTAAGGTGGATGTGTGACTCAAGGCTTTTCCATATGTGTATCTTGGCTCTTGGCGGGGGCGCAGTCTGGGGAAGTCTATGGATCCTTCTCAGAATCAAGCTTTTAAATGGATAGAATAAAATACATAAGCCAGTGGTCCTCAAACTTTTGTTCTCAATATCTTTATCCTATTAAAAATGATTGAGGATCTGTCCAAGGAGTTTTTGTTTATGTGGTTTATAGTTATAGATATTGATCACATTAAAAATAAAAACTATGAATTTGTAGCTCTCTGAAAGGATTTCAGAGATTCCCAGGATGCTCTGGACCAGATTTTGAGAACCACTGACATAAGATGACCACAATTATGCTGAAATATAGGGACCTAAATATATTTTTTTAATTTTTTAAAATTAAAATTTAATTTTTTTTTTAAAGTTCACAGACCCCTGGATTAAGAATCTTTACATTAGCTGATCTTAAAACCCCCTTCCAGCTCTATCACTCTAGGGCTCTAGATTTATTGTGTCATAAAAAGACACAAAAGAAGCTGGAAGGGCTCTTAGAGATCACTGGTTAAACCCCTCCCATTTTACAAGTCAGAAGACTGAGGCCACTTGCCCAGAATTATACAGTTAGTAAATATCTGAGGTGAAATTTGAATCCAGATCTCTCTGACTTGGAGTGCAATGTTGTAACATCTGAAGAGAAGGACGTGACTTTGCTTTAAGTTTTATTTACGACTCTCTCATTTTGATCTTTTGTACCCCTCATGAAAAATCATCCAATGAGATATTTGTAAAAAGTGCTAAGCACAGTGCTGGGCACATAGTAGGCACTGTATACTTATTCCTTTCCCAAAGTCCGGCACAGAGTAGGTGCTAAAGAAATGCTTCCTGATTAAAACCTTGCAGCTACCGCCAGGGCTAAAAGAAAGAAAGCTTTCAGATGCCTGTGGGGATCAGGACCAGACCAAACCTGGGATTTCATTAATGTAGGCAAACTTTGGGATAAGGAAATTCCGTTCACTGAAGTAGACCAACATTTTCTCTGCAACCCGTTGCCTGGGTCACAAAAACCTCTTTTAGGTCACTGAGGCAACATGTTCCAAGTTGGACTTGAACCTAGGCTGCCTTGACTATGGGCACCTGGAGTGAGATAGGGGGAAAAATGAGCTCAGTCCCCCTCGAAGGGGATAGGCTGAGTATATGAGCAGATCGGAGCCATATATGGACAAGCCTTAGTTGGCCGAGAGTACAAAGAGGTGAGGCTCACCTTTAACCTGAGATGATGTAAGGGGTAACTTTAGATTCCCTCAACCTGATTGACAAAATCTGGAGCTCGATGGATTATGGATCTGACCCCGATGGACTATGGATCTGAGCCCTGGGATGCAACTGCTGCTTGGAGTCAAGCACCCCCTGTTGTGTAGGGAGCAGGGCACCGTATTTGGAGTCAGAGGGAGAGGGGGTCGAATTCCAGCTGCTACTACCCACCTGTGGGACTTAAACAAGCACCTTGACCCCTTAAGTCCTTAGCGTCTTCTTGTGTCAAAGAATGGGCTGGATGGTCTTAGGATCAGAGCTGCCAAGGGACCTTAGAAGCTACCTAATCCAAGTCCCTCAATTTACAGATGAGGAAACTGAGGCTCAATGTCTCACAGTTGGATGCTAGCTGCCAGGATTCTAACGGTTTGTCAGAGGAGGGATTTGACCCCTAAAGTCCCTTCTTCTTCCAAATTTCTGATCCTATGATTGACTCCACTCCAAATTTATGCCACTAGGAGTCTAACTGGAATCAATCTGGGGGGCTTCCTGGAGAAGCCATGACTGTAAGATAAGCACAGGGCTTGGTGTCGACTGAGGTGAGGAGCAGAGGAAAATGGAGGCCCCAGCCCGGCTGCCCGCAGCCCCCCGGCTGCCCTCCCCCACTCACACTGGATGTACCAGGCCCTCCAGATGGCGTTGTTGAGGCGAATCTTGTCCCTGCAGAGTAGCTTCAGGCCTTTGAAGTTCTTCCACTTGGGAGACACCAGTTTCCCACTGTCAGGGGCAGAGCAGATCTGGGTCAGGGAGGACATAGGGACAGAAGGGAAAAAAGCCAGCCCTCTCCCCCAGCTCCGGGCACCACCTACCTCCAGGAGAATTTCAGATGCCCACACCTCCAGTCCTATACCAATGGCAGCAGACGGGCACCTGGGATCTGGCACTGGCAGTGACCTGAAGTCCTCTATTACCCCCCACTTCCGTCACCACCTCTGAAATCCCCACCTTTTACTCACACCCCAAAATCTCATTCAAATCTGCATTATGACGTGGCTTGGTGAAAATACCGTGTCCCAGGAATCAGGAGACTGGAATCCTGGCTGGATTTATTACCGATTCCCTGTGGGATCTTGGGAAAGTCACTTCTCAGACTTTTACAATAGCCTGCTAAGAGGGCACCCTGCCTTGAGCCTCTTCTCACTCCAATACAGCTTCCAAACAGCTGCTCAAGTGAGTTTGCCCAAAGTATAATTTGGGCCAAGTCACTCTCCTATAATAAACTCCAGGCTCCCTATTGCCATATATAAACACCTTTCTTTGGTACGGAAGACTCTTCCCGATTCCCCTTCCCAGTCTCCTTATACTTGAGGCTCTTTTTTCCCTTCTGTAGTCCAGTCATGCTCACCCATTTGCCATTTCTCATGCAGAATGTTCTATCTCCCAACTCCCCGCCCGGTCTGGTCTGCACTCCTGCCTCAGGTCTCCCTCATAGAATCCCTGCTTTCCTTTCAGTCTCTGTCCAAGTACATTAAGCTTTTCCTCCCTCCCACCAACTATCCCGTATCCCATTTCCCCCATTGTATTCATTTTGTATATTTTCCGTATACCCAAAGATGTATGTGGATTGCTTCTTGCCCTAGAACGTAAGCTCCTTGAGACAAGGCCTGTTTCACTTTTTTTTTAATATCTCCAATTCTTAGCATGGCGCCATATATACAGTAAGGGTTTAATAAATAGTAATTGATTGATTCTCCATGGATCCCAATTTACCTCTTCCACCGTCAACATTCCCAGCTTTATAATTATATTATCTGGGAAACATGATGACACATTAACTCAGGATCAGTCATTAACACCTTAGTTAAAATTACTTTATCAGATTTGTCCCAACAGAGACCCGTAATGAGAAATGTGACACGTTCAGCTTGGCTGTGACGGAAAGAGCGAAGGGCAGGGAAATAGAGGAGAGGCACAAGATGGGGTGGCTTCTCCCCTCCACTTTTTAGTATCTTCTTTTCTCTCCCAGAATCCCTCCGTCCTGGTTTCCTCCCAGTTTCCCCAATCCCAGTGCACTCCCTTGTCCTGGGTACTGCTCCCAGACTCCTGATAACCTCTGCTAGGGACAGAGCCATCTGGGTCCTACCTTATCTGCACGGTTGCATGGGAACTTTTGGAAGGAAAAAATGTCACCCCCCCCCCATAAGGAGCCCTTGGCCTGGCACAGCCCCCTGTGCCCTTCCAGCTGGGTCAGGCGAGACGTGTTGCCTAGAATCCAAGTCTCTGGATGGTGTCCAGCTGCTTGGATCCCAGTTTTTCTCTGGGGAGTATCATGAAATGAGGTCGGGGAGAAGGAAAGCACACCCCCTCCTATGATAACATCTGAGGTCAATCTATGTTTGCCCTATGCTAGTTATAGCTGGCCCCGGAATATGCTCTGGGATGAGTTCAAGCCAGCTTGGCACCTTGGAGAATAGACACGATCACTGATTCTCTCTACTGCACAGGCCCCAAAGACCTCAGACTCATAGGGGGATCTCAGAGGACCTTTTACAGGAGGGGAAACTGAGGCACAGGAGAATAATGTGATTTACCTAGGGGACAGAAGAGGAATGTTGAACTCAGGTGCTCTGACTCTTGAGCCTCTAAGCTCTACAGCCTTCCTCTGTTCCTCAAGGAATTCTGTTCCTTTCCTAGCTCAGGCCTGGGGCTTGGGAAGAAGCTCCAAGATTGGAGATGGCTTATGGGAAGGCTGTGGCGTCCCTCCCCCTGCCCCTGTGTTTGTATGAGGATCTGCGCTTATCTGGGCTCCAGGGCTAGCTCTCCTGCGGCCCCCTCTCCACCCCCATCTGGGCCTTCCCTGGTATCCAGGCTGTGTATTTGCTCAGCAGCAGCTGGAGGGGGCTGGGCCAAGGCCCCAGCGGTGAGGGCCTCATTGCTCTAACACAGTGTACATAATACAGCCTGGGCTCATGCCCCAGAAACAAAACACCATCTGGGAAGGAAGAAGAAATGGAGGGCGGGAAGGCGGGGCTTGGAGCCCCTTCGTGCCTCACAGAGCTTCACTTTCATCATTGGGGGGTCTCAGGGCTGGAAGAGCCCAAGCCTCTCATTTTACAGATAAGGAAACTGAGACTCAGAGTGGTTAAGTGCTTTGATCAGGATCACAGAGCTAAAAAAATCGGAGGCAGGATTTGAATGGGGGTCTTCTGGGCTCCAAATCCAGCACTCTAGAACCCTGAGTCAGCTTTCTCTGACAGGCCAAGGAGGAATGGACCCAGGCTGGAGGGGTCAGGCTAAAAGCTTTGAAAGGAAAGGGAGGGGAATGCGAAGCCTTTGCTGGCAAACACTTTAAAAACCTAAGGAGGTGAAGAAGATGGGAATGATGGGGAGCAGAAAGCAGGGAAGGGGAAGAGCTGGTTTGATCAGGAACATCAAAGCCATTTAATGAGCCTAAAGGCTAAAGTGGAGCCCTGCCTCCCCACCCCCCCCCCCACCTCCCCAAGCAGGGACCAACTTTCAGGTTAGGATTACTTGGTCTCTCCAATTTAGAGGGGAAAAAAAATCATATAAAGGGGACTTCACAAATGCCAGCAGCTGTGTACACTGTGGGGTCTGCTAGTGCACGGAACACATCCTAAAGACTGGAGTCTTAACCTACATGGGCTCAGTACAAGCTTACTGGTGCCCGGCTGGTGGACAACTGATTATTTGAAATTTGTATCTGGAATTGTCTATTTATTCTCTCTCTCTTCCATCCTGTTTTGTATCAATAACTGTGAATCTCTGATATCTTTTGGGGGCAATGGATAGAGCACCCGTCCAAAGTCAGGAGAACTTGAGTTCAAATTTGACCCTTAGACACTAGCTGTGTGACCCTGGACAAGTCACTTAACCCTTTATGCCTCAGTTTCCTCATCTGTAGAATGAGCTGGAGAAGGAAATTACAAACCATTGCCAAGAAAACCCAAAACTGGATCAGAGAGAGTCCAAAAGTACTTAAAAACAACATATCCTTTTAGGCACAAGATACTCTGTACTTAGTTTCATTATTTGGATATTTTATACTCAGTGATCCTGAGTATGGTTTCCTTTGACCATTCCATTTTGACTTTTTTATCTACATAGGTATTGCCATCCAGTTGGAGTACCAGTCAAGGACTGATGATGTACCCAGTTGGCTGTCCAGAACTTAGTGGGTATCTGGGAAGAAGCCCTCCCAGGGATGAGTGTGTGGACAAAGGTCTGATATAGAGCTTGGCGTGGTGGGGTGCCATCCTTGGAGACTGGCCAACTTTCACTACAACACGTGATTTGGATAATGGATAGATATTTCTTCCTCTACTGAGACTGTGATGAAGGTGAATGTTAAAGGCGTGAAGGAGGAACCACTTAATTTCAACTTCTGGCTTGAAAAGTACAGGTTGGCTGAGCCTGTCACCTACCCCATAGTTGAGTGCTGGGACCCAGTTCAATGTGGCTGAGAGGATCACTTTTGAGGATCCCCGTGTCCTTTCTCCACTCTCTCATTCGATGATTTGGTTCTTTAGGGGAGTGTTCCCAAAGTTATTTTTCCTAACTATGTGAAGAACTTAGTCACCTGGAACAATACAGAGTATGGAAGAAGGAGAAGTAAGGAGCTAGACCCCGAGACTGAAGGGCTCCTGCCTGGATTTGCCCAGTTCTATTAGCCATTGTGAGAAAACCCCGTCTCTGACATGGCAGGTGTCTAGTTCCCTAATGAAGGCCTTTATTACTTCTGGTCAGGGTCATTGCAGAAGCCTCCTAACCCATCTCCTCTCTCCGACCTTTTCCCTCTCGAATCCATTCTCCATGTGGCTTTCCTGAAGTACAGATCTATGTAACACTCCTACTCCATAAACCTGATTGGTTCCCCATGGTCCAGAGGATCAAACGCTCACTCCTTTGCTGATTATTTAAAACCCTTCAGGACCTGCCTCCAACCTACATTTCCAGCTTCATTCTACATTATTCTTCTCTCTCTGTGGGCAAAGAAGTCTCCCTGGTGTTTCTTTCCTTGGACATTCTGTCAACCATCTTCCTGCCTTTGGCCATGCCCAGGTCATGTTCCATGCCCTATCTCCATGATACATCAGGGGAGCTGACCTGCCTCTTAGCTTGCCCTGAACTCTCTCACCTCCATCCTTTCTTTTCTGCCCTCCTCTATTCCTACAATCCTTTTCTCTTCCTGTTTAATTCCTTTCAAACCTACCTTCTCCATGTTATCTCCCTGCTATCTTTGGTCTATAATGTTGTCTTTTGTCCTAAGAGGACCATGACATCAGGGAAGTGATGCTATGACATTCAAAGGAATTGTATTTATGTGAGGGAGGGCTGGGTAAAGTCACCTGCCTCACTTTCCCCTCCAGTATCATTCAGGTCCCATGGCCAGATATAGATCAAGACAACTGGAGATGACTCTGGATAAATTGGGAGACTTATGGCCTTCCCCTTGGGCTTCAGCTCCAATGGGCAGAGGTAACATTGCAGATTAGGATTGATTCTCATTCTCTCTCTCTCTCTCTCTCTCTCTCTCTCTCTCTCTCTGGCAATTGGGGTTAAGTGACTTGCCCAAAGTCACACACACAGCTAGGAAGTGTTAAATGCCTGAGATCAGATAGTTCAGGGCTGGTGTTCTATCTACTGCACTACCTAGCTGCCCTGATTAGGATTATTTTCAACTGCCTCTTGCCCTCTTATTAAATATGAGCTCCATGAAGGCAGAGACCATGTTTTTCTCTTTTCTCAATTTTACAGGTTCCAATAGAAGATCCCCTGACCATACTAAACACTTATAACACTCCCCACAGATGATACGCTAAATATGGGAGGCATTTAATAAATATTTTCTGAATAAACGACTCCCTTTCTCATTTGACAGTTCTTTCCATACATTCCCCGGGTCTACTCTTCTCTAGGTTAAGTATTCCCAGTCCCAGACTCCCCATTATCCCGGCCATCTTCCTCTGGATGGATCGGAGTCATTGTTATTTTCTTCCCCAAAGGGAAGTCCCTTTGGGGACAGTTAGGGTATTGCCAAGCATAGCTTAGTATAATTCTGGACAAGGTACGCCTTTTACTTTACAAATTGTGTAAATCCACCGGCAATCCACAATTCTATTTCCTGAGCCTTTTTTCTCATCTATTAAATGGAGATAACACTTAATACCGAAATAACTGTGTAACCATAGGCAATTCATAAAAGCCCAAGCCTCTGTTTCTCATCTAGAAAAGGGGGATAACAGTATCTGTAGGGAGGCAGTGGTGTTGTATGGATAAAGAGGTAGCTTAGAACTAGGAAGACCTGGATTCAAACCTTGCCTCTAACTCATAATGACTGTGGGATGCCAGGCAAGCGACTCACCCTGCAGACAACCTTCTCAGACTACAAGTTGCAGAGGAGGCGCTGGCTGCATCAGTGGAGAGTTTCCTCACCTGAGAGTTCTTATAGCAATGAAACCATACGGCCAGCCCTTACCCTGCACTCCCTCCTTTCCGGGGCTACTGGGAGGCTTAAATGAGACTATAGGTAAGGCCCCTCTGAAAACTTTGGAGAACCCTTCAAATGCTGGTTAACTTCTCTAGGTTTCTAATTCTTCCTTCAGGAAACTGCCATTAACTAGCCTCTGCTGATTGCCGAGCCTCTCCAGTGTAGTCCTGGCTGGATCTCCTCTTCCCCTTCAACCCTCAGTGTTAGGCTCTCATTCTTAGCATTTATCACTTCTAGCTTCCTAGCACCCCCCACTCCAAGCCAGGGCTAGGGAGAAGGAATAGCAAGGCGTACCCAAGAATAATAGCTAACATTACTTATAGAAAACTTTAAAGCTTGCAAAAAACACTTAACATGTGACTTTGAGCCCTACAATCACCTGGTGAAAGCTGCAAGTATTATCCCTATTTTACAGAAATGCAAACTGAGACCAAATCTGTTAATAGTCTTGTCCCGGCTTACACGGCTAGTGGGTTTAAATTCAGTTCTGTGAATCCTATGTCCTATGATCGAGCGCCATTTTCAACATTCTGAACTTGCCCAATCTTTCTTCAACCTCCCCACAAGCCCCAACACAAGGACATTTGGTTACAGATTACATCCTCAATGCTGCTGACAGAGGGCGACTGCCCAGATTGAGGAGGCCGGTTGGAGCTTTGCCACCTCCTAGGCTGGAGGTGGTGGGGACCCCTCAGAGCTCACATCCTGGGACTGTGCCTGTCTGGGGTCTGGGACTGCCCACTTGTACCTCTGCTCAACATTAGGAGACAAGACTCCTGGGTCCTTGTGACACTGCCTCTCTGGGCAGCTTGGACTATTTTTAGAGCACATGTGTTACCACGGGGGGAGGGGAAGCAGAGGGGCTGAAGCCATGGGCAAGGGGGGAGGGAGCTGGCTTGTGAGGAGGAAATCTTTTCTTTGGGGGAGGGATAGGACTCTTAGTGGCCAATCCCAGAGTGAGACCCATCCCCCAGGCCTTGGCCCACAGTCCACCTGTCCCCAAATCTGAAGGCAGGGCAGGACAGCAGGGAGGGCAAAGAAGGAGGAACAGCACTGAGGGGCTGAAGGGCTCAAAGAAACTCTTCCCACACATGTATCCCTTGTACCATAGGGACAGTGGGAAACCTGGCTGAGTATTTGTAGGGTACACCCTGCCCTCTGCCTTGTCTTCTGGGAGAAACAGTGGCCAGTGGCAGAAGGCCTCTCCCTGTGAGACACAACTAGCATTCATTCCACAGGCCAGGGACCTTTTTTTTTGCGGGGGGGTGGGGTGGGGAGGAGGGTTAAGGGACAGAAAGGACCCTAACCTCTTTTAGAGTGAGCCCATACTCAGGACCTGAGATGCCCCAGACTGTCCTGTGACCTGGGAGGAAGAGGGAGGGGGAGGGTTGAGGTGGGAATTTGAACTTTCCACATTGGTCCCGGCCATCCAGCCGATCGAGTTGCAACATGACCTGGGCATCGTGCCAACTTATGTGGGCCAAGGTTACCCGCTGCTCGCCTGGCCAATAGATTCTCGGCGTCGGGAACAAGGGCTCCAATCCCCAGGTTGATCAAAAAGAGCCCCTCCACCGCCCCCTTGCCATGTTCCCTTCTGGAACCAAAGGGAGGTAACTCTCCTCCCCTTGCCAGGACCCCTGGGTGTTTGAGGGCAGGGGGAAGGGCGGGCAACGGATGCCAGCGTTTCTCAGAAGGGGGGAGGGAGGGAGGGAGAGATATTTGCAGAGAGAGGATCAAGGTCGGCCTATCCCCCTTTCTCTTCTCCTATTCCCAGTTGATAATTTATCCCAATCCCTGGATTGTTCTGTTCTTTGCTCTGGGAACTTTGCTCTGGGACATCCAGGGAACTTGGCCAGGAAGGGGGCAGGGAAAGGGGCTCCTGTGCACCGGGCTTGGAGCTGGCTGGACGCAGACTTCCACACCCCTCGAGCTGCCACCCATTCTCGGTCAGCCCCCTCCCCCCTTTGAGGCTCTAGGTTGGAGCCCCTCTGCTCCAAGCTCCGAGGCAGTGGCGAGGTGCTGCCTCTGGGACCACGGGTCCCCGACCGCCCAGCCCGGCCCGGCCCTCCCTCCAGACCTGGAGCAGCTGGGACCACCGGCCCATCCCAGCCCCGGATCCCCCAAGCGGCCTGCAGCGCCCCCTGCTGGGACAGACTTCCTGCGCGGGCTGCAAGAAGGCATGGGGCTGGCTTGCAGGGAAGCTTCCTCTAGGTCAGGGGAACTTCCCAGGGGAAGTCACCACCGGGTGAGGCTCCTAGTGGGCGTCTTGGGAGGGGGCAGAGGAAGGTCCCCTCCACACTAGGAGGAGTTTCTGGGTGAGGATGAGCCTGGGGGCACTCAGGTGGGGCCAGTTTCAGCGAGACTGGAGGAGGAGACGGAAGATGACGGTTCCGAGGTGAGAGAAGGGCGCTGGGGGGGCTCGGGGAGAGCAGTGAGGGGCCCAGGCAGGAAATGGGCGGGAGGCTGGAGTCCTGAGGAGGGGACTACGGTGGGGATGTCTGGGGCCGGGGGGGGGTAGACAGCCCCCGGAAGCCTGTTTTATTGTGGACTTGCTCTGTCCCTGGGCAGGGGGATGGTGGGAATTTGTGAGGAAACTTGGGGGATTTCGGGAGGCACGAAGAAGTTCCAGTGGGTTTTTCCCGAGGTCCCGAAAATGCGGGTCTGTGGGAAAGGTCCCGCGGCCGGGCCAGGATCTACCAGTGGGGAAGGTCCGGGAGGTGGGGCTGCGTCGGTTCTGTCCTGTCGGGATCCGACGCCACGGGAGCGGGGAGAGGCCCCAGGGGAAGGAGCGGGGCGCATCCCGGGCCAGCTGGCGCAGCGGCAGGTGCGAAGGCGACCTCGGGTCCTGGGTCCCCGGGGTGACGGGGGTGGAGGTGCCGGGGTTTGGGGCGGGCCAGAGAGGAGGAGCTCCGGCGCGTCCGCCCCAGGTGCCCGCGTGTCCCGGGTAAGTGTGCGCGGAGCGCTGGTCCAGGTGAGGTTACGGGGTAGCCCCGGGAAGGGGAGACGGGCTTTGGGGGGACCCTACAAGGGCAGGGCGGCCGCGGGTCCGAGAAGAAGGAAGACCTTGGGGCCGGCGGGAACACCCCAGCCAGGGGGCAGCGGGCTCGGGGGGAGTCGAGCCTTGGCACCCGGGGGGGGGCTCCCCTGCTCGTTCCGGCTCACCTGTAGGCCAGGCTCATGCACTCGAAGAGACGGGTGAGCGTGGGGTCAATGCTGCGCGGCCCGAAGTCCGCGGGCCCCACGGGCCCCTCCTGGGAGCCACGCCGGGGCACCGCGTCGCTGTGCGGCGACGACACCATGAAGTGGCCGCTGTGGATGACCTGCGGGGAGCGGAGCAGCGAGGCGGCCCCGCGCCGGGGGCCCGGCCCCTCCGAGTCCGAGTCCGAGTCCGAGTCCGGCGCCGGCTCCGCGCGCGGCCCGGGGAAGCCCCCGGCCAGCCCCGCCAGCGCCCCGGCCATCGCCGCGGCCCGTCCGCCCCGCCCGCCGCCGCCGCCGCCCGCTGCCTCCGGCCTCCGGCCCGCGCGGCGGGGCGCTCTAATTAGCATGACCCGCCCCGCCCACCAGGCCCCGCCCCCGGTCTCCTGCCAAGCGGCTGGGCCGGCGGGGGCGGGGCGAGGAGCTCATTAGCATAATCTATGCTCCAGGTGTGCTCCGGGCCGCCGGGTCCGCGGGGGCTGGAGGGAAAGCTGGGGAACCTCGAGCGAGAGGGGAAAGCCGCGGGGAGGGAGAGCTGTCGCCCCCACAGCCGCCGCTGTCCACGTAGCTCGGACTTAGGGCTCGTCCTTCTTCATTTGACAGTGGAAGAAACTGAGGCACGGAGAGGGTACTTACCCAAGATCTCTCGGACCGACCCTGAAACTCTGGGGCGATTGTGCACCTCAAAGCGGCTACGTGCCGCGCGTCAAGCGCTCTATGAGTACGTCCAATCACGGCCATCCTTCTGTCCGGACTCGGCTCGTCTCGCCTCTCAGCCTTTGCGCTGACCGACTCCCCTTCCCCTCCCCCTTCCCCCACCTGCCATGAGCTCTCGCTTCCCCTCCGCCCCCTAGAATCCTTCGTTCTCTTTCCGGCTCCGATCAGACCAAACCTGCCCGTTAAATCTGCCCGTTCCCTTCAGCGCCGGGAGCCCCCTGCAGCTACTCTGTATCCCTCCGTGGTTACTTCGTTCCATTTGTTTGCCTAACAGAACCATGGAACTCCTTCAGGGGGCGCGGTTCCAGGGGGGGCAGGGACTGGGCCTCGGAGTTTTTTTTTTTTTTTTGGCTGAGGCAATTGGGGTTAAGTGACTTGCCCAGGGCCACACAGCTAGTGGGCCTCGGATTTGATCCGTCTAGATCCCGGACCTAGATTCTAGGGCACTGGAACTTTTTGGCCTCAGGATCTCTTAATATTCTTACAAAACCGAGACCACCAAGAGCTTTTGTTTCGGTGGTTCCATCTATGGCTGTTTACAGTCTTACATCACAATATTATTGTGAAAATAACGTTTGATTTTCTGGATCCCCTGAAAGGGTCCTGGGGTAACTATTGACCATATTTTCAGAATCATTGTGGTAGGCGACCCCCCCCCTTTACGATTTTAATTGGCTACCCTCCCCACAACGTATAGTTTTGGAGCAGGAGTGTATGAACTTTTAAAAACTGTTTTAAAATGCATAAAATAGAGGATTGCAATATCCTCTATTTTATGCATTTAAAAGCGACTTTTTTCTTAGAAAAGATACAGAGCAGAGCAAAAAAAAAAAAAAACAAAAACAAACAGATACAGAGCTTTCACTAGACTGTCAAAGGGGCGGAGCCTGCTCAGACATGCTTGTGAGAGTAGATTATTACCTTTTCTGAGGGAATATTACATCTAGGAAAGGGACAAACCCAACAAATCAGGGATTGGTTTATTGTTTTGTTGCTTGTCTAAACTTAAGAAAGTGATGGAGAAAATAGTAACATGAAAAAGTATTGTTTGGAGAGTCCATCGTTAAACATCCACAGACATAGCCTTGGGGCCATGACACACAAAAAGTCTAAGGATTTTTAGTAGAATTGCCTAAAGTAATAAGAGATTTAGTGACTGGCAACGGCTCACACCACAGGTCCATGTCAGAGGCGCACAGTAGGTGCTTAACAAACATTGCAATTATTATTATGCAAGTAACTGAAGCAGAATTCAAACTCAGACATCTGGATTCTAGCTCTAGTGTCCTTGCCAGTACCCTTCCCTGCCTGTAAATCTGTATTTCTGGAAGTCCTCCATTCTTGGGGGTATTACTGAGGAAGAGTAGAAAAGGGGGATGATTGAGGTTAACAATGATGGCTTTCAAAATGGAGAATAAAAGCATAAAAGACAAGTCCACGTTGGGAACATACATGGCTAGAGAAGACGGCCAGAGGGTTAAAGCATCCTTCTGACCCCCAAGATAATAAAAAGAAATAGAGGGAGGCCTCCAGTTTGGTGGGTAGACACTCTGGGGAGAATATAATGTATGACATGAGCAAGATTGATACTGGATAAGAAGGCCCAATGGGGAGAGAGAGGACTGTCCTGATGAAGATACACACTAAGAAGAAGCTCCCAGATTTACCCCAACTCTCTAAATGGGCACAGAGTGAGAGGAGAGCAACTTCTCTCACCCACTCTCCAACATCTCACCCTACTTTTACTATATTACTTGCCTGTAGCCTAAGCCATTCTTATTAGGTACCTGAAAGTATGGAAACCCAAACTTTCCCTTTCCATTCCAGCTGCTGATTCTGATCTTCTGCCATGAGGTAGTGATGTGTGTATATGTATAGAGTTAGGGAATATGTATTTGTATATCCTCTGGCTATGTAGACCAAAGCTTCAGGGCTCCAGTTAGTAATTAAGGGCCTGAAGCACCAAATGACAGATTTCCCAGCCTTCCCTGTTTGCCACCTGCCTTCCTGGGTTCCAAGACACCATGGCTACATCATATTTTCACATCAAGTCTCAGAAACTCCTATCTGTCCATTAGCCAAACCCTCCAGCACTTTGGGTATCAGAATCACCACCTGAAATGAAGAGGCTACATCACCTAACAGAGAGGTAAGATATTTTTGGACATGGCCAATGTGGGGATTTCTTTTGCCTAACTTTTCATGTTTTTTTTTTTTTTTTGACAAGAATTTTGTTTAAAAAAGAAAGAAAGAAAGAAAAGAAAAAAGAAAGAGAGAGAGGGAAGAAAGGAGGAAGGGAGGGAGGCAGGAAAGAAGAGAGAGAGAGAGAGAGAGGAGATGATGGAGGGAGGGAGGGAGGAAGGAAGGAAGAAAGAAAGAAAGAAAAGAAAAGAAAAAAAGAAACTTGGACAATCTCTAAGTGCCATGACAGAAAACTGAACCACTTTCACTTGAATTGTTTCAGGAAGATCCTGAAGATTATCTGGCAAGATAAAGTACCAGCTCAGGTCTTTTCTTAAGTTGAACTGCCAGGCATTCAAATTCTACTTCAGAGAGCTCAACTCCAATGGTTAGCCCACATAGTCTGAATGCCAAATGCAACATTACTTAAAAAACAGAGAATTTGCACATGGCAAACACCCACACGCTAGTCAGAAGTGGTACAAAGACACTCTCAAGGTCTTGCTGATGAATTTTAGTATCAACTGTGAGATAAAAGAGATGGGCACAGGACTGTCCAGCGTGCCACGCTCACATCAAAGAAGGGATTGTACTCCATGAGCAAAGCAGAATCAAAGTAGCAAAAAGGAAATGTGAGCTGCACAAATCTAGAGACATTTTCATCCCAAATGTTCTAATGGACTACTTGTTCTTGACCTATAGTAAAGCCTTCTGAACTCATATTATAGGACTGCCAGTCACAGCCAAACACATTGTACCCTGATCCCTTCATTGTGATGTTATCAGTCCTTTTCGAAAATGAAGGATGAATAACAATATGTGTATGCACACACACTCATGCACACCCAAAAGCCATTCCCAGGAAATAAGTGATCAAAAGATATGAATAAATAGTTCTTAAAAGAACTGCTAAATATTCAAAACCACATGAAAAATGCTTCACATTTCTAACAATAAGAGAAATGTAAATGAAAACAACCCTGGATTTTACCTAATATCCTGAAAAATGGGAAAGATGTTAAAATTTGGGAAATAATGTTGGTAGGATTGTGGGAAAACAGGCACACATGCATTGGAAAGCAATCTGGGTTTGTTTAAATAAAGCGATCAAAATACTCATAAAATAAATAAGTTTGGTCTTTCTCTTTTTTCCTTTACAGGGGGTGGGAGAGAGAAAAATAAATGTTTGTGAGGTAAAATGAAATAAAAAAAAAAACTTCTAAAAATGAAGGTATTGGACCCAGAAGTGTCTAAGTTCCTTTCTGGTGTGAGCATTCAAGGATTCTGTCATTTAGTTGAGAGGTTTTGAGCCTCAAAGAAATGAGAGGCTTATGCTGCCTGCCTCACCTATTTATGCTGCTTTCTCCTTCATTTCTTTTGAGCCTACCATGCCCAAGGCTTTCTATTATGCTTGTTTTCTCCTGCCTGTTCGCTCCCTCAATAGACAATTCATAATTACTCACATTTTAAATTATAAGAATATTACTAAGCATTTACACAGCCTTTTAAAATTGTGCATCTCATTTGAGCCTCACAACAGTCCTATGAAATAAATACTATCATCATCCCCATTTTATAGATGAAGAAATAGAGGTGCAGAGAAATTGAGGTTGATGTTATTATTCTCATTGTATAGTTGAGGAAACTGAGGCAGAGAGTAATTGTGACTTGCCCAGGGATAGACAGACAGTTAAATGCTAAGGCAGGATTTAGATTCAGATGTTCCTGTCTCCAGTTCCCATGTCTTACCTGGCTGCCCATTTGAAAAAGCATACATATCTTTCTTCAATATAATCCTTGGAAATAAATAATGGCTTTTTTTCTCCTCCCAGTTTCTAAGATGGCACTTAGAATTCAGTTACAAAGCTAGCACCCATATTTATATTGTGATCATTTTCATGTCCCAAAGAAAAGATCCCACAAACTCTGTAAGCCAACCCCCGACATGTACATATGAGGAAACTTTGTGTATAAGTAGCCATCACACCAAACAGCACCGAGCAAAGTCCTGGAGCAGATGATCTTCCTTCCTTGAACTACTTATTCAGCCTTCTTTTATTCAACTGACAGATTTTTGGAGGGTTTAGTAATAGTCAGATTTTTGCTCTGGTCATAATCAAGAACTATTTGGGGAGGGAGCCACAGAGATAGTAATCTTAGGCTAGAACAGGAAAGGTCGTTAGAGATATCTGATCCCTTCATAGATAATGAAACAGCTGTGAAAAAATTGGCTTAAATTTGGAAGAATTCAGAGAAACATTGGAAAGTTTGTATGAATTCCTACCATACAAAGAGAGCAGTACCAGATGAATTATAAATACAGTAAAGGGAAATAATACAGACAGATTATCTAACCCAAGGTTAGAACATAGAGAGTATATCAAAGAACTAGGATTTGAACTCAGGTCTTGTGACCCTCAGAACCCATTCACTCCAGGTGATGACAGAAAAATGACAGTTAAAGAGAGAGAGAAGCAAAAGACCTGGAAGCATTTGAACAGGGGTAGAAACTTTTTCTTTTTCTTTTTTTCTTTTTTAATAGCAATGGGGACAATAGGCTTGGTTCACATGTTAATTCTGCCACATTTCCCCTCTCCTTTTTATTCTCTAATGCCTGGTTCATTGGGAGGGAAAGTATGAAAGAATATATTGGGAAATAAAGGTACTATAAAAACAAAAGCTAACAATTTTTTTTGAGAAAAAGATTACAAAGATTTTTCTCAAAAGCAAATAGAATTGTGAAGTAGGAGATACAAAACTATTCATATCCTTTGAGTTTTTAAGGATTTGTCTATTTTTTATTTTTGTATCTTGACTCTTAGCACCTTGTAGATATCAAACTACATTATAAAGCAGTAAGCATTCAAAATATCTGGTATTGATTAAAAAAATTAGAAAAGTTGATCGATGGGATGGATTACATGAGAGAGAATCAGAAAAATGGAACTCAATAACCCTATATTCAATGAACCAGAAAACACAGTTACTTAATGAAAAAAATTCCCTACTTAAGAATAATTGCTGGGAAAATTGGAAAACAGTTTGGCAGAAATTAGGTTTAGACTAAGACCTTATATCATAGTTCACAATACATCTAGAATAGTTAGATAATCTGCATATTAGAGATCAACTCATGAAAAATTTAGAGAAGAAATGGATCGCATTTCATTCAAGATCTTGGTAGAACATGAAGTCTCAGCCAAAGAATAGAAGCAATAGTTACAAAAGAAAGTAGATAGTTTTCATTATAGGAAATTGAAAAGCTTTTACTCCAACAAAATTTATGCCCCTAATATAGAAAGGGAAATGACTTACTAGAAAAATATTTTTATTAAATTTCTTAGAGAAGGATTTTATATCTAAGATATATAGACAACTAAAAGAAATATAATACCAAAAGCTATTCCTTATACCAAAAGATCTTCCTTATAAGCAGATACTTTATAGGGGAAATTTAGCCTTGGGGTTTCTCGGGTACAAAGGCACAACTCAAGAAGGAGAGTCAGAGAGCTAGGGGAAATGCACCTGGCAAACCAGATCCCAGACCTGCCTAAAGATATTCTAATCAACATCTCAAAAGTTGTGTAAAGATACCCAGAAGTTGGGGGTTGGACAATGGGCTTGATAAAGAGTTCCTTCCTCACAAGGTTTTTGTGAGACTAAATAAAGATCATACACTATGATCAGGGGGATTTATACCAGAAATGCAGAGATGGTTCAATCTTTGGGAAAGTATCAGCAGAATTGACAATGTCAATAACAAAATAACCAAAAATCATATAATATTTCGACTATTGCAGAAAAAGCTTTTTACAAAATACAATATTCATTCCTATTAAAAAAACTCTAGAAAATATAAGAATAAATAACATTTTTCTTAAAATAATAAGTTGTGTTTACCTAAAATGAACAGCAAGTATTATCTACAATGAAAATAACTAAGAAGACTTCCTAATAAGATTAAGGGTAAAGCAAGGATATTTATTGTCACCACTATTATTCAATATTGGAATAGAAATGCTCATTATAACAATAAGAGAAGAAAAAAGAAATGGAAGGAATTAGAATAGGCAAGGAGATAATAAAGCTTTCATTCTTTGCAGATAATATGATATAATTAGAGAATCCCAGAGAAGCAACTCAAAAATTAGTTGACATAATTAACAACTTTAGCAAAATTACAGGATATAAAATAAATCCACACAAATCACCAGTATTTCTACATATTATCAACAAAACCCAGCAGCAAATATATATATATATATATATATATATATATATATATATATGTATATAAATTCCATTTAAAATAACTGCAAGGAACTGGAAATTGAGAGGTTGCCCATCAGTTGGGGAATGGCTGAATAAGTTATGGTGGATTAGTGTAATAGAATAAAATATGAATGTCATGGAATATTATTGTCCTATAAGAAATGATGAGCAGGTTGGCTTCAGAAATGTCTGGAAAGTTTTACATAAACTAAGGCTAAATGAAATGAGTAGAACCAGGAGAACAAGATCAATAAGATTATATAGTGATCAAATGTGATGGAAGTAGCTTTTTTCAACAGTGAGGTGATTCAAGGCAATTCCAATAGATTTGTGATGAAAAGAGCCATTGGAATCCAGAGAGAGAACTATGGGGACTTTATGTGGATCAAAGTGTACTATTTTCATCTTTTTTTGTTGTTGTTCTTGTTGTTTGCTTGTTGCCTTTTTTTTCTATTTTTTTTCCTTTCACTTTTTGATCTGATTTTTCTTGCACAGCATGACAAATATGGAAATATGTTTAGAAGACCTACACATGTTTAATCTATATTGGATTACTTACCATCTAAGGGTAAAGGGAATGGGAGGGAGAAAAATTGGGAATACAAAGTTTTGTAAAAGTAAATGTTAACCATCTTTACATGTATTGGAAAAATAAAAAGCTATTGGAAATAACTGCAGACTATAGAAAATACTTGGGAATCTACCTGCTAAGGCAAATTCAGAGGCTACATGAACACAATTACCAAAACACTTTCGTGGAATGTCAAAATTAAATGGGGCTTCTGAGACCATCTAATCCTACCCATTTGTTTTACAGATGAGAAAACTGAGTGAAATGATTCTGTCCCCTGTATGTGCCCAAATGTTTGTGGCAGCCCTGTTTGGAGTGGCCAGAAACTGGAAAATGAATGGATGCCCATCCATTGGAGAATGGTTGGGTAAATTGTGGTAAATGAATGTTATGAAATATTATTGTTCTGTAAGAAATGACCAGCAGGATGAATACAGAGAGGCTTGGAGAGACTTACATGAACTGATGCTAAGTGAAATGAGCAGAACCAGGAGATCATTACATACTTCAGCAACGATACTGTATGAAGATGTATTCTGATGGAAGTGGATTTCTTCGACAAAGAGAAGATCTAACTCAGTTTCAGTTGATCAAGGATGGACAGAAGCAGCTACACCCAAAGAACACTGGGAAATGAATGTAAACTGTTTGCATTTTTGTTTTTCTTTCCGGGTTATTTTTACCTTCTGAATCCAATTCTCCCTATGCAACAGGAGAACTGTTTGGTTCTGCACACATACATTGTATCTAGGATATACTGCAACATATTTAACATATATAGTACTGCTTGCCATCTAGGGGAGGGGGTGGAGGGAGGGAGGGGAAAAATCGGAACAGAAGTGAGTGCAAGGGATAATGTTGTAAAAAAAAAAATTACCCTGGCATGGATTCTGTCAATAAAAAGTTACTATTAAAAAAAAAAGAAATGATTCTGTCCCAGAGCACACAAGGAGTACTAGAGCAGAATCAGACTCTGGTGTTTTCACTACAAAGTTGGTGCTCTTTCTTTTATACCATATTTCTCATGTTGCTGACTGGTACTTCAGGGGAAACAATAGGGGAAAAGGGGAAATGGGAGAAAGAAGCATAATTGAAGAAAGAAATTTGATAACTGAGGCAACCAGCATGAAATGGACCTTCAGATAAACAATGAGTAATACTAGAGTCTAAATTTCAATAGATGGATCCCAGTGGAGAAGCCATCTGCACCCAGAGAGAGAACTATGAAAACTATGGATGGAAGCATAGTATTTTCACTTTTTATTTGTTTTCTTTTTCTTTTTTTTTTTTGGACTGATTTTTCTTGTTCAACATGACAAATATGAAAATATATTTAAAGGTATTACACATATTTAACCTATATCAGATATTTGATCTCTTGGGGAGGAGGGAGGGAAGAAAATTTAGAACACAAACTCTTCCAAAAACAAATGTTGAAAACTATCTTTACATGCATTTGCAAAATAAAATACTATTGAAAAATTTAAAAAAGGACAAGAACCTAGTAATACCACTTCATAGGGGCAGAGACTTGATCCTGTGAAGGTAGAAGATCCAGAGTCTCTGGGACACTATGAAACTAATGCTGGGAAGCTGCTTCCCAGGAAGGAGTAGAGTAGATCAGCTGGAGGAGGAATCCATTTGCTTTGTTGCCGTGGGGCAAGAGTATCCTATTTGGTAGCATTCTAATTTAATTATCCTTGCTAACAATTTTCTATTAGTTAATTCAGCTAACTTAATTAGATGAAAACTTGAGAATGATGTCAGAATGTATATATAACAAATTTTAAGATTACATAGCTTGCAAAATCATCATTTTAAGTATCTTCACCCTTTGAATGTCATCGCCCTATCTCAAAGCTCCAGTGTGCAACCTTAGTTAAGGTCTTGTAGGAAGTCTAGCCACTTTCCCAGAAAAAAGAGCCCCCTTCTCTCCATCCCCCCCCGACTTTTTGGGCATTTTAGTTATTTTTCCCAGATTATACTGATCCTTTTCTCTTCACTTCAGGTCTTTTTATATGCCATGTTATCTCTCTATGGGTATCAGGAAGAAAGCAAACTCTACTTTGTAATTCCACTAAATTAAACAGACACTTATTAAGCACCTGACACTCTGGAGGGCTCCAGAGATGCTGAGAAAAAAAATGAATCATTTCCTGCTCTCTGGAACTTAAATTATATTATGGTATTTATTAATTCATTCGACAACTATTGGTTAAACACCAGGCTGCCATGGAATCGAGAGTGGTGACCAGGTTAGGATACTGAGGTCACCACTCTCGTGTCCTAACCTGGTTCAAGACCTGTCCCAGATATATCCAGGCTCTGCCTCTATCTAACCTGTGTCTCAGAAATAATTCACCAGGGTTATTTGATCTACATCAGTGGAGGAAACTTTGTTGCTGGGAGCTTCCTGACCTAATAACATGAGCAACAAGATAGTGACCCAGACATCTTCCCCAAACCCCATGACTTCTCAAACATTTTCAGAACGGAAATTATGTGACAGAGATAAAGCAACTTCATCTTTTCCTGGAATCTAAAGGAAGCTGAACAAAAATGAGTTCTAAAATACAAATGAGAGAAATTTTCTAGCAGCTTATTGGCTTGGAGAGGAGTGGACTCCAAAGTGGGGGCAGATTCTTGACCCCAAAGCATATAGGATCAACCAATCAGAGGGTAGAAAGATGGTTTTTAATCTCACCTTCCATAGACAGGCAATCATGGAGTCTGTCTCCAATATAATCATCTTACTTTTAGGCCCCAACTTTTCCTATTCCTCTGTGAAAAAGTCCTAACTGCATCTTTCTGCCCCAGCCATATAATCTTTAGAGCAGGTACTTAGAGTGGCAGATATTTATGAGGAAATTCATTCCCATCCCTTCCTTCCATGCAGGTTATTTCTACTCTCTCTCCCCAGGTTACTTGTGACTACAGTAGATACCCTTGGCAGGACAGGCTCTGAGAAGCCCTAGATACACCTAATACCAGCCCTAGGTACCCCTGATATGACAAGTTCTGAGCCCCAGGTACCCCAGATATCTCAAAGTATCTAAGCAGGTACTGCTGGTAGGTACCCTTGCTATGACAGGCTCTGAGCATCAGGTACCCCTAAAATTAGTCCCAGGTAACTTCCACAGGTCAGAGCTTCCCCCCTTCTTGGTTTTCATGGAAACCATGAGCCTTACAGGAAGGGGCAGACATCAGGGGTTTGCACTCTGCATTGCAGATCATTCCTCCTTGCCAACTCCAAACTAACCAGTCTCACAAATTTTCCCATTGTTGCTGAGGGCACCACCACCATCCCAGTTTGCAATTGGGGTCATCCTCAGTTCTCCTCCCCCTCCGTATGCAATCACTTAGCAAGTCTGGATTCTACCTCTACACCACCTTTCCCATCTGTCTCTTCTCTATGAATACACCCTAGTTCAGGCCCTCATTACCTGTTACCTGGATTGTTATAACAGCCTCCTAATTTGTCTCCCTGCCTCAAGCCCCTGCCTGTTCTAGGCACCTTCCACACATTAGCCATGATGGTTTTTCCAAAACATGCAGGTCTGACTGTTATACCTCCCTCCTCAATAAACTCTAGTGGCTTCCTATGGTTTCTAGGATCAGATATTATTTTATCATGAGTGCATCCATTTCTAGTTTCTCTTTGTATATGTTTGATGATACCTATAACTATATGTAGAGGTAGCTAAGAGGTGTAGTGAGTCTAGTGTCTGGCTTGGAATCAGTAAAACTCATCTTTCTGAGTTCAAATCTGGCCTCAGATATTTACTAGCTGTGTGACCCGGGCCAAGTCATTTTACCCTGTTTGCCTCAGTTTCCTCACCCATAAAATGAGCTAGAGAAGGAAATGGCCAACCACTCCAGTGTCTTTGCCAAGAAAACTCCAAGGGGAGTCACAAAGAGTCGGAAAGGACTGAATTGAATCTGAATTGACTGAAATAATTATCTGTAAATTACAAATATATATATATATATGTTATAAAGTTATAAAGAAGTTTATAAATAAACATACATATTTATATACATATATAAATATATTATATATATATAAAGTATCTTTACTTATATTTCCTGTAAGTATTTACATTTCTATTTACTTATGAAATAAGTAAATATAGGTATTTCTATTTACTTATGACTGAGTAAATAGAAGTATTTTAGTGATTGTTGGTACATGAAGATTGTTGTTCTATCTTCTCAAAGATGACATTAGGGAGATGACACCATGACATGCAAGTGAATTGAATTTAAGTGAGAGAGGACTGTGCAAGGTCACTAGCCTCACTTTCTCCTCCAGATCCTTCTGGGTCCAGATATAGCTCAGGATAACTGGACATGACCCAGTGGGAGATTTTGGCCTTTTAAAATTTAGGTCTTTAATAAATCTTAGTTTGATTGAGGCAATCAGTGCTTAAGGATAGTTAAGAAATGAGACAGAAAACAGCCCTTTTTACCTAGTTAAAAAAAAAATCAATCTGGGAGGAAAACCCTCAAGAGTTTCTGGCCAAAAAAGAGAAATTGTTATTTACACTTACTCTGAATGGAATGTTAACAGCCTAAGAAACAATGACTGTGAAGAATTCACAGAAACCTTGGAAGACTTTTATGAACTGACAACAGCTGAAAGAAGCAGAATCCGGAAAACAGTATGTACACAGTGACTACAACAATGTAATTGGGAAGAATGTTAAATTAGATAATGAAAATAATAAAAATTCAATGTAATGGTATTGATCATTCCAGACTTTAGAGAAGAGATGAGAAAATGGATCTCCTTTTCATTAGAAAGATGGAGAATTATGGATGTGGAATGGGGGATATTTAGTTAGACTCAGCTGGTTTTTCTGAGTTGTTTAATTGTTTAATTTTAGATATCTATTACAAGGAAAGGCTTAGTGGGCAAGAAAAGGAATGTTTTTTTGACCATAGAACAATAACTGTATCTTGAAACCTCTGCTTAATTTCTGGGGGGGAGGGGGGGAAGGGAAGGCAGGGCTGATAGAAGGAAGGGCAGATTGAGGGAGGAAGAAGTCAAAAAGCAAAACATTAGTGAGGAGGAACAGGATGAAAGGAGAAAAGTATAAACAGAAAAAAAGGCTGGAGGAAAATATACAATAATCCTAATTGTGATTGTGAATGGGATAAACTCTCACATAAAACAGAAGTGAATAGCAAAGTGGATTAAAAACCAGAATTGTACAATATGTTCTTTACAAGAAACATATTTAAAGTAGAGAGATATATACAGAATAAAAGTAAAAGGCTGGAGCAGAATATATTATGTTTCAGCTGAAGTAAAAAAAAAACCACACACAGACTTTTAAGCAAAAGCAAAAATAGATTTAATTAAAAGCAGTAATGAAGGAAACTACACCTTGCTAAAGGTACCATGAACAATATCAATACTAAACATCTGTGCACCGTGGTATAGCATCTAAATTTTTAAAGGAGAAGTTAATTACAGGAAGAAATAGACAGCAAAATTAGACTAGTGGGGGACCTCAACCTCCCTCTTTCAGGACTAGATAAACCAAACTACAGAACAAGAAAAAAGTTAAAAAGGTGAATGGAATTCTAGAAAAGTTAGATATGATATGATAAATCTCTGGAGAAAATTGAATGAGGATAAAAAGAAATATATCATTTTTTCCCTTAGTGGTACATGGCATCTACACAAAAAGTGACCATATATATTAGGGCATAAAACCTCATAATAAAAAAGCAGAAAGGCATAAATATTAAATTTATTCTTTTCAGATCATGATGTAATAAAAATTATGATAAAGGGCCATGGAAAATAAATAGACTAAAATTTTATTGGAAATTAAATAATCTAATCCTAAAAATGAGTAGGTCCAACCACAATTCATATAAACAATCAATAATTTCATCAAAGAGAATAGCAATAATGAGACAATATACCAAAACTTATAGGATGCAACCAAAGCAGTTCTTAGGGGAAATTTTATATCTCTAAATGCTTGTATGAATAAAAATAGAGAAAGAGAAGATCAATGAATGAACATGCAACTAAGAAAAGTAGAAAAAGAACAAATTAAAAATCCCTGATTGAATACCAAATTAGAAATTTTGAAAAATCAAATGAAAGATTAATAAACTAGAAAGTAAGAAAACTTTTGAATTAATAAATAAAACTAAGGATTGGTTTTATGGGAAAAAAACAACAAAATAGGCAAACTCTTGGTTAATTTCATTAAGAAAAAGAAAGATAAAAAACCAAATTACCAATATTAAAAATGAAAAGGGTAAAATTGAAATTAAGATGAAATTAAAGCAATAATTCAGTTATTTTGCCTAATTGTATGCCAATTAATCTGCCAATATAAGTGAAATGAATGAGTACTTACGAAAATATAAACTGCCCAGATTAAGAGAAGAGGAAATGAAATACTTAAATAATCCCATTCTTTAAGAAAAAGAAATTCAACAAGCCAGCAATGAACTTCCTAAGAAAAAAATCTCCAGAGCCAGATAGATTTATAAGTGAATTCTACCAAACATTTAAAGAACAATTAATTCCTATATATTATTTGGGAGTTATTATTATTATTATGTTCTATTAATTATAAGCAATCAATTACATTTTTATTATTTTATATATAAATTATTTTGAAAAATAGGCAAAGAAGGATTTTTTCCCCCTTTTTTTAATGACACAGATATGGTGCTGATACCTAAACCATGAAGAACCAAAACAGAGAAAGAACATTATAGACCAATTTCCCTAAGGAATATTGTTGTAAAAATTTTAAATAAAATATTAGCAAAGAGATTTCAACAATTTATCACCAGTATAATACATTATGACCAGATGGGATTTATTCCATAATTAGGCTGGTTCAATATAAGGAAAATTATCAGTATAATCAACAATATCAACAACAAAAAATCATATTTTTATCTCAAAACATGCAGAAAAAACTTTTGAAAAAAATACAGTACCCATTCCTATTAAAAACACTAAAGAGTATAGGAATAAATGGTGTTTCCCTTAAAATGGCAAGCAGTATATATCTAAAACTATCAGCAAGCATTATGTGTAATGGGGATAAACTAGAAGCATTCCCAATAAGATCAGGGGTTAAACAAGGTTACCCATCATCACCACTGTTATTCAGTATTGTACTAGAAATGTTAACTTCAGCAATAAGAGAAGAAAAAGAATTGAAGTAATTAGAATAGGCACTGAGGAAATAAAACCATCACTCTTTGAAGATGGTTTGGTAGTATATTTGGAGAATCCTAGAAAATCAACTAAAAAAACTATTTAAAGCAGTAACTTTGAAGAAATAACAATTTTAGCAAAGTTGCAGGATATAAAATAAGCCCACATAAATTATCAACATTTCTATATATTACCAATAAAGTTTAGCAGCAAGACACAGAAAGAAAAATTCTATTTAAAATAACTAGACAATATAAAATATTTGGGAGTCTACCTGCCAACAACAGGAACAATATAAACATATTTACAAAACACTTCATACAAATAAACTCAGATCTAAACAACTGGAAAAATATCAATTGCTCATGGATAACCAAAACTAATATGATAAGAATTATAATTCTACTTAAGTTAATTTAATTATTCTGTGCCATAACAAATCATTAAAAAATTATTTTGTAGATTTAGAAAAAAAAACAAACAAAATTCATCTTGAAAAACAAAAGGTCAAAAATATCAAGGGAATTAATGAAAAACTTCAAAGGAAGATGATTAAGCTGAACCAGATTTAAAACTGTATTATAAAGTGGTAATCATCAAAACAATTTGTTACTGGCTAAGAAATAAGAGTGGTAAATCAAAGAAATAGGTTAGGTACATAAGATATAGTAGTAAATAGCTGAAGTAATCAACTATTTCATAAACTCAAAGACTCCAGCTTCTGGGATAAGAACTCATTATTTGAAAAAACTTCTGGGAAAATTGGAAAATAGAATGGCAAAGATTAGGTATCAATTAACATTCACACCCTATACTAAGATAAGGTCAAAATAAGTACATGATTTATACATGAAAGGTGACGGTAGAAGCAAATTAGGAGAGCAAAGAAGTTTACCTGTCAGATTTTTGGAGAAGAGAAGAATTTATGACCAAACAAGAAATAGAAAACATTATGAAATACAAAGTGGACAATTTTGATTACATTAAATTCAAATAGTTTTGCACAAACTATACTAATGCAACCAAAATTAGAAGGGAAGCAGAAAGCAAGGAAACAATTTTTATAAACAGTGTTTTTGATAAAGGTCTCATTTCTAAAATATATAGAGAACTGAGTCAGATTTTTAAGAATACAAGTTATTCCTCAATTAATAAATAGATAAAGAGTATGAACAGGCAATTTTCAGATGAAGAAATTAAAGCTATCTAGAGTCAAATTAAAAAAAAATTCTCTGAATCACTATTAGAGAAATGCAAATTAAAACAATTCTGAGGTTTCCTCCTTATACTTAGAGACTGGCTAATATGACCAAAAAAGAAAATGATAAATATTGGAGGAGATGTGGGAAAACCAGAACATTAATGTGTACTTGGTAATTTGGTGTAGTTGTGAACTGAACCTACCATGCTGGAGTATAATTTGGAAATATGCTCAAATGTACTCCAGTAATACCATGAATACCCACAGAGATCATAAGAAAGGGAAAAGAATCCATATGCACAAAAATATGTTTAGCAGCTCTTTTTGTGGTGTAAAGAATTAGAAATTGAGGGAATGCCCATAAATTGAGGAATGACTAAACAGACTATGGTATATAATTTAATACAATACTATGGAGCTATAAGAAATGGTGAGTAGGATGATTTTAGAAAAACCTGGAAAGAATTACATGAATTGGTGCAAAGTGATCAGTCATGATAGACTTAACTCTCCCCAAGCAATCCAACAATCCAAGACAGTTCCAAAAGACTTGTGATAGAAAATGCCATCCACATTGAGAAGGAAACTATGGAGTCTGAATGCAGATCAAAGCATTCTATTTTCATTTAAATTTTTTATCATATTTTTTTCCTTTTGTTCTGATTTTTCTTTCACAATAAGACTAATACGAAAATATGTTTAATATGATGGTACATTTATAGCCTATGTTGGATTGCTTGCTGTCTTGGGGAAGGGGATATAAAAGGAGGGGGGGGAGAAAAATTTGGAACTCAGAATCTTATAGAAATTAATGTTGAAAACTATCTTTACATATGATTGGAAAAAATACTATCAAGTGAAAAAAATAAGGTGGGAGGGAGAATAGGAAATAGTGTAGGAAGAAAGCTGGAGAATCACAGAATTTAAAATCGAAATGTCAGGTACGAAATAAGTCTCTAGTTCAACCCTAATGTTACATGATTTTTTCTTTACAATCTCCCTGATAAGAGATCTTCCTGGGTGTAATTGAAAACTTCTAGTGATAGGAAACTCAATTATTGCCAAGATAGCCCATAGTTCATATAATTAGGAAGTATCACCCTTTGCCCTTGAAGTCCAAATGGAGGAAATGATTCTCAAAAAGATTAGTAGACTACTTAGTTAGCAAGAACTAAGAGCACATATTCCATAGGAAGGGGCCAGAGAACCTCATAGAAGCTAGCAAGAGCTAAGAGCACATATCCCATACAAAGGGGCCAGAGAACCCCATAGAAGTTTTACAAAGAGCCAGAAAGGTCTTTCTCAGAAACTTGTTCCCATTGTCGCTACCTCTGCCCATTAGTTCCTAGAAAAACAAGTTAAATCTCTTTCTCATGGTAGTCCTTCAAAATACTGAGGATATGAAGATGATCTCATATCAGCCCAAACTCTTTTTCTTGAAGCTAAACATTCCCAGATCCTTCAGATGAAGCTCATAGGATGTAATCTACATGCCCCTATCATATAGGTCTTTCTGCTCTGGATACTTTCAAATGTGCCTCCAAAATGTGACCTCCAGAACCCCATAATGCTTTAATGTATTCTGACCAGAGTTGTAGACAGCAGAATCACTATTTCCTCAGTCCAACCTCTGTCTTAATGTAATCTAAGATTGCATTAGTTTTCTAGGCTTTCAGAAAACACTGTTTAATTCAAAAGATTAAATTTAGCATATGTTTGCTGGTAAGATTAAATTATCCAATTCTAGCATTCAGTGATACTATGCTGTCTCCCATATAATTGCCTAATTTTGAGTTTGTAATCCAGTAAAACCCTCAGATCTTTTTTTTTTTTTTTTAACACAAACGAATCATGTTTTTCCCATTTTGAATTTATGAAATTAATTTTTTGAACCCACAAGTAGTATTTTTACATTTATCTTTACTTAGTACATCCAAAAAAGTAAATTAATTTTTTCAATGAACAGAAATTTAATTTTCTGTTATTCCTACCTCCTAACTCCCAATTAAAAAAAAAAAAACTCAAACTCTTGCAACAAATATGTAGAGTAAAGTAAAACAGATGCCTACATTGGCCATGTCTTCAGAATACACATCACTGGGCCATCAATTCTCTGTCAGGAAGTGGGTAGCATGCTTCATGATTAGTCTTTTGGAATCTTATTGGATTTTCAAGGGTTGTTGAGTCTTTCAAATTGTCTTATTCAGTACCTTCTGATTAGATATATCTCATAATTTTAACTGCAAGGATCTCTTTGGACCCAGATTCTACCTATCAGCATGTTAGTCATCTCTCCAAGTTTTGTGTCATCTGCATAACTGACAATATAGGAGGTAGGACCTCCTGAGAGAGAAATGACAGACTAAGGATGCAAGTTAAAGCATATTGTTTGGTCATGGGCAGGATAGTAATATATGTTGTTAAATTACACATATTTATTGCAAAGATTTTGTTTTCTTTCTTTTTTCATTAAGGGAGGAGATAAGAAACAAAAAATTTTGCCAATTTTTAAAAATAGAATTTTATTTTTTCTCCAGTTACATGTCAAGAAAAAATTTTAAACATTCATTTTTACGAGATTTTCAGCTCTCAATTTTTTTTCCTCCTTCCCTTCCCTGCTTTTGAAGATGGTAGGCATTTCGATATGATTTATACATGTAATTTTTGCCAATTTAAAAAATAAGAGACAGAATAGAGGAAGGAGGAAGGGATATGGAAAGAGAAGAATAGGAAAAGAAATAGAGAAATAGTGAGAAAGGAGGTAAAAAAAAGTACTTGAAATATCTAAGCAGACAATTCAGTGTAAGTGCAATTCATAATGGGACAGTGTCTGGAGGGGATTGGAAGACACAGTGGGAGACTGAGTGAGGAGCAGGAATTTGAAGAAGGTTCAAGATGCCTCCCACATCTTAACTAAGAGGTGATGAACTTGAAGATGGAGACATTTTCAGATAAGACCAATGTTTGGGTTTGTTCTGAACAAAACTTATCTGTTATTAGGAAGGGTTTTTATTTTTATTGGGGGAGGGTTGAAGTTATGGGAGAGACCCTAGTAATGGAGATCCCTCCCCAAAGAAAGTAATTTCAAAGAGGAAAAAAATGGAGAAGAGGGCAAAGAGAAAATCAAAAGGGCAAGAAGAGCAATGTAGTTGCTACCATGTTAAAGTTATCATATATCTTCTTAAAACTCTGTTATAAATAATAGAGACTCAGAGTTTCATATATAACCTTAAATTTCTGTTTTTTGTACATAGAAGTATTCATATTGATCAAATTCATAATAGAAAAGAGAAGGTTGATGACAGTCATATAGATAGACAGGCTGACTGGAATGGCCACTTGAGCTTATTGGAGCTTATTGGATATCTTGGACCAAACCCTTTCAGACAATCCTTTAGGCTCTGTCCCTTTGCTCTTTTCCAAATCCCAGCCATGGGAATCAATGAATAAAGTAAAGGGTATTTCCAGAGCTAGAAAGGTCCTTAACAGTCATCTGCTATCAATATTAAATTAAATTCAGAATATGATCATATTGTAAACATGCTGATTTGGCTCCCAGATGCTACAGTGAGAATTACTGCTGCTCAGGTGGCTAGCACTCTGGTCTGGGAGGCAATCAATCAATCAGTAAGTATTTGAGAAGTGCCTTCCTTCATCTTCACTCAAGTTCCTAGCTATTTTCTGCCCAGCTGCTGTTGCTCTATCATACAACCTGCTCATTGGAGGACATGGCCCCGTCCATTCCACCCCTTGTTTTAGAACTCTAATCAATCAATGGAACCATTATCTCTGGAAAACGTGAGACTCCATTTATCATCCCTAGAACTTCCCAGATCAAAATAACTTTCCCTGACCACTCCCTCCTCCTCTTAAATATGTTGTCTCCTCTATTCAACTCAAAGTCCCTGAAGGACAATGACTTTCATCTTATATTTTTGTCTCTGGCTTTTAGCGTGTAATGAATAATTAGCAAATGCTTTTTTCTTTCATTCATTCATTGATTCATTCATTCACCTCCTACAATATTTATAGCAGTTCTTTTCGTGGTAGCTAAAAATTGGAAACCATTAATTGGGGAATAGTTAAGCTGTGGTGTATGATTGTGATGGGATATTATTGTGTAATGATTTTGCATAGTTCTGCCTCACTTAAATCAAATTCATTTTCAAGTCAAGGCATCACTTCCCTGCTGTCATTGATCCTCTTCAAGAATGAAGGACAAATAACATCTAGTTCTATGCTGGATACACAAGACAAATGCACTTAAAGGGCTTCTGTCCTATCAATTGGAAACTCCGGTTCTCCATCCCACTTCTTTTCTTTATGTATTATCTTGTTTGGGTTATTTCTACCTGGGATCTCAGTTTTCCTACTTTCCACTGGGGAAAAAAGTGTTTGTTTCATAGTGATGTGGTGAATATGGGACTGATGTTAGTACACTCAGAATAAAAGTGGAATTATGGAATTAAAAAAGGGAGATGGGATCCAAGCCCCTCCTTTTAGAGAAGAAGAAACTGAGTCACATAAGGATTAAAATGACTTGCCTGGGGTCACAAAATAACGGTCTGAACTGGGATTTGAACCTCAGACTTTCTGAGATTTCTTCTGTGCCTGAGTTTTTGACTCACATTGTGCAAAGTGTCTTCATTGTAAATCTCCACATTTAGGAAATCACTGGTGGATCAACCTTTCTCTTTTCCTATTTTCTTAGGCAACTAGGTGGCCCAGTGAGTAGAGCACCTATCCTATAGTCAGAAGATATGGATTCAAATCCAGGTTCAGACCCTTCCTAGGTGTGGGTTGTTGTGCAAATCAATTAAACCTCTCTGTGCTTCAGTTTCCTTACCTGTAAAATGGGAAAAATAGCAGTGCCTATTTCATGAGATTGTGAGGATCAAGTGAGATTTTTAAAAGTCTTATGCATAATTCCTGACAGTAGCAGCCCCTGAAACATAAAAATGGAGAGATGACCTTATGGCAAAGTTGCCTGCTCTCCTAATTTCTTCTTTTTAAAATTATTATTATTATAGCTTTTTATTCATAAAACATATGCACGGGTAATTTTTCAAAATTGACCCTTGCAAAACCTTCTATTCCAACTTTTCCCCTCCTTCCCTCCACCCCCTCCCCTAGCTGGCAGGTAGTCCAATATATGTTAAATATTAAAGTATATGTTAAATCCAATATATGTATACATATTTATACAGTTCTCTTGCTGTACAAGAAAAATTGGATGTAGAAAGAAAGAAAAAAACCTGAGAAGGAAAACAAAATGCAAGCAAATAACAACAGAGAGAGTGAGAATGCTCTGTTGTGGTCCACACTCAGCTCCCATGGTTTTCTCTTTGGATGTAGATGGCTCTCTTCATCACTGAACAAATGGAACTGGTTTGAATCATCTCAGTGTGGAAGAGCTGCTCTCCTAACTTCAAGGGGAATGGATAGGACAACTCTGTGCAGGTGTTAAGATGGAGGCTAGTGCTTCCATTTCGCAGATGGGGGAAACCGAGACCTAGAGATGAAATTGTGAATTCATCCAACCATTCTGGAGAGCAATTTGGAGCTGTGCCCAAAGAGCTATAAAACTGTGCATACCCTTGATCCAGTAATTTTACTGCTAGGTCTGTATCCTAAAGACATCCAAAAAAAAAAAAAGGGAAAAGGACCTATTTGCATAAAAATATTTATAGTATGTATATATAAAAATATATAATTTATATTATATATAAAAATATATAATAAAATATTATTATATATAATAATATAAAAATATTATTAGCTTTCGTGGTAGCTAAGAATTAGAAACCCATTAATTGGGGAATGGTTAAACAAGCTGTGGTATATGATTGTGATGGAATATTATTGTGTAATAAAAATAACAAGCAAGATGATTTCAGAAAAACCTGGAAAAACTTATACGAACCGATGCATAATGAAGTCAATAGAATCAGAAGAGTGTTGTACATGGTAGCACAATATTTTTCTATGAAGAATTGTGAATGACTTAGTTATTCTCAGCAATGCAATGATCTAATTGAATTCAAAAAAACTCCCGATAAAGCATACTATCCACTTCCAGAACTGATAGTATTTCAATACAGCTTGAAACATGCTATTTTTCACTTTTTTCTTTTTTCCTTTTTATTTGAGTCTTCTTGTGCAGAATAAGTAAGATAGAAATGTTTCACATAATTGCTCATGTATAACCTGTATCTGATTGCTTACCATCTCAGGGAGGAGGGAGGAAGGGATACAATTTGGAACTCAAAACTTTAAATAAAAATGTTACCAAATTAAAAAAAATTCTTGGCAACTTCCTGCTTATATGAGTTCAAATCTGGCCTCAGACACTTAGCTGTGTGACCTTGCTTCCTCCGTTTCCTCATCTGTAAAATGAACTGGAAAAGGAAATGGCAAACCACGCCGGTATTTTTGCCAAGAAAACCCCAAATGGGGTCACAAAGAGTCAGACATTGCCAGTTTTACATCTTTTGCCTGTCTCACACCATCTTAGTTCATCACTGCTTCTCTTCCTCACAGGAGTGCCCCCCCCCCATTCTTGAATTGGAAAATACAAGTTTTTGCACATAACCTATAGAAGTTGTATTGATGTTATGGAAAAAACAGGGATGAGGAGCTCCAGATATTGGCACACAAACTTGTGTGAGGCTTATTCAGCAGCCTGGCACAGTAGAAAGAGCCCTGGGCTAGAGGACCTTGACTTTTTTTTTTTTGGCCAAGCTCCATTACTTGCTGAATGACCTTAGGCAAGTGACTTAGGGGCCTTAGTTTCCCCAAGTGTCAAATGAAGACAACATTGCTGGCCCTGCTGTTCTAAAAGGGGATGTATTGAAAGTCTAACAGGACAATGGGTGGGAAATCTTGTTACGAAGATGATGGGGCCATTACTGTGAGTGGCCCCGCCATGCTGAGCTCTTTGGTGGGAGGCAGGCAGATCCTTCATCTGAGGATGTATGTTCCCTCTCCAGCACATTTATCTTTGAGGCTGGCTCAGGGAAAGGTGTCACTTATTTATTCCATTCTTATCAGTGCTACCTATTCAGGGAATGTTCTCTTCTGGGGCCAGGACCCTATTCCAAGGGGATCCCTAGTACAAAAGCGAGGATTGAGGAGGAATTCAAAGCTGGGCTTAATTTCTGCCTCTGAAACACATAGGCTGTATGATCTTGGGTAAGTCATTGACCTTAGCATTCCTTGCAACTGTCTAAAACTCTGGCAAATGACAAACACCATCCCATGATGTTTCTATCACTTATTCTGTATGGGATGGGTTCCTCCTTCCTTCACATTCACAGATAGTTAATACTCTCATAGAATCCTAGACCCAGGTCAGGATAGAACATCAGAGGTCATCTAGATCCATACCTTCATTTTATAGATGAGGAAAGCGAAGCCCAGCACAGGTGAAATAATTTACCCAAGATCACAAAGGCAGGAAATGGGAGAGTTAGGATTTGAACTCATCTCCTATAACTTCAAGTTTCTTATTATTTCCAATGAGTCACAAACAATAATCCCTCCCTGCTGTGCCTCCAGCTCAGAAATACTATGGAAATCATGGGTAAAATTGGAGGGGAAAGTGATTTGGAAAAATATTAAATGCAATTTAGGTGTGTTACCGATGATAATGATTAACCTTGAATTATCGGTAAGCCATGTATGTTTCTCGGCTGAAGATACAGGAATGAGAAATTGCAACTTACAGGACTATATATAGACCATTTTATGACCCTCAATATCTTCCTACTTTCTACCAGCTTAAGCCTTGGTCACTTTCAGATTTCTTGGGCCAGACAGTTTCTAGTTATTCTTTTTTATTCTCATCATCATCTTGGGGAGGTCTTTGAGTCAGCAGCTGAGGCTAATATCTCTGAATAGGGCAACAACCCCTTTCTCATTCTGGCTTCAGGCAGTACATAGAAGATGGGAGAAGTTTTTTTGGCTGGTTTTGTAGGTTGGCTACGGACAAGTTGAATTAGGATAGAGGCAATAGAATGATCCAGGTGAGAGAGAAAAAAAACCTGAGTGGTTTTTCCTGCATGTTTCTGGATTGTACTATGTTATGTATGTTCCTGGAGAAGTCTTGTATTCCAGATTATACTAGGAGCTAGATACCCAAAGTTTGAGCACAAAGACCCTTGAAAGGTTTGTTTGTGATAAATCTGAGTCATAAAATTAGCAATAATTTCATCCTTGACACAATCCCTGAGTCCTTCTCTATTTTCTTAGGTGTGCCTATTTCAGAGGTCATTGAATTTGGCAGTCAGAGTAATAGTACTCTTGAGATCAAAGAGGATCATAGCCTTAGAGTTGAAAGAGATCTTAGAGGCCATCTAGTCCAACCCTCTCATTTTGCAGATGAGGAGAATGAAGTTCAGAGTAGCCAAGTAATTTACCTAAAGTCACATAAGCAGTAATTATGGGAGTATTATTAATTCTGAACCCAGTTGAGTCTAAACCTCTAGTTCCATTAGGTTCCAGGGAAGTAGGGGTACATGTTGTCTCACCCTCACACTTGTGCATGTGCATTTGATGGGGGGATTGGACCATATACATACTTCTTCAGCCCTGGCTTTGAATTTCAAGCTTCTGATCTCTTAGAACAAATGTCGGGGGTGGATTCAAGATAGTAGAGAATAGACAGGGCTTTGTCTGGATTCTTGCTAGCTTCCTTCAGAATCAATACTAGATCAAGCCTCAGAATGCATTTTAGAGTGATAGAACCCACAAATATTTGGAGTGTAACAAACTTCCAGCAAAAGATATCTTTGAAGGACTTCAGGAAAAGGCTATCCCAATTGGGTGGGGAGGAGGGAGGAACCTGGCCCAATGTAGGTACAGGGAGGGGTGGCCCAGGTCAGAGAGTGGTCCTGTGCCACTTATGGTGGGAGGCTGTTAGTCAAAATATAGCAACATTGATTCTATCCTGATTCAGAAGGCCAATGGATCAGCAGACTAGCTGTGAGATCTTCACTGCAACTACAGAAGGCAAATCGTGAGCTGTGAATCCCAACATAACGAGAGGAGCTTGGCCAGGCTCAACTAACCCTGTGGGGAAGCCTGCAGCACTGGCTCCCGTTTAGCAAAGGAAACTCAGGACAATCTCCCTTGTTTAGGAGCAAACCTCAACCTTTAAAAATGAACAAAAAAGCAAAAAAAGCTCTGATCATAGATAAATGCAAATGGATGTTTAAAAAAAGCTAGCTGAAGAAAATAATTCACTAAAAATTAGAATTGGACAATTGGAAGTGAATGACTCGACGAAACTTTAAGAATCAGTTAACCAAAGGAAAAAAAGAAGAAAATTGGAAAGACAAATGACCTGGAAAATAGATCCAGGAGAGACAATCTCAGAATTATTGGACTACCTGAAAACATAATGAAGAAAAGAGCCTGGACAATATTGTTCAAAAAATCCTTAAGTAAAATTGCCCTGATATACTAGAACCAGAGGGTAAAATAGCCTTTGAAAGAATCAAATGATCACTACCTGAAAGAGACCTCAAAATAGAAACTCCAAGGAATATTGTAGCTAAATTCCAGAATTGTCAGCTCAAGAACAAATGAGATCATATTCTATGGAGTCCTGTTCTGGTTCTAAAACTAGAAGGAACTTGAAAGGCCATTGAGGCCAAACCCTTCATTTTCCAAATGCAAAAACACCCCCAGAGAAGTTAAGTGACACTAGTATTATAGGACTCATCCCTAGACCTGGACACAGATTCTCCTTTTTCCAGTGACTGATCCCTGATCATGGCTACAGGCCGAACCATTATCCTGAATCTGATCAATCTCTTTTGCTGGCCACAAAGTGCCTCTGATTTTAAGCTATTCACTAATTCTGACCACTACTGAGCCTTCAATTTAATTTAATTTGTAAGCATTTATTAAGTCCATACCATAGCTAGCTAGGTGCCATAGCACCAAACTATCCACAGACACTGTCTAGCTCTGGAACCTTAACTTCTGTTTGCCTCAGTTTCCCCAACTTAAAAGGGTGATAATAATATAATTATTATAATAATAGGAATTATAAAATGGGGGTAGAGTTGTGATAGTCGCACCTAGAGTGATGGCAAGGATCAAACAAGATGATATTTATAAAGCACTTAGCAGAGTGTTCTGGCACGAAGTAGGTATTCTATAAATGCTAGCCATTATTATTAGTTATTGTGTTCTGGGCACTGTGCACAATGCTGGGAATAAGGAAGGAAAAATGAAATTATTCTTGCCTTAAGAATCTTATTTTCCACTTGAAAATAACAATAACATAATAATAATGACAATTGACATGTATATAGTTCTTTAAGTTTTGCAAAATTCTTTTGATGGAGGTTAAGGGTGCTATTTACTCTGCCCCTTCCTCCCTCATATGTACATCTGTTGGGGTCTGCATAAAGTCATGGAGACTAGAAATAAAATGTCATGTGCAGGAAACAAGGGGGCAGTTTATCTGAAACCTAGACGAGATTTTAATTAGTCTTAACCCTAGAAACAGACTAACCCCTACATTGACAATCACCTTAACTGTAGTCACAGATTAATCTCTATCACCTGTGATCTACTGAGTCTTAATAACAATCATAGACCATACCTAACTTTGGCCACAGAGGGTAATTGAGATTATGGATGGTTCGATGCACCCCAGCCCCCTAAGGAAAAAAACCTGCTCCAAACCCACTTGTGGCTCCCTAGGGGGCAGGAATGCTCTCTTTCTGCCCAAGAGAAATTCAAATGTTTCATACATGGCAATGTGAAGATATCCCAGCTGGATGAACAAGAGCATTAGAACTAAAGGGCAAGGGAGAAATGGTCCCCCCTGAATAAGAGTTTCACTGAATAGTCTTTTGGATCTTTTCTCTTCAGGACCCTGATCTGAGCCCCAATCCCCTGCATATGTAGAAAAAGGTCTTTTGAAAGTCAGAAATCTGGGTTGAGGGAGGAAGGGGAAGCAAAGAAAAGGTTTCAGGTCAGTCACGGAAGGACCTGAATCACCTAGCTCCACCCAGTCTCATCTGCACGTAGCACTACTGACTTACTACTTACTGATTTACTACTAAGTTACTGACTTAGTAACTCCTACTTCTTCCTTCTATGGTCAAACTGATGCTGGTCATGCCCTCTGTCTGACCCTCTTCCCCAGGACTCTGAAACTCATGAAGGGGCTGTAGTATAAAGAAGAACCTGTAGTTAGAGTGGAAAGGGAACTTGGAGGTCACCCAATCCAATTCTCTTATTTTATTTACTTTTAAATTTAATTTGAAAAAATCTGAACACCAAAAGAGCTCATTTCCATTCATATAATAAAACATAAAAAGAGGATTCTCCATGAAACCAGGTATCCTCATTTTAGAACAATTGCTTTTAAAGAAGGTAAAATATACATTCTACAAAGTGCTTTCAAAACTATCCTGCTTGTCTAGACTTCCTTATGAACTTCCTTCTATTTTCTGTGCCTTTAAAAAATGTTTCATTGGCTCTTTTTAAAAAATCACTGTTGTCAATTCCCTTTCCTCCTCTGATAGCCTTTCCTTGAATTAACAGAGAGAAAGGAAAAAAATCCAAATCAAATCCTTATAACAATAAACATGGTCAAAGCAAAAACAAATGCTCACGGTGGCTGTGTCCAGAAATGTATCTCTTTGCATTTTGTGTCTATTATCTCTCTGTCAGGAGGTGGGTAACATATCTCACCAGAGACCCTCCAGGAACATCAGTTGTCGCATTTTACAAATGAGCAAAGTGGAACCAGGAGGAAAGGGGAAGTGACTTGTTTAAGGTGGCTTAAACAAGTCACCTGCTCAGTTGGAAACTCTGAGACTCCCAGGACTGCTAAATCTTAACCCAGACCCAGCCTTGAAGTTTTCTCTAAAAGGTAAGACAAGAGTAATCCTTTAGAGGAGGAAGAGGGATACGGAGAACTCGGATTTCACTTCCCAGACAATAAGAATAACCCGGGTTGGTCTATTGATCAATAAGAAATCTTCCATTACTTTCACTTATCCCAGGTGAAAAGGGCTGGACTTCTTGAGGTCAGTTTCCTTCCCCCCTTCATTCTCCTTTCCCACCAACTTGGCTGGACACCTGGTGGTTGTGCTGCTTGAGTATACCAAAGCCCAGGCTCCCCCATTCCCACAATTCTATTGCCCTAGAAACCAAGAATCTTGTCCTCCTCTGACTCAGCCATGTGGGAGCTGGGGAACTCTGTTCTCCATTGGCAGAGCTCATACCTAACATTAGTCACTTGGAAGCTGATATTTCTCATGGAAAGGGAAACCTTAAGAGTGGGGGACCTCTCTTGGTTTCCTAGAGCTGCCTCCCTCCAACCCACAGAACCCTTTAACTCCATCAGCCCTTTCTGTGGTCCCAATTCTTAGATTTCTGTCTAAGTTTGACTTCTGAGAATTTAATTAGCAAATGTAATAATAGACAAATGTAGATGTCTCCCACTCTCATCACCCCTCACACACAAATATGCAGACAAATAAATATGAATATATATATATATATATATATATATATATATATATATATATATATATATAGTAGATAAGGTGCTGGGGGCTCAAATGCTTGGATTCTTTCTTCTGTGCTTTCTCCCAAGGGCCTGAACTCATCTTTCCTAGGGGAGTTGAAGCTGAATATGCCCCATTGGCACTATAGGGGCCAGAAATTTCTGGCTCTTAGCTCCTACTGGGACTGGAGAACCACTCCTCCATACCTATTTAACAGGTGGCAAGACTGAGGTCCAAGAGGCAGCTCCTTGTTTCGGACAGCTCTTGGGCTCAATTATAGACTAGATAACCAGCAAGGAAATCATCTTGTGCTGGGGCCCCTGCTCCCTCCTTCATTAGCTCCCTCCCTCTCTCTACCACTTTTTCTTCCCTTTCCCTACTCAAAGGTTCCTCACCTGGTTTCCTTGAGAGATGTGGGTTGTAGCAGTGGCTGCTCCTTCACTCGCCCCTTCTGGGGGAGCCCCAGGAGTGGCTTGGGATGCTCTGTCTCTCCTCCCTGCCCAGGCTGCCCAGGTCACTCTGCTCTGCTCAGGCACCAGAGGGCTCTGTATGCTGCTCTGCCTGAGGCTCCGAGCCTTCTAGCAGTTCCCCACAATCTGTCCCGTGGCTGCCTGTTGCCAGCCTCTCGAAGGTGTCCTTTGACCCTCTCTCTGGTGCCTCCTTCTCTCCTTAGCACGTGGGAGGCAGCCGATCAGCGGGCAAACAGCCTGTGGAGTAGCCATGCCAGGGAGCAGGAGCTGGGTGCTCCTGCCAATCGCAGTCCTGGGTTCTTCTCGTGCCTGCTTACCTTTCACCTCACTCCACCGCCTGGGTTTCTGGGTGCCCAACCCCTAAGCTTTGGAGCCCAGGGAGGAGGAAGGAACCTCCTTGGGGTTCCTTTGGGGTATCCTACCAACCAGTGGGAGGGAGGTGCTTCTATCCTCTCTCAGATTGCTTATAGTCTGGGTTCTTGAGGTTCTAGCCCCTATGCCAGGACACAGAGCCATTCTCCTTTACCCTGAGCCCCTGCCTCTGGAAGTTGGCTCCAGTACTAAAGTTCTATCACCACATTGAGCCTTTATTCCTAATCTTGGGCTCCCATCCTCGACAACGAACATCCATCCATCTGACCCTCCATCCATCAGCTCAGACTTCTGTCCCCAGAAATGATCCTGCCATGCTCATCAATTAATAAACCAACCAATATTTATTAAGAGCCTGCTTTGTGCCAGCACCAAGCCACCATTCTTTTAAATACATTTTCATTTATGTTTTGTTTTTCTGTCACATTCATTATCCAGTATATTCCTTCTCTCTTCCCCTCACAGGGGCATTCTTTATGCCAAAGAATAAAAAATAAAGAGGAAAGAAAAACAGCTCAGCAAGACCAACCAGCATATCACTCACATCTGACAGAATGAAGGTTCATGGGAACCTAGCTTTAAAACTCAAAAGCCCTTAAGGGCCAGTTTGTCATCACCTTTCACCTTACATAGGTGGGAACTGAAGTCTACCTAGGGAGACGAATTCACTTGCCCAAGGGATGTAGTGTTTACACCCATAGTCCTTCACTTCTGCAAAAAGAGAGGAAAGTTAAATCCCTAATCTGTAGGGTTTCATTGACTGATAATTTCATTACTGAGTCCCATCCCTGACCCCAGCTTTCTCCCCAGCACTGGCCCTTTCTTGGTCAGCTCTTCTCTCTAGCATTGACCTCTCATCCTCATCTGACCCCAAACTCATTGACCCAACAGTCAATCCTTGTTTCCAACATGTTCCTCACACCCATCCCTGATACTGAACTACCATCATCCTTAGTAAGACTGACCCTTCATCCTGCATATTGAGGGGATTCTGCTGCCTAATATCCAGGGGCTTCCCACCTTCCTTTCAGAACACCTATGGAGAGCTCAGGAGAAATCATATAATCTTGCAAATTATTGGCTCCATAACTAGTTCCTCCTACCTTTTCTTGCTTGCAGTTCTTGGCCATACTGGCCCAAATCCCAACTGAGCTTTGCCCTTTTTTCTCTCTCCTAATTGGAATCCAACATTGGGTCAATGGCCAGTTAATATAGGAGTTTGGGTTGGTCTGCTCTGCAGGTGGATTCAGGACTTTCATAGAGCCAGGGAGTCTTCTAGGTTCACTGAAGAGATAAGACTGGGGCCAGTCTTGTGAGGCTTTCCAAGAGTCCATTTATAGACCAGGAACAAGAAGGGAACTAGAAGGTCATCTAGCTTAACTCTAAAGGTGAAGAAACATACCCAGAGAGATCTAGATCCTCTAACTCCAGAGCCCTCCCATTCTGCTGGGACCTGCTCTCTCCTTCCTATATCATAGCTCATTTATTTCATATTAACAAACTTTTAAAAAAAAGCACCTACTGTGAGCAGAATGAATTCTGGGCTTGGGATCTCCAGGAGAACTACAAAGCGTCAATGGGACATAATCCTTGCTCTTATTGGACTTAAGCTCAAAGAGGGGAAAATAAGACACATATATGTAATTTTTAACACAAGTTAATTACATGACAAGTAAATTAGAAAGGCCCAAGGGCCAGGTGTGGAGTCTGAAGAATAGAGCCTTCCTGTAAGCTCTTTTCTGAACTGGGGAGAGTACTGACTTAGCCTGAAGGGGCATGGGTTTGCAGTTGGGCAAGGGGGCTCCTTTCCCCATGAAGAGGAAGCTGAGGGTCCCAGGGTGAAAGGGCATCCAGCTGTGAGGTTCCCTTAGGTTACCTCGGGAATATCCACTGGGCTTGAAGCACTTTCTGGGAATGATTCAGTTTAATTCAATCAACAAGCAGATATGAACCATTTTCTGTGCTCAAAGCATTGTGTTGGGCACACCGAGAGGGTCTTGAGGTTCTTACAAACTAAAGGGGTGCACAGTTGCTCATTTTTCATTTCAAAGAGGACCCGTGACATTACAAGGTGAGGTCTTGACTCGCTTGGAAATTGGATTTAAATGAGACAGAATTGGCTAATGTCATCAGCTTCACTCTCATCCAGAATCACTGAAGTCGAGTGCTGAGACAAAAGTCAGGATCCCGCAGGATGCAGTGGACTGGCATCTTCCACATCTGACCAGGCGCTAAATATTCCTTCCTGAGCCACCTTTGTGTCTCATCCGCTCATTCTGCTGGGGAAACGCTCTCCATGCTTGGAGTAGACATCATGGGGACCATTATACAGGAAGTGATCCATGAAAGAAAAGCTAGATGGGAACCCGGCAAAGCAGAGTTTAGACTCTGAGGTTTAGTCTAAACCTCAAGGAAGGAAGAAAAAAAACTTAGCCTGAGGGAATATCATCCTTCTTCTAGCCTAGAATTAGTCAAGCAAGGACAGGGTTTGGGAGAGCAAAAAGAACAAAGAAGAGGCAGAGCCAAGATGGCAGGTGATGGTAGGGACTTGCCCAAGTTCTCCCCCAAACACTTAAAAAAAAACAATGGAAGAAGGGATAGAGACATGGGGGTAGGGTGGGAAAGAGACAGATTCAAGAAGCTTCTCAGCTCCTCTTTGTTCTTAAAATAAAGTAGTAATTCTTCTTTGGGGCTCTTAGAGCCCTTCCCCATTGGGCTCTAGTCTCTCCTTCCAGGGCAATCAGCAGCGTTATTTCCCTCAGCATCCTTATGTTCCCAGCAAACTAACCACAACAAGTCAGGTCCCATCTCTGTCCCTGTGTACAAAGCACCTTGTGCCTGTAGTGACCTTCCCCCCTCTCCCCCCACTTTATTCTGGTTTCCAGAAACCTCTGCTTCCTTCAAGGCTTAACTCAAGCCATCTCCAGCAAGATGCTCTCCCCAATTTTCCCAGTTGTTAATAACTACCTCTCTTTCCTAATCCTGCTTTTGTCTCTCTTCTGGATGTGGTTAACTGTGAATTGTATTCACCTGGGAGAAAAAATAAGCCGCTCGAAGGCAGGGAGACTCTGTGTCTCTGGTGCCAAATCCAGTGTCTGACACAGGAAATGTTGACTGATTGCTCTAGAGGTGAAAGGAGAGACAGCAATAAGAACCTGAGGTGGGGGACAGAGACACAGAGGGATGGACAAGGACGTGGAGGTTGGGGGTATGGAGGATGGGGTTGGAGACATGGAAGAAGGGATCGACAGACATGGAAGGGGAGGAATAAGGACAAGGAGTGGGGAGAAGGACAGAGAGGGACATGGGGACAGAACCACACCCACAAAAGGCATGGAAAGCCCACACCACTGTTTCCTGCCCTAACCAGGCATTTCCTTCTCTTTCCTCCTCTTCATCAATCTCACCTGAGAGCCACGGTTGGGTTCTGGATTGGATATTCTTTCCAGAAGATGACAGACACATGCAGAGACTGGCCAGAAGTGCAGCCCTTTGGGGATGGGGACATGCTTCCATTACTTCCAAACTTAGGGGTGAGAGTGAGACTAGGTGGGTACTGTGGATAAGGCAAGGAAGGAACACAGGGCGCAGTAGGAGAGCCTTCCTTCTCCTAAACAATCTTCTTCCGACTGGCTTCCTGAAAGGGGGGCATTACTTTGGAGTTTTTTTTTTTGGGGGGGGAGTTTCTCTGCCTTGATTTATCTTTTGGGTGACTGGGTAGCCCAGTGGATAAAGTGCTAGGCCTGGAGTCAGGGAGATCTAAGTTCAAATCACACCACAGACAGTGTGATTCTGGGCAAGTCACTTCATTTCTTTGTTTCTGTTTCCTCAACTGGAAAATCGTGAAGATCAAATAAAACATTTGTGAAATGCCTGGTACACAATAGGTGTTCAATAAATTCCTGGTTCCTTCCTGGTGTCTGACTCGGTATTTGGGTAGTTCGTATTTCTTTCAGGACATTCCCCTACCTGGGCTGAAGAGTCTGCTCTCTCTCCCCATCAGATTGGGCTCCCAAGGGACAAGATCTTTCTCTTCCTCCTCCCTCCTCCTCCTCCCCCCTCCCCCTGTCGCTCTGAGCGCAGAGTTCCCGGAGCAGAGCGCTTAGCACAGTGTCTGGCACACAGTTGGTGCTCTATTAATGTTTATTGACTAATTGGGATTGTCTCAAGTTCCCTCGATCAAAGGCTTCTGGGAGGCAGGCTCTCCCGCCATCAGAACAGGAGCAGGGGCTCCCCAGGGAAAGGCGCTGGGCCGGATCTTCCCCCCATCCCCCCATTCCTGCCCTTCAGGCAGAGGGGAGTGTCCAGAAGCTCAGACCATCCTGGGGTGCAAATCTGCCACTCAGTTCAGGACTCCCCGAGTGCAGGGTCGGGTCTTAACCACTAGCCGGAGGTTTCCCCAGGGCCAGGACTGTGCCTCCCCTAACAGACCAGAGCTGGGTCTATCCCAGCTGACCAGACTAAGGGCTCCTTCCTCAGTTTCCCTTTCAGTCTTCAGGCCAGGGGTTTGGCTGACTAAGGCAGGAAGTGGTGAAGCGGGATCGGGGTTGGATGCCGCTCGCCTGGCAGAGGCGACGCTTGCCGGGGACCACTGGGCCTCCGCGATTCGGGCCGTGGAGTGGGGGCTTCTGGGCCCCCGGGGTCGGGGCGGCCGGGGCGGCGGCTCCTTTAAGAGCGGCGGCAGCGCCCTCTGGCGGCCAGCCTGGGCTGCGGCCGATCCCGCGGCCGATCCCGGAGCCGGAGCCGGAGCCGGGGCCGGGCCTGGGGGCGGCGGCGGCGGTGGCGGCGGCATGTACCGGGCCCGGGCGGTGCGCGCGGGGCCGGACCCCGGGAGCCCCGGGGGCCGCTTCGGGATCCTCAGCACGGGCCAGCTCCGGGACCTGCTGCAGGACGAGCCCAAGCTGGACCGGATCGTGAGGCTCAGCAGGAAGGTAGGTAGGAGCGGTGTAGACGGGGCGGGCCGTGTAGACGCGGCCGGCCCCGCCCCGCCCCGCCCTGCTCCGCCTCTGGGCCCGGGGCGGGGAGGGAGGCGCCCTGGGACCTGCCCCTGCTGGGGGGTCCCCCCGGGGCTGGGGGCTGGGGGGCCGGGACCAGGCCGGAGCTCGGGACTGGGGGAGGGGGCGCCGAGGACGGAGGCGCTGTGGTCTGGGGGGACCCCCGGGGGGGGCGGCGGGCGGTGTGGCCGCGCCTAGTCGGGGCTCCCAGGCCGTGGGGGAGAGGACAGGTGTGCATCCATCCTCCCCGTGCTCGGGGGAGGGGCGGCTGGGCACTTGGCGGGGGGGCGGGAGGGGGCCGACCGGGAAGGCCCCAGGAGTCTGTGGGGACCGGACGGGAGGGGCGGGTGGGGGCATTCTGTTGGTGACAGAGGGGGAGGGGCCGGGGGCTCCATACGGCAGCGCACGGAGGGGTGGGCTTGCCCTATAGAGGACAGAGGGGAAGGGGCGTGTGTGTGTGTTTTCTATAGGAGCCCAAGGAGGAGGCGGTGTGTACATTCACGGGGGACAAAAGGGGAGGGGTGGATAGGTGGGTGTGCATTCTGAAGGGGACAGGCGGGGAGGATCTGGCTTCTAGAGGACAGAAGGGAAGGTGTGTGTTCTATAGGAGGCTGAAGGAGGAGAGGGGCCAATCTGTAAGGAAGAAGAGAGGGGTGGGTGTGCATTCTGCAGGGGGCAGAGGGAGGGCGCATCCTTGCAGGACTGGGGGGCAAGTGTATTGAGGGGCTCCGAGAGGAAGAGGGGTGTGCTTTCTCTGAGGGACCCAAGGCTTATGTCTCTCCTAGGTTCAGAGAGAATATATATAGTCCATAGGGGCCAGAAAAGAAGGTATGTGACCAGAGACAGAAGGAGGATGTGTAGAATATAGGGAAGGAATAGAAGGCAGGAGGGGAGGGAGGGCTGTGTGTATCTTACAGAGGGTAAAGGGCAGGATTGTTTGGCATCCTAAGGGAGAAGATATAAGTTGTCTACTATAGAAGTTAGAAGGAGAAGATGGGTGCATTCTATTGGGATAGAAGGGGAGGCTACATAGCTTATAAAAGACAATGATATGAGGGTGGTTTTCCTGTAGGAGACAGAAAGGGATATATTTTAGGGGGAAAGCTGGAGAAATGCAGGTATGTTCATCCTAAAGAGGATAGAAGAAGGTCTGTGGGGGACAGAAGGAATATCTACATTACCTCACATGGTTTTTAGGGTAATGTTCAGGGCTGATGTATTCTACAGGACATAGAGGGGAAGGGCTGTGCATTTTTATGGGCTAAAGGAGAAGGCTATGTATGTATGTATTCTATGGGGAATAGAAGGAAAAGGCACAGAGTTAAAGCCTTATATCCTAATAGGCTACAGAAAGACATTTGAGAACAGAGGAAGGGGGTGTGTATATTGTAGGAGAGAAAATATAGAAGAGATACATTGTATCAAGACTTGATACTTACCAAGCAATATAATCACTGGCCAGTCACTTATTCGATTTCCTCACCTGTAATAATACTTGGGCTCTTGAGAGGGGTATGTAGATTACAGAAAAGAAAACACAGAAGAGATACATTGTATCAAAGCTTGATACTTATTAACAATATAGTCATGGGCCAGTCACTTAAACATTCGATTTCTTCACCTGTAATAATACTTGGGCTCTTGAGAACAAAGGGAGGGGGTATGTATATTACAGGAGAGAAAGCACCAAAAAGATACATTGTATCAAGGGTTGATACTTACTAGCATCTAGTCATGCCAGTCGCTTAACATTCGATTTCCTCACCTGTAATAATACTTGGGCTCTTGAGAGGGGTATGTAGATTACAGGAAAGAAAGCACAGAAGAGATACATTGTATCAAGGCTTGATGCTTATTAACAATGTAGTCATGGGCCAGTCACTTAAACTTTCGATTTCTTCACCTGTAACAGGGAAATAATAATACTTGGGCTCCTTGTATCACAGGGTTACTAGGAGAAAAATCATTGTAAACCTCGGGGAAGCAAGTGTTTGTTATTAGGGGTTGAGAGAAGAGAGGTAGATGTGCGTTCTAGAAGGGACTTTAGAGTCCAACCCCTTTATCTGACAAATGAGGAAACTGAGGCTAGAGGAAGGTAAGAAGTGATTTGCTCAATATCATGCAGGAAGTGGGATTTGAACCCAGGTCCTCTGACCGTTTTTTAAATGATATCATGTTGCCTCCTCATATGTGGGGACAGCAAAAGTGGGTGAATGTGGGCCCTGAGTGAATGTACAGATACTTCAGCTCTGAGTGGATGAAATTTTATAGAAGGTAGAGAAGAGTGTCCTTCAGCATAAATAAAACCAAGTGGTATCTTCAACCCTCCTGGTCCAAAAGATCTCTGTGATCAGAGACATCCCCTCCTGCTCTGGGATTTGGAGTCAAAAGATTTCTGTTCAAATCCAGTCTTTTGGGCAAGTGACTTTATCTGTGGCTGGTGCTCAGTTTCTTCATTTGCAAGATGAAGGAGCTTGACTAGAATTTCTCCTAGGCCCCTTGCAACTGTAATGACAGAAGCAGAGGTGGGGGTCTCTGGGTGTGTAATGTGGTATCCTGTAGTTTCTTCCTATAGTGGTTTTTATTTTATTTTTGTTACAAGGGAAGGCTCACCTCGGGAGCAGAGTTGGGAAAGGGTATAGCTGGAAATGACTCCAGTAAAAATACAGAGGGCACCAATAAAAACAAACAAGATCCCCCCAAAAACAATTCTGTGGTGCAAGTTTTAATTCAGAGGCCCAACAAACTGGATTCACTCTCCCTTGGAAACTGTAAAATCTCTCAAAGTTCCTCCATTGTCCCATGGACAAAGGGAAGGACATGTATGTCAGAGGTCCTATGGGAAATTGGGCATTGCTCCCTCTGACCTTTGACTCCTACCCAGGCAGTTCCAAAAAGTTGGACACCCTTTATCAGTTTTCCCTTCCCGTGTATTTGCTTTGTTGTTTAGGTTCTCATTGCTTTGGGGTTGTACCTTCCAGATCAGGTATTTTGAAAAGCCTTAGAAAACGCAGTGTCCTGCTTGTAGTGCTTAATGATTCAAACTCTGCTAGCCACATGACCTTTTTCTAGTCTTCTGTGAGTGGAAGACACTGGGTTCCATCTCTGAGGTCTGTCTCTCCCAGCTTGAATGCTCCTTGGTGCTGATTGCCATCCTGCCTGTGACTTAGTGACAGGACTCTAACTGGAGGCAGATCGTGTTGGCAGATGTGCCTGCTGGGGGCTGGGGTCCTAAAGGACCTTCCCCACCCTCTGCTCATCCCCCTCTTAGACATCTGAAAGAGTGCTCCTTTCTCCCAACTAGAGAGGGTGCACATGTGAAACAAGATGAACTCTGGGAGTGTGGGGTTGGCTAATCCTGACCTCTGAGGTCATTTAGTTCAGTTCTCCCCCCCCCACCTTTTTTTTATTAGAGGAGGAAACTAGGGTTGGAGAAGTAAAATGTCTTGTGTGAAGTCCCACAGCAAATGAAAGACACAGCTTACATTTACGTTGTGCTTTAAGGTTTACAAAACCCTCTTACAATCATCCTGTGTCACCCACATCTTAACCCTGTGTAATTCTCCCCATTTGGGAGTAATTCCCCCCAAATTTGGATATAATTCACCCCATTTAGTATACTGTTCCCCACATTTGGGATGTATTTTTCCCCATGGGATACAATTCTCCATTTTGGGGGTACCATTCCCATATTTTAGGTACAATTCTCCCCCTTTGGAGTACAATTCTCCCATTTTGGGGGTGCAGTTCCCTACATTTTGACTGTAATTCTCCCCATTTTTTGGGGGAAAAGAGAAGCTGAGATCAGGGTCACAGAATAGGTTAAGTATGGCAGGATTTGAACCTGCCTTCCTGACTCCAAGTTAGGTGCCTTGCCCACTACATTGTATCTTAAACTGTGTCTCAGACTCATAGATTTATAATGGGAAGAAACTTCCAAAGTATTCCGGCTTCAAACCCAGTGCTCTTTCCCCTGTGCCACATTTGGGGGTCTCTGGTGCTCAGCCTGGTGTCTGGCACAGAGTGAAACCCAAGAAATGTTTTTTGACTGATTGATTGCATCGTGGCCAAAGCAAAATGAGATGTCGTTTGTCCGCTGACACCTGGGAGCGCACTGTACAGGTGGCTGGGTTTGTCTCTGTCCAGGGAAGGAAAACCTCGTCAGGGCAGGGACTGTGGCTTCTCCTCCCTTCTCTGAAGTATGTTGGGATACGGGGCTGGGCACACGGCAGAGGGGTTAATTTAAAAAAAAAAAGGGGGCTGGATGGGTGGATAGTTGAACAGATGGCTGGATAGACAGATAAATAAACAGATGGACAATTATGAATGTACGTATAAATGTGTGGGCAGATCAGTGGCTGGCTGGACAGATGGATGGATGGCTGGACAGACCACTTCTTTCTCTCTAGTTCCAGGGCCTGCAGCTGGAGCGGGAGGCTTGTCTGGCCTCTAACTACACCTTGGCCAAGGAGAACCTGGCCCTTCGGCCTCGGCTGGAGATGGGCAAAGCTGCTTTGGCCATTAAGTACCAAGAGCTCCGGGAGCTGGTGGAGAGCTGTTGGGACAAACAGCAGAGGCTGGGTAAGTGCAAGGAGCCGTCCCAAGCCTGCTCTTCTGCAAAGATCCCCACTGTTTGCTCTCAGAAGCATCCCCTCCTGCCCCATTAAAGTCATCGATGGACCCGACCGTGAAGGCGGGAGCTTGGTCTGGTAACACACTGGCCGGCCCCCTGTGAGCAAAGGAGGGATTAGCTCAGTGTCATTTTAGAAAGGTTGGAGCAAGGCCCTGAGAGGTTGGGCAGAATATGGGGGCGGGGGTAAAGATAAATATTGAAGGGAGGCAGATGAAGCTAAGTCCAGAGATTTGGGTCCCAGAGGCAAGGGAAGGGCTTTATGGGGGATCCTGCATTTCCGGTGGGAAGAGGCAGGGTGCCTAGAGATTGGGTTGACTTTTTGGCTTTGGGTTGACTCTGGGCCTCGGGCTCTTCCTCCCACCCCCCCTTCATTCTGGCCTGAGGCCGAGTGGGTGATCAGGAGGATGAGGGAGGGCATCCCCCAAAGTGAAGGGCTTTGGGAATGAAGTCACTCAGATTCTCAGCCCTGGCTCTTCGACACCCTCAAAATCCCCAAGTCATGCCACAGAACAACAGTCCTCCCCCCATTCTTTACTTTACAAGAAATGGGGTGGTACTGTATGGGCCTTGTAAGCAGGAAAAACTGCATCCAAGTCTTAACTCTGACCTGTCCTGGCTCCATGATTTTCCCTTGGTAAGTCAACTCATCTTTCTGTGTCCCAAGGGAGTTCTCTGAGGTGAAAAAAGGTGCTACCTGCACTGGTAGAGGGAGTTTCTTTTTCTGGGGGATCTTATACCAGTTAAATCATACCTCCAGTCCCCATCCTTTTCCCTAACTTAGGGACTTCTGATACTTATTAGAAGGATTTGCAAAGGCAAAGAAACACTAAATAATAACTAACATTTATATATCATTTACTATGTGCTAGGCAGTGTGCTAAACAATCATTGTCTCATTTGATTTTTATAACTCAGGAAGATAGGTGTTATATTATGCCCATTTTACAGATGAGGAAACTGAGGCAAACTGAGGTGAAAGGATTTGCCCAGTGTCACATTAAGCTAGTAAGTGTCTGAGACAGGATCACTTCAATCCCAGAGGTCTGTGCACTTTGGGCCCTCTGGTTTCCCACTAGAAAGGGTGAGGTGACTCCAGGAAGATAAATTCCTGGGCTCAGGGGGCCTTGGTTCCATCCAGGAGAAGGAAGGGGGGCTAGTTTTCTTTTGTTCCTGTGGTTCCCAGAGGTGAATGTGCAGCGCTGGAACCCCCAGTGTGCCCTGAACGGGCTCCGGGCAGAACTGGAGGAAGCCGAGCAGGAGGCTGAGGTGAGGAGAGAGGGATTGCTTTTCTTTTCCTTGTGATTATTATAAAATTTATCTCGTTTTTACTACTATTTTTCATTTTCACATCACATCCATTTCCAAATTATCTCCCTTTTTCTTCTGTGTAACCAATCCAGCCCTTGTACTAAAGATTAAAACATGAGGAGGGGAAAGAAGCTTATCAAAATTAAAATAAATGCTTATGTTTGACAGTGAAGGTTGTATTTCACCCCCATAGTCCACCTCCTACAAGGAAGGAGGGAGATATATTTTTCTAAACGCTTTTTCGGGGCAAAGCTTGCTCCTTATAATTACACAATTTTTACGGACTTTTGGCTTCGGTTGTTACGGTCATTGTATTATAATTATAATATTCTTTTACTGATTCTATTTACTTCACTCTGAATCCCTTTTAAAAAATCTTCCCAGGCTTCTCTGAAATATTTTATTTCTTAGATGCCGCTCTTGCTTTTGTCCATGCACCAGAATTTGTTTTGCCCTTTAGGGGGCTGTTTTGATGGGACTTGGGGAAGAGGAGAAGGGGAGGGAGACTTTGCTTGATTGCTCTAGTTCTTTTAGAGCTCTCTCCCTGTCCCCCGAGCCGTGACGGCTCATTCTGCCAACAGCCTGGCTGTTGGGGCGGCTCTGTCCTCCACTGCCATCTCTGCGTCTCTATTCCCTTCCTCTTTTCTTTTTATCCAAATGCTTCCAAGCCCTTCTCCTAGCTTTCCTCCTCCGAGGAGCCTTCCTCGACCACCGTGGATCTCTCTTTAAGCTGTTAGTGGCTATATTCACAGCCCTTGTGAGCCAGTCTTTAGCTGTTTATGCCCTAACTCCTCATGGGATCCCAAAGACCACCTTGTCCAAGCTGCAGAGGCCCCTCAGTGGGGGCAGTGGCAGAAGCTAGGATTGGTACCCTGGTGTTGTGACTGCCTTCCAGCCCTGTGCTCTCCCTCCCAGGTAGCCAGGCTCTTCTGAGTGCTGAGGGGACACAGTGGTGGAGGGCACGAGGTGGGCCCCACATTGAGGAACTGAGGTCCCCAATCTTGATTTTTGTCTCTTGATTCCTCATCCTCCTTCCTCTCTCCCACAAAGCTCTTCTCTTGTTTCCTTGTGCCCCAGGAGCAGATGGAACAGCTGCTACTCGGAGAGCAGAGTCTAGAGGCCTTCCTGCCGGCTTTCCAGAGGGGCCGGGCCCTGGCCCATCTTCGCCGGACCCAGGCTGAGAAGCTTCAGGAACTGCTGCTGAAGCAGGGGCGGCCCCAGCCCCCCACCCCTCCCCCTCCCCCCTCGCCCCCTCCTGCCGCAGCACCCACCAAACTCTTCCAGCTGCGCTATGCCTTGGCCCCCGCCACAGCAGCTCTGCTGCCCTCAGGGGTTGCCAGGGGCCTGCCCGCAGCCCCCCGAAACCTCCCGCCTCTGGACTCCCGCCCTGTCCTCCCGCCGGGCCAGGGTTCCCCCCTGCGCCTGCTCGGCCAGGCCTCCTTGCTGAGCCCCCGGCCCCCGCAGTCCGAACCCCCCCATCGGTAGGGCTTAGGATGTGGCCCCCGCTAGGAGGGCCCCCAGACAGACTTGACACCAGGCTCCTACCACCACCATCCTTGAGGAGTGAGGTGTTGGAGGGGCAGGCTCCCCTTCCCCCAGGACTCCAGCAAGGTCCCTGCCTCTGGAGGCAGAGCCCAGGAAAAGGGGCTCCAGGAAGATGAGACAGTGGGTAGAGCTGGGGGGGGCAGGGGATTTTGCCCCCCAGCTTTGAGGGAACTGCTATTTCTCTCTCCCTGGCTGGGGTGGGGGGAGGGTTTCCGGGCTGGCCAGAGCTTGCTTTTTCCTATGCCCCAAGAAGGGAGCATTCCCACATCTAGGCTTGCAGGGTGGGGGTGGGGGCATTTTCCATGATCCACCAGTAACCTGGGAAGGGGCCTCTCGCCGGGCATGACGCCAAGGCAGCTGGAGATGTCCTCAGATTTCTACCTGGTCTCTTCCTCTCCCCTGGTTCCATTCTTGTGGCTACCAGGAGGGCCTTCACCCAGGATGGCCAGGTAGCCCTTGGGACCACACACCGTCCCCCTCCCCCCATCGGCCCATCCATACACTTCAAGCCCTGGGCACCCCCGGCATGAAGGGGTGAGGGCGCTGTGGCATTGGGGGGGGAGGGGGCGCTTCTGTCCAGCAACAAGAGCGGGCGAACCAGAATGCCCGGCACCGAGAACACTCTGTCCTTTTCTGTCTTGTCTCTTTAGAATGGGACCTCCCAGAGGGCAGGGTCCTTGTCTTTGTGTGTTCTGTCTAGTGCCCTGCCCACCAGGCCCCTCAATAAATGTGATGGTGAAGATGATGATGAGACCGGCCTACTGAACACTGCATGCTCAGCTCATTCCCACCTTCTCTGCTTGCACTGTCCTTCCCCTTCCTCTGTGCCTCGCCAACTCCCGCCCGCCCGCCCGCCCTCCAGAGTCCTACCTCTGCCATGAAGCCCACCAGGCAATAAAGTCTTTTTTTTTGTGTGCACTGCTTGCCCAGTTGGAAACACAACAGAGAGGGGGTATGTGCCAACCGGCCCCGGGGCCCCTCGGACCTCATCGCCTTGTTCCCTGGGGGCTGCTTCCCCTCCATCTGTTCCAGGCCGGATCTCTGGCCACTCGGACTATCCTCTGCTGGGAGCGTGGAGGTCGGCCCGCAGACGGGGCCTTTCCCCCAAAGGTCTTTGGCTTTTGCTCCATGGGGAGACATGGCATAGAATCTGAAGCTTTAGAGCAGGGAGAGGTTCAAGAGACCATTTAGTCCAGGACCTTTAATTTACAGGTAAGGAAACTGAGGCTGACAGAGGTGAGGGGGCTTTCCAGGGTCACACAGGTGGTAAGGGGCCAAGCTGGGGCTTGAATTCCCAATCCAGGATCACTCTCTTCACTGGATCCCTCCTGCCTCTTACTGCTATGGCCCTTTCTCCAATCAGCATCAAAGTCTAAGGCAAGCCGGGAGGCCTGGCCTGGAGACCCAGCCTGGAGACCCGGTCCAGACCTCAGGCTAGTTGATACAACTGAATCTGAGGATCACTCCCACCCACCCCTTTTTTTTTGAGACAGGGTCTTCTAGGCAGGGTCCAGCTCTCATCAGCACCCAACCTTTGACCTGAGCCTTCCTCAGACCATCTTAGACCCCATTCTCGAGGGCCAAACTTGGAGTAGACCCCCAAATCAGCATAGCTCATTACAGCTCAGAACCTCACTTCCCCAGCAGTAGGGAGCATGAGCATGACCACCATGCCCAACTGGGAGTATTAGAAACATTTTGGGATAACTTTATTTTGATGTATTTGGCTCCTTTATAATGCTCTGGATTTTATGCATTTAAAGCCATTCGGCGAGGGGGTAGGGCACTTCACTGGGCAGCCAAGGGGGCCGATGGCACAGAAGAGTTAAGAACCCCTTATTTTGCAAAGAAGTGAATTGCTTGAGGAACTCGGCACAAAGGGGCAGAACTGGGGTTTGAACCCAGGTCTTCTGACCCCTAAGCCCAGTGATCTTCCCCCATTGGGGTTAAGAGACCGGGGCAGGGTTATTCTCCAGGAAGCCAAGTATCCTCGAGGACTTGGGGCATGAGCCTGGAGGCAGGTAATTGAGTCTGCAGGGTCCTGAGTCAGCCTCCTTTCCCCCAGGACCAGGGAGGACCATCTGGTGGGCTGGATGCAGGTTGGGGGAGGAGGCCAGGATGTTCTCACCGCAGGGATGGGCCCTTGGGAGGGGCCAATGGGCCTGCTAGGGAGAAGTGTTGCCATGGCAACTGGAAGGCCCTTGAAAAGCTTCATCATAGAAGGGCTTTGTGTGTGTGTGTGTGTGTGTGTGTGTGTGTGTGTGGTGGGGGGCACTGGGTAGATCCCTCAGTGATCCCATTGTACTAAAGGAACTGTGGTCTACGGTTTCCTCGGGAGACAGTGGTGGCGGGAGGGGCGGGGCTCACCACCCAGTGGGCTTGCCTCTGGGGAAGAAGGGAGAGAACATTAGAGTTGGCTGGTTAATGAGAAACTTCATTAACCGAAGGCTTCAGGATGTGGCCCTGACTGGGCAGTAGAGGGGGAGGGGAAGCAGGTGACTGGCAGGCAGAGGCAAGCTGGGCTAGGAAAATGGCTCTAAAGCTGGGAACAAAGGGAGTGCTGGGGATGTGCTAGCCAGCAGACACCACACACACACACACACACACACACACACACACACACACACACGCAGGTACCCATGCATAATGAGGGATAATAAGGAAGTGTTTGGTTATTGCAGACTGAACCACTTCCACTGGAATAAACCATTTCCGAAGGGGCTCCCTAGCACTTGCAGGATTAGGAGGTGGGCCACCCCAGCTAATTCTGATTTCTCATAAAGAAATCACATGGCGGAGTCATCAACCTGCTTCGGCTCCTGCCGCAGACCTGGTTAGAGATCTGACCTTGTTCCATGAATCTCCTTGGACCCCTTACAGATTTTAAGAAAATCTGAAAACTCTTTCCAAACCCAAAGGTGCCAGTTACTTTCCAGGACTCTGCTTTACCTGAGTTCTAACCAACGGATTTCTTTAACAAGCATTTCCCTCCCCAGGACTATTCCTTTAAAATAATACTAACATCAGCCTTTTGGGAGTCCTTTTCTTGCATAAAATGAGGCGTACTAATGGCACTGAAAAAGAAAGATCACAAGTAGGTTCCCAGCTTTTACAAGAGGCTAAATTTTAACTATTCCATAGCCTTGAAATGGGAGTCCTGACTGAGTAGAGCTGGGAAGGGGGTGTGGCTCCCCTCCCAGGTGGTGATGGAAAAGATAGAAGGGCAGCTTCAACTAAGTGACTTGGAGAGACTGGAGCTATTCAGGGTCCTGGCTAAGGACCCTTCCCAGAAAGCCTTAGATGATCTGTGACGCTAAGCATTAGTTCAGATATTGGGGTTGGCACGCTTGCACACAGGCAGGGCAGGGCAAAAAAAGAGGCATTGTGACCGAGTCAGGATGGTAATGAATGCGCCACATTCGGCCAGGATATGGCTGCTTGGTCTGGCTAGGCCAGACGGGAAGCTTCTGGACATCTTCCGCTTTTCTGGACTCCAGAAGGAATTTTGGAGCTCCTGAATGTCGTCATTCTCCGAGATCAGAAGGATCATGGGCCAAACCTTGGCTAGACCTCTTGTGGTTAGGGGTGAGACAGCTTGGGAAGGTGCTTGATTTTTTTTTTTTTCCAGGTCTAGATTCTACCCTACTCAGTGGTACCCACCCAAATAGGGTGAAGAGGATGGAGGGGGACAAGAATGAGTATGCTGGCCCTCCCCACCAAAACTAATCAATTCAGCTGTCCGCTTCTACTCAGTTAATAGGTATTTATTAAGTGTCTAAGTGTCAGGAACTATGCAAGACACCATGGCTACAAATACAGAAATGAGGCTGTCTCTCCATAAGAAATACATACATCAAGGGAAATAGACAGGAAGAACAGAACCTATCTTCCCGGGCTTTAAGCTCCATCACCCAATCCCTCTTTCTCCAATCTTTCCATATTAGTTTATCAGCACTTTCAGTAACAGGTCACATTTGTATAACACTTTATGGTTTAGAATTTTATTTCATCACCACTTTAAGAAGTATCGTTGACAATATTATCCCCATTGGATGAGGTTGGCTGAGCTGTCCAAGGGCAGCTGGGACCCAACCTGGGACTTCTGCCCCTTGTCGGAGTAGTGGTGGCTGAAGACCCCGGCATCTTCTGGCCGACACGAATGACTCTCTCTGAACTTGGTGTTCAGGCTATACTCGAAGCATTTCTCTTTCGGGAGACAGAAGTCACCGGCTGTTTATGATCCATGGGCGTCTCCTCCATGCCAGGCTGAGACACTGGAGGAGAGCATCGGGAGAGCAGAGTACAGTGTCTGGAACACATTGAACTGAAATGAATCGTATTATTGGCCAGTGACATGGAAAGAAGAGCAAGCTGAAATCTGATCTGCAGTAGGAAGGATGCGGATGCCTGGTTAAAGGAATGAACCATCAATCTTTAAACCTCCAGGGAAAGAATGTGGGGAATGATCTCAGACTGGCTGGTCCTGAGGGCCCAGAGTGGGAGGATTCAGCCAAAGACACCCAGTGACTCGGGAGCGGAGCTTCCAAAGGAAATGGGGATCCGGCTTCCTTCTGACTCAGCCAGCTCCAAATCTGACTCTAACCAGTTCATGAGGAGGTGGGAGGCAGGCTCCCCCAGAACCCCGTACCCTCCTTCGGTGCTTGGCACCATGCTCCCCACTGCCCCAGCCCGTCCTTCCTTCTCTGCTCACGTCTCTTGCATGCACCACCACAGTGGCCTCCCAGATGGTCTCTGTGGACTCAGTTTCTCCCCCACTCTGCTTGCCATCTGAACAGCTGCCAAAGTGACATCCCTAATTAGTACAATCTGTCACTTCTTCACTCAAGAAGCTCAGTGCCTTCCCATTGCTTCTGGTATAAAATACAGACTCCTGGTTGGCATCTATGGCCAGGCCTGGGACATCTGGCCACGCATTCCTCCCTCTCACACAATACCTGCCACCAGCCAAATTAATCAACTGCCTGGTCTCACAACATTTTGCCTCCCACCTCGGGATTTTTACCCAGTGGTGCCCCATCCCTGATCCAAGCCAGGGCCCTTCACTGGTCTGTGCAAACATCACTTTCCTCTAGGTGCTCCCCAGTTGTCTCATCCCTCCCATCGCTGCATTTCTTTTGCTTCCAGTCTGTACTGGCTTCCCCACGTAAGTATTATATGCGTAGAATGGAAACTCCAAGGTCAGAGTACATCTACCACTTTAGTCTCTGGGCCAGAGTTAGGTGCCTGCTTGGAACTGTTGAACGACTGCAATTTTAACTAGGATGACAACACAAAGATTGCTACTTCTCTCTTCCAAAATCTGTGTTCTGGGGTGGGTGGGATAGTGAGCCTGGGAATTTGACTATGCTGCTGCCCAGGACCCTGTGAGGAAATGCACTTTTAGCTTTTGGCCTTCTTCTCAAGCCAGTTGTTCCCTCCTATTGGGTAGAATTTGAGGCTAAAGGGGGCAGGGAGACACCCTGCTCTTCTTGGGAATGTTCAGTCTGCCAGGGCTGCTCTTAGGATCCTAGGGACAGGAAGGGCCCAGGCAACATCACTTAGAAACAGCGCCTGGATGGTGACTTTGGGAAACGAGTCCATGGCTACAGCACTTTGGCAAAGGCCTCTGGGCTTCACAGAGAGAACAGAAAATCAGAGAAGTGCTATGCTCCCATTCTTAGGGGCACTCCTCTCTCACCCCATCAGTCCCAGGGAGTGTTGGGAAGAACACTAGGAAATCTCTGGCTCACAAACTCTGATTCTGACACTTGTTTGGGTGACTTTACCTTCTGACTCTTATTTCTTTAGCTGTAAAATAAGGCAACCGTTACTTCTGCTGCTCACTCCAGCGGGTTGTAGTGAAAGTGCTTCATAAACCTTGAGGTGAACGTTCTATGAACGCCAGCTGCTGCTGTTACAACTGACAATGAGCATTTAACAGGAGAAGCTGTCGATGTCGCACCACACTCTTGATTTCAGGGTGAGGATCCAGTTTGAGAGAGAGCTGAGGTAAATGAGGGAGGGCAGCACCAAGGGACAGGGAAAACAGACTAGATCAAGTTGGACCTTATGTTTTCAAGTATAGAGATTAGAGGAATGATCCTATTCTGGAGAAATGTTTAAAGCAGCAAGAAATGTTTATAGCATTAAGACAATCCTTCTGGGTTCAGAAATGCCTTCTAGAGGTACCAGATATTCAAGTCCCACCTTGTCTCTGTCAGCTGAGTGACCTTGGCTGCCGAAGCCGGCCAATTTTAACCTTCACCATTCCAAATCTCGAGCTGTTTTAAGTGACTGTCATGTTATCCCCAATCTCTACCACTCCACAGGACTGGAAAAGACAATGCTTATTTGCCTGTCCTTGGGCTGGGGGACAGGCACATGACATAGGAAGGACATCCAAAGACACCCAGGAAAGGTAAGGCCAAAAACGCAGCAGAAAACGTCTTGTCCAAGACGCCTGGGATATTTAAAAGGCCAGAGCAGTCTGACACATGAGAAAGGGCCCAAGGACACAGGCTTGAACAGGGAATTGAAATGCAACCACAAGGGAACTAATCTTCTGATCAGACAAACAGCTGTTTCGGACGAAACCCTGCTGATTTTGCACTGACTCCATCTTTTCAGACAGTGACAGATACTCAATGCTGCCTTAACTCAGCTGCATTTGAGATCTGTCCCTCTTCCAAACCAGGCCGGAACAGGTTGGCTTAAGTAAAGTCAGTAAAGGCCTCCATTTCCTCTTCCCAGGGGACAAAGAAGACTTCCCTCTGAATACTCCTTCCTTCTACGATACTTAGCAGCTTCAGGAGGGGTTGTCCTGGGCCTCCAGCTTTTGATCTTACTTGCAGGGCTTCAATCACACTTAAGCAGATGGTTTCTAAATCTTTTTCTTGACCTTTCTCCCAAGTTCCAAACCCATCACTTAAGCTACTTTCACCCCCCACTGAAAATCCAGCTGCCTACTCATCATTCCCCTTAATCTTGCTTCTTTTGACGCCACAATTTGTCAGGAGCATAAACCCCCATTCAGTCCTTCCTGTTTAAAAACTTGGTTTATTAAAATTCCTTCTCCTTCTCCACCACCACTACTGAACAAACGGCACTCACCTGCTTGGATCGATGCAGTAATTTCCCTACATTTTCAGTGTTCCACTCAAACCCAAACACCACATCTCACAATGTCAGAGGTACCTTTGCAGGGAACTGTGGAGCCGGACATTTGAGCCACCATTTACCCTAATCCTTGGCTCATCCTTTGCCTGTCCCATCCTCCCCGTTCCCCATCCCTTCTGCATTTTAGTGGGACCCCGTTTTGTGCCATTTCTCCGGCCGTGGGCACAGCCTGCACAGCATCCACCGCTTGCAGTCAACTAGTGAGCAGTACAGTCGGTGCTCGAGAATACGTTTTTTATTGTGTATACTGGCCAGGAGAGAAAGCACCCACGGCTTCCTTGGCACCTTCCGCCCCAGTAAAATGTCAGAAACAGAAAGGGCCCCGGGGTCTTCCGATTCAGCCCGCTGCTTCCGAGCAGGCGCTGGCCACAACTGCAGCGGGGCCACACGGACCCAGGGATGGCAGCAGAGGCCGAGGCTGCGGCCTGGGACTGATGACAAAGACAGAAGCTCGAGGATGCATTGAGACGTGGTTCATTTGGCTCGGGGACCCCGCGCCCCCCCCGCGGCCCGAGGCCCGGGTGGCGCGCGGCTAGTTGCGGTGCGACAAGCCCAGGAAGCCCAGCAGCAGGATCAGGCCCAGGAGCATGCTCTCATCCCAGCGCAGGCCCGAGCGTTGGCGCACTTCGCGGGCTTTGCGCATGGCCTCGCGGCGCGCCCGCAGCCGCTGCTCGCGCTCCAGCTGCTCCCCGTAGTGCGCGCGGTAGAAGGCGTCGAAGTCAAACATGTGCTGGCCTCCGGGGGCGGGCCGCGCGCGCTGGGGGCCGTAGGCGGAGTGCACGGACGCGGGAGGCCGGGGCCGGGGCGAGGAGGGCGCGTGCGCGGCGACTTGAGCGTGCTCGGCGCCCAGCAGGCCGCGGTCGTACTGGCGGCGGAGCGCGGCGTTGCTCAGCACCACGTAGGCCTGGCCGATGCGCGTGAAGCGCTCCGCCGCCTCCGCGCTGCCCGAGTTGCGGTCCGGGTGATAGAGGAAGCTCTGCCGGTAGTAGGCTGCCTTGATCTGCGCCTGCGTAGCCGTGACCGGGACGTCCAGCAGGTCGTACAGCGCCGTGCGCGAGTACCGGGAGGGGCCGGCGCTTACTTGTTCCTTCCCGGTCCAGGGGCCGCCTCTGCCGGCCGAGCTGGCCCGGGCCGCCTTCCGCCCAGCGGGCCACCACAGCTGGGGACACCGCCGGCCCACTAGGGCCGCCATCTTGCGCGGGGCGGGGTGGAGGCGGAAGGGCCGGCCAATGAGACGGGCAGGGTTACCTGACGAGCTCTCCTCAGGGCCAATCGCGTAGAGGAGGAAGACGGTTCAGGAAGGGGCGGGCCCAGGAGGGCTCCAGTGCGCTTGCGCTTGCGCGAAGAGATGACACAACTTAAGCCTCCGAGGCGGCGGTTGGGCCCTAAAGGCGGCGCTGGGAGATGACGCGAATGCCGCGCTGAAGGGAGTCGTGGAGTGTAGCCATGGCGTGCGGCGGCCGAAGGCCGGAGCACCGCGGGCCCCCTGAGCTGGTGAGCCCCTCCCGTTCCCGCGAACCCCGGCCCGCTGCCTCCGACCCCCCTCTCACTGCCGCCCTCTCTCTCTCTCTGTCTCCCCCGCAGTTTTACAACGAGGATGAAGCCCGGAAGTACACTCACAAGTAGGAGCCGGGCCTGGCGGAAGTTTGGGGAGCCGGGAGGGGGCGGGGCCCGGCGTCTGCTCGTCCTGGGACCGGCCTCAGTCTTCTTGGCTGTAAAATGGGAATAATCGCAGCGCACCCCCTCAGGGTGGATGTGGGGGCAAAAGGAGAGGAGGGGGCAGCATCCCAGCGATTAAGTTATCGGGGGGAGCGATGAGCGGGGGGAGGTCTCCCGGTGGCCCGTGGGGTGGGTGTCTGTGGCGTAAGGAATTGAAGGCAGGGGGAGAGGGGGGCACCTGCCCCGGGGCTTTTCGGGAGCTCCAAGCGCGGCGTGGGCGCCCCGTGCATGACTTCGTGGGCTGCTCCGGGCCTCAGAGGGCGGGGATGCGGCCTGGGGCCTTCGGCGGCCCCTTCCCCTGCTGGGGTCCCTGACCACGCTGTTTGTGGGCTCTGCGAGCGCTGGGAGAGCCCCCTGACAAGGGCACGGGGGCCTTTGTGCAGCACGAGGGACACCGATGGGTCCCTCGGCTGAGGGCCCCTGACCCCGGCCAGGGGCTCCCTGCGCAGGAGAGAGGCTGGGGGGGAGGGGAGGAGTGTGGGGGATGGGCGTGGGCAGGCGCAGGAGCAGGCTCCGGGTGGGGGATGGGCGTGGGCAGGCGCGGGAGTATCTGGGGGGGGGGGGCACAGGCGGAGAGTCGCCCCGGGCCGGTCTTGCCCTAGGTTACACTGGGGTTTCCGTGGGAGGGATGACTACGGTGATATCGCTAGAAGGTCTGTTCAGGGATGGCCGGGGGTCTGGCCGGGCCTTCTTTGCTGCCAAGAGCCGTTAGCCAGGCTGGGGTCCCTGCCCCCCTCCTTCCTCCAGCTCGCGGATGATTGAGATCCAGACCCAGATGTCGGAGCGGGCAGTGGAGCTGCTCAGTCTGCCCGAGGACCAGCCCTGCTTCCTGCTGGATGTCGGGTGAGAGGGCGGCTCTCTTGGGAGGTCTCCCGGGCCCTCCTCCCGGCCCTGGTTCCCTGACCTCTCCTCCCGCTTTGCCTTCCAGCTGCGGCTCCGGGCTCAGTGGCGACTTCATCTCGGAGCAGGGGCACTACTGGGTGGGCATTGACATCAGCTCCGCCATGCTGGGTGAGTGGGCCCTGGGGGGTGGGGGGTGGGGGGGATGGGCAGCCGCAGGGACTGGCTCCAACCTCTGGGATCGTCTCTCTGGCAGACGTGGCTGTGGATCGAGAGGTGGAGGGAGACCTGCTTAAGGGGGACATGGGTCAGGGCATTCCCTTCCGGCCGGGCTCATTCGATGGCTGTATCAGGTAAGCGGGGTCGCTGCCATTGGGGCAGGGACGGTTAACCTGAGTGCCCGCGGCAGCTGAGCGCTGTGGGGAGAGCTCCGGGCCCAGAGGCAGGAAGGCCTTGGGCCCTCATTAGCTTCTGGAGATTCCCTGATCCTTGAGGGATTTGGAGAGATCTCGCACCTACCTGTGTTTGTGGTGCTGTGTTAGCAGAACTTCAAGGCCGACCACAGTCCTTTTAGAACTTAGCTTCTAGAAAAGGACCCATGAGTAGATGCCACGTGTCCGAGTTGGTATTTCAGCAGTGTGATTTGGGGGAGAGGAGTGTGGAGGGAGGGGCAAAAATCACTGCAAGATGAGCATGAGCTGAATGGGTGACCTTGGATTGGGACGTGAAATGGGGAGAAAGCTGAGGGGGAAGTTCAGAGGTGGGTCTTGTCAGGGATGCTGAGCCACCTCTCCCCACTAGGGATGACTTCTTGGGGAAAGAGATTAGAAGAGATGAGGGGAAAGTTACATGTTAACTTTCTGACATTTTAAGGAGGAGGGGATGCCTGTTTAAAAGTTCAAGTGTATCTAGCCAACCTTCCACTGGCTTTTGCAAGCTGCTTTTCATTCAAGGGTCTATTTAAGAGTACTATTTTAAGGAGACCCTTGAATGAAAAGCAGCTTGCAAAAGCCAGTGGAAGGTTGGCTAGGTTGGGGGCTGAGAAAAAGCATCTTGTTGTGCCTTCAGGGATTAACCTTCAGGGGCATTCTTGGGTTAAATGGTAGAAATTGAACAGGTCCAGGGAGAGGTGACAGGAGCCACTAAACCAGGCTCAGATTCGAGGAGAAGGATCATTGGATGGGACCGGGGGATGGAGAGGGAGCAGCTTCCGCTGGGGCATGGGGAGGCCACGCCCTCTTGGATCCAGGGAGGGAGGGGTGGGGAGTGAGCTGGGGGTGGACCAGCGTGCGGGGCTTGGCCGTGCTCCTGAAGATGCCTTTTGCCCTTCCATCAGCATCTCCGCTGTGCAGTGGCTCTGCAACGCCGACCAGAGGATGCACAACCCCGCCAAGCGCCTGCACCGCTTCTTTTCATCCCTTTATTCTGCGCTGGTGAGTAGGCACTCTCCTGGCTTTTTGGAGCGGCCTTGGGGCTCTCCGCTGTCCTAGGCAGCCCCTTGGCTGGCCAGAGACCCACCATGTCCATTCTCCTGCAGGCCCGAGGAGCTCGAGCGGTCTTGCAGCTGTATCCAGAGAATGCTGAGCAGGTAAGTCCGCTGCCATGGGACGAGCTAGGGAGCCAGGGTTCAAACTGCGAGGGGATGGCCGGCATCAGAGAGGTGGAAGAAGACCTTAGAGGCTGTCTTGTCCAGTCCATATCTGAAAGGAATATTCTCCATCTCGCACCATCTTTATTTTAACTAATCCTATGGATTTTATTTCATATACTTAAAAATCTCATTATTCTAAGGAACCTTTAGGCTTCTTTGGTTCCTAACGTTGAAAAGGCTGAAAACCTTTTTTCTAAGACTTAGCAAATTTTTCCTTTCCTTCATGCCTCAGTTTTGAGTGTTGGTGAAAGGCTTAGGGTCGGGGACCTGGAGACACTTCGGTCCACCAGTGATTGGTTAGAAGGGGGAGGAACGCTCCTTTTGCTAGTCTTGGATCTCTGCATTCTCCAGGTCTGATGAGAATTCAGTGGCCCCCTTCCCTAGTCCAGACTGGGGCCTGAGCACTTGTTGACCATAATTCTGTAAGAGTTTCCTTGCCTAGAGGGGACGTGGGTCCCAAAGGCCTTCAGAGGAGAGCAGCAACTCCAGGGGATTTGGGACTTTTCCCCTATGTGGGGCCATGGACCTGACTTCTTGTTTGTGGGGTGGGGAAGTTTGTTCTTACTGTGAGGTCCGAGCGCGAACCTCGGTCTGGGGACGGCTCTCGTGGAGCTCAGGGGCAGCTTGTGGGAAGTTAAGGTTCTTTCTGTGGTGTGGACACAGGATGTCCTGGGGAGACTCCTCCTGTGCAGCTTGGTGAGCCTTGTGAGGTGCCCAGGTCATTTTCCCACAGTGGAAGCAAGCACACCTTTGTTATGTGTTTCCTACGTGGCGGACACGGTCCTTGGTGCAGAGGGTACGAGGCAGGCAGGGAAACTGTCTCTGTTGTGAAACACTCACTCTCGTCTGTGGCTCCTCCAGCTCTCTGGCTTGGGGCGGCTCAGGGAAGGTTTCCTCTGTTCCTACTACTCGGGTTTGGCGAGGGCCAGAGGCATCTGACGGCCCCGAGAGCTTCAGGAGAGGCTGGGGCCGGGGCAGTTGGGCCCCTCCTGAAGCCTGCTCCTGGGGGGGCTTTCTCTGCCCACAGCTGGAGCTGATCACAACCCAGGCAATGAAGGCCGGCTTCACTGGAGGAATGGTAGTGGACTTCCCCAACAGCACGAAAGCTAAGAAGTGAGTCTGGGGTTGTCATCCTGCCTCTGGGGAGGTGGGGTGGAGAGAAAGGCCATCCAGATGGGCATGTGCTGCTGGTGTGTTTGACATGGTGGGGGTGGCGCCAGCTTAAGGGAACATTAGGGGAAATGAGGGCACTTAGTTCATCAAGACTGCCTCCTTGATGTGCTTTTTCTTCAGGTTCTTCCTCTGTCTATTTGTTGGGCCTTCGGGTGTGCTGCCCACGGTAAGGAAGAGCTTCTTGTTCAGATTACATGGCACCTCAGTCCCCTCACTGTCTGAAGAAAGGGGACAGGGCGGGCTGGGAAGCTGGAGAGTGCTTGCTGGGTACCCACAATGACTAGCATGGCCAGAGCCTGGTCCTTTGGGTCACTCAAGGGGAGGTTTTATATTTTGTTTTGTCAGACTTGTCTCTGGGTACCCCAGATGGGCCCAAACCTGTTAAGTTCAGGTGGTTTAGCTCTGAGAAACTCGTGGATGTGTGTGTATGGGGGGAGAGGGGTTGCTTTCTTCACACCCCCAGAAGTAGGGGCCCACCCACAGAGGGGGATGACTTGCCTGGAGCTGGACAGTTGGCAGAGGCCGGCCTCAAACCCAGGGCAGGGACAGTGTTTGGATTGGTGTGCTTGGTGCCCTTCCCACTACCAGGCTGTCCCTGCCTTCTGACCTTGACTCTTTTTGCAGGGCTTGGGCACTGAGTGTGGAGATGAACAAGAGAGGAAAGAGTCCAAGTTCTCCAAGGAAAGGTAGACTTCTGATGCAGCCTCTTTCCTGGCTGATTTGGGCAATTCCTGGGGAGGAGGGAGATGGAGTTTGAAGAGCTCTGACTATATGGTCAGAGTGGAGGAAGTCCCCTTTGGGGCAGGAAGCTTGGAGAGACAGTCGGCTTTCCCTGTCCTCTCCATGTTTTACTTTAAACAGTGAGATTGTGTTGGGAAAAGTCTGTGGGGTCTGGTGTTCACTCCCTGTTTCAACTGCTCTCCCCTCCTGCCCTTTATGGCCAGGAATAGCTTAAAAGAATTAAGAATCGTTAACAGTTGGGCCCAAAGAAGGAAGGAAAGAGAGAGAAAAGACTTGGGACAAGTGAAGGGAGTGAAACTGGATTGTGCGGCTCACTCCCTAAAACGTTCCGACCCTGTCTTGATGGGTGGCCGCACAGACCCAGGCTGCCCATCATCTTGAGCGTCTCTGAGCCATGGGGCTGCTGGGATGCTTGCCCCCAGCAGCCAGGGCAAGGGACCAAGAGCATCCCTGGAGGACTCTCGTCGGGGCCGCCCTTAGCCACAGCGGCCGCGTTTTCCTGCCTCAGACACTCAAGTGCCTCTGTGCTGTTCAGTGGGTACTGCCTGGCCCATCTTGGGGTTGGGGTTTGGGGTGACGTGGCCCTGGTCTGAGGGCAAGAGCTCCACCAGCCCTCCTGGCTGTCAGCGGAGTCCTAGGCTGTCAGAACACAGCCCTGTCAAGTTACAGGTGGTGAAACTGAGGCCCAAGGAGGGTGGGGGATGCTCAGGTGACGGCTCTGGGGCCGTTCAGACTGAGCCCGGCCTCTTGGCTCCCATTCAGGTGTAACTTTCTCTTGCTCCCGACTTTTAACAGCTTTTCTAGAGTCTAGGGTAATTTCTGAGGTCAGAGGAGAGGGAAGAATCATTCCTGGCGGAGAGACAAAGGCAGCTTCATGGAGAGGCGGCCTTGGAGTTGAGGGGCAGGAGGCGGCAGGGATCGAGGAGGGCTGGCTGGGGGCTGAAGGGCCCAAAGGGCCCTTCCCAGAAGAGGATGCCTTGAGGGAGTGGGGCTCCTCCTGGCCCACGCTCCATTGTGTGCCGTCCGCCACTGGCACCTGGAGAAGAGAGAAAGAATGATCATTGCTGAGGTGTTAGAGAGGGTAGGACAGGGGACGTGACCCCTTAGCTCACAAATCCTCTTCCCTCCAGGTTGCGGTATAAGACAGCAAAGGGGAAGTCGCTGAAGAAGAGCCGGGACTGGATACTGGAGAAGAAGGAGCGGCGGCGACGGCAGGGCAAGTAAGTGTGTAGAAGATCTGGCTGTGCGTTCAGGGGTGAAGGCAGAGAGGCAGGACAGCCCCCTTTAGTGAATCCTGGAATACGCCGAGGCCAGGTGGGGAGTTCAGGGATGCCACCCACGTGCTCCCCCAGCCTTGGGGGGGAGAGGGAGCAGGATGTGGGCGACAGAGATGGCCAGGGACATTCCCTGTCTGGCTCAGGAGACGGCCTCCCCAATGCTGGACCTTGGATCTCCCCCTGGGTCTCGTGCTTTCAGTGGTTTAGGGTGTAAACCTTGGCCTCCCATGGGTTCCTCTATTCATTTCCCTTCTGACGCCCTGTTCCCCTTGTAGGGAGGTGCGAGCTGACACACGTTACACGGGCCGCAAACGGAGGCCTCACTTCTGAGCAGCTGCTCGCGTCCTCTGGACCCGGCTCAGGGCTCGGCCCCATTGCCCTTTGGGCCGCTCATCTGCTGCTTGTCTGCCATGGTCCGGCGGCTGTGGCCCCCAGAAGTCCGCCATTGGAGCCCCAAGGCTTGTGGCTCTCCATTTGTGCCTTAACTTTGCTGACCCAGGAGGTGGGGACTGGCTCTAGCTTCTGCCAAGGAGTGCGTGGGGCTGGAGGCCTGGGACTGGTCTGCTCCTGGGCCGGGGCTTGTGTTTGCAAGAGCCCGCCCCGCCGTGAAATGGCATCCTGGGCACGGGGTGGGGGGGCTTGGGTAGTGCAAGGTTCCTGCAAGAGAAGACTCGGATTGTTTCATCTTATTTTTGAATAAAATACAACTTGGCAAAAGTGAGACATTCTTGAAAGTGGATGTTGTGTTTCCTGTCCGTGCTGGGGCAGCCGTAGGAGACTGACCACTTCCCATGTCATTGACCTGACTTCCAGCTCATGGAGCCCAGAGACAGCTTGGGTCAGTGGGCAGTGGGAGCATCAACCCAACTTCCCAGGCTCTTCCCCACTGAGCCGTCCTGCTTCTTGGTAAGCAGTGAGGGCTGAGGAAACCAGGGATAAAGGGGAAGAGGCCGTGGCAAGAGGCCCACAGGAGGAGAGCAAAAATGCCAGCCGGCCTGGAGCAATTGCTTTGGCCTGTGCCTTTCCTGCTGCTGGTGGGTAGCTTGGGAGTTTGGATGCGTGGGACTCCTTGAGGGAAGTGGGGCGCAGAGCCCAGCTTGCAGCCCCAGAGGGGCTAATGACACCAAGGGAGCAGTGGACTGTTTTCTAATGAGGGCCCAGGGTTCAGGTTGTGCCATTTGTCAGGTCTTGTGCTAGATCCGGGGATAAGGAAGCAAAAACGAGACTGGTGCTGGAGTCTTGTTCCTTGGAGTGTTTTGGGGGAATCACAGGAAAGGAGAGTTCTCCCTGATGCTTTTGGAATGAGGGCGCAGCGAATTGGAGAAATTTAGAAATGAGACGAGTGCTGATAGGTTTCTCGCCCCTTTTCATTCCTCCTTTGGGGAAGGTCCCATGTCTGATGTCACCCACGCTCTCCTTTTCAGGGATCCTGGGGTTCCCGGGGCTCGGTCTTGCTGGATGCAGAGTGTGTGAAAGAGTATGAAATACATTAGTTTGGAGGGCCCCCCTTGCTCTAACCACTGGGCTCAGATGGAACTCTGGCCTGGGGAAAACAAAAACCAGGGGAAATGTCAGTTAATTGGCAAGCGTCAGGAGTTGGGCCGGGGTTTATTCACCAGTGAGGAGCCAAAGACTCCAGGGAGAAATGTGGATGTAAGTCACTGTCCCATTTCTCCACCCCCCTCTCCACTGGGGAGGGACTTAAACTTCCAAAACAGTCTGGTAAGGGTCTCAGCTGTCAGTACGCATGTGTGTGGGGACGTATTTTACGGGAGCTGGAGTTCTTATATTTGATCCATTTACATTCCAAGTGAGGCGGGAGAGCACCCGTATTTACAGGATCCTAAAAAGTAAAACCAGATCCTTGTGGGGATACAGAACTCCAGGGACCAGAAGTTAGAACATGTGAGTAGTAACTGAGGGTGGGGGAAGTGACAGGGAAAAGGGCCTTTTGTCCCTCGGAGGAGCCCAGCATTCTGCACGGCAGCTTGGGGAGGAGCGGCCTTCCAGACCGGAGCCGGTGGGGGCCAAAGCCCGGAGCCGGGAGGTGGTGTGAGAACTGGGGGAGGTCAGTCTGGCTAGAACAGGGGCCGAGGGACAGGGTGGGGCCAGATGGCAAGCTGAGGGCTTGGGAGCTAGTAAAGGTTCTTGAGCAGAGAGTGCTCCCAGAATGTCAGGGGAGCAGGCGTGTGGCAGATGGGCCGGTGCGGGCTGGAAATGATGGTGGGGTTACCCGTTAAGGAGGCGTTGTGGGGGGGAGAGAAGCGAGGGACCACAGCCGAAGAAGCTCCCTCTGCCTCCCACCATGGCTTGCCATTTCTACTCTCAACAAAGGGTCGGTGGCTTTCCCACTGACGTCAGAGCCTAGGATTTGGAGCAGGGAGGAGCCCGGGAGCCCCTGCCCCGGCGCCCGGGCTCCTTCCAGGCCATTGCCAGCCCCTTGCCTGGGCCCCGTCCCTCAGGCAGCTGCTGGTCTGCCAGGTCAGCCTGGGGAGCCCAGCTTTCCTGAGCCTCCGAGCACCTCGACGACCGTTGGAGAACCCCCCTCAGCCACCCTAGGCAGGATGGGATGCAGGCCACAGACTCTGGGGGCCCAGGAGACCAGGACCCGGCAACGGAGGAAAGGAGCCGGAGCCTTCTGTCCGGTACAGATACAAATGTTTATTCTACATAAAAATTTCACAAAATGGGCAGCTGGTTGCACCAAGAGCTTTGGTGAGAAGGGAGAGGGGAGGGGCAGCGCAGGACAGTGGTCACAGTCACTGGGCCGGAGCGAAGCCTTGGGGGGCAGGGGCACAGGGAGTCTGGGCGGGCCCTGGCGAGGGCACCGAGCACGCGGGCGCAGATGTACCGTACACATGTACAACACACATACACACACACAAACAGACACTCACACCCACACACAGCCACTCCCGGAGGAGCATGGGCACCCCCGGGAGCCTGTGCCTGCCAGGGCACCCACAGGAAGGAGGGAGGAATGGGGCAGGGGCAGCTCCAAGTGGGGATTTTGTTTCTGGACTCCCCCAAAGTCCCAAGCAGCGGGAGGAGGGCCCCCTGCTGGCTGATGAATACTGCGACAACGTCACCCCCGTCAGACCTGGCACAAGGCACATCAAGCGAGGGAGAAGGCAGGAGGGGTACGGGAGGGCACAGTGAAGCCTGGGGCTCAGGGAGCATGCCCTGTACATGCAACATCCACGGGCGCAGGGACCCCAACCCGGAGGGCTGAGGAACGAGGGGCCGGACCGGCGGGCGACTGGAGGGCTCCATCGCTGCCCCCCGAGGGCCCAGGCCCGGCTGCCCACTCCCTCCCCATCACAGGAACTCAAGGGGAGGGGGACAAGACCCCGGGAGAGGGGCGGAGGGGGGTTTGCCCTGCAGGCCTCGGGGCTGGACTTGGATGTTCTCCGTCTTTCTCTGGGTTCTCACGGACATGAGCGAGAGGCTGGGAGAGCCGGAAAGGGTCGGAGGTTGAACCCTGGGCAGTGCCAGCCTGGCAGTGATCAGCAGTGTCACCTCGCTGGTCCCTCCCTGAGAATGGGCAACAGCACCAAGGGGCCCCGACCCGGTTCTGGCCATTGTGGGACTCGATCCGGGAGGGGACAGTCCGAGGTCAGGGGCCTGGGGCTTGTGGGAGGGGGCAGCGGCCCTGAGCTGGGCGAGGGCACTCAGGCCTGGCGCTCAGCCCAGGGTGGGCCTGGCTTGGGGTGGATGGGCGGGGTCAGAGGGGGGTCTGGGGAGTTCTGGGAGGCCTGGGGGTCCCTGGGCCCGTGGCCGCCCCTTCCCTTTTCCGCTTCCCTTGGCTGGTTTTCCTCTCACAGCCCTTTCCACCCCAGAATCCCAGCCCTGCCCCCACTGCCCGGCCCTGCCCCCGAGGCCCTCAGCCCCTTCCACACAGACACACACAGTGTTACAATGAGATCATGCACATGACATGGCTCAGCTGCTCTGGGAGGGGGCCAGCCCTTGTGGCGGGGTGGGGGAGGGGCGCACGAGCACGAGGGGGGGGCTCTGGGCCCCGGTGTGGGGCCGCTTCCCCAGGGGCCCCGCGTTAGCAGCAGCTGTTGGCACCTCCTTGTCGTGGGCGGTCCGAAGGGGGGATGGGGAGGGCCGCGGTCTACCCAAAGATGCCCCCGAACGTGGAGGCAATGATGATGCCCAGGATCACGCAGCAGATGATGATCATGATCTTCTTCTGTGGAGGAAGAGAGATGGTGGGTGGGGGGGAGAAAGGGGGTGGGCTGAGGAGGAGGAGCAGGGGGAGGAGGGAGGGGATCTGAGGAGTAGGGGGAGGAGGGGGGGCCCCGGGAGGAGGAGCAAGGGGAGGAGGGGGGCCCGGGGAGGAGGAGCAGGGGGAGGAGGCCCAGAGGGGCTGAGGAGGAGGAGGAGCAGGGGGAGGAGGCCCGGGGGGCTGAGTGCTGGGGAGGGAGGAAAGGGCCCAGGCTCCCAGGGCCAAGGTTCCGAGCCTGCAGATGCTTCCGGAAGAAGCCAGGGCCCCCTCACCCTTCGGGCCTTGCTCTGGTACTTGACGGCCTTCTTGGTGTCCGACACGGCGCGCTCCACGTAGTCCACGGAGTGCTCCACGTTGTACTCGATGCGGTCGATCATCTCACCCTAGGAGGCCAAGGGCCAGGCTGGAGGGCGCCCTGGGGCAGAAGGGAGAGAGAGGTCAGAGGGGGGTGAGGGTTGGGGCCCCCACAAGCCGGGGGGGGGGGGGGGGGGGGGTGGCTGGGGATGGGACATGCCCTCCCTGCAGTTTGTACAGAAGCGGCTCCTGCCCGCACCGGGCCCAGGGGGAGGCGGGGAGGAGGGAGGGGAGGAACGCGACCAGTCAGTCAGTCAGCAAACAGCTGCCAAAACTTCCCTTGCGGCCGCCGGGGATACAGAGTGAAGTTAAAAAGGCCGGTCCTGCCCCACGGGGTCATCCTTGTAGCAAGAGGGCAGGAGAAGGGCTGAGTGTCAGAGAAGGGCCGAGTGTCAGAGACGGAGGCCCAGAGTGGGTGTGAAACACTGGCCGCCGCTCTCTCTCTCCCGGGTCATTGTGGGAGGGTTATAAGCCGAACTGCCGTGGGGACCCGGGCTTGTTCTCCCGGTTCTGGCCTTGCCTGGCCCGCGCTGCCTCAGTTTCCCTGTCCGTGCAGAGGGTGGCGGGGACTGCAGCCGGGGAAGCCTCGAGGCGCTGTGTTTGCTGAGTGATGTGTGACTGGAGGAGCCACTGGGGGCAGGGCTGGGGGAGCCGCAGGGGGGGGCTGGAGCCCAGGCTGGGGGGTCAGGCTGTGCAGAGTCATGCAGAGGAGGGGGAGGACCATGCAGGGGTGCCTCGGGGGGGGGGCACATGCAGCACTTGTTACCTGGGGGCTCCATCCAGGGCAGCGTGTTGGACAGAAAGGGCGGGCGAGGTTAGAGACCCCCTCCCCACGGTGCTGGGCTTGCTGAGGGCCCCCCAGCCACAGACCCACCCCTCGGTCTCAGCCCTGACGGAGGCCGGCAAGGAGGCGAGCCGGGATGGGGGCAGGGGATGGCCTGGGAGCACTGAGCCCCCCGCCGTGGGACGGAGCTCACCTGGCTCTCCACCAGCATGGCCATGTCTGTGAACATGTCGTGGAGCTCTCGGATGCTGTTCTCCAGCTTGATGATCTCGCTGTGCCTGGTCTCAATCTCGCTCAGGGCCTGCTTGGTGATGTTGGAGTCCATGATGATCTGGGGGAGGCAGGAAGGCATCGGGTGTGGAGGCTGCCTCGGCCCTGGTCTCTCCCAGAGGGGCTCGATACAGAGGGCGGAGGCCAGAGGCCTGGACCGGAGGGGGGGGGAGGGGGAGAGCCTGGGCTCTGGTGGCCTGAAGCGTGGAGGCTGGCCTCCCCCTCTCTCTCCCTCCTCCCTCCTCCCTATCCCTCCCTCCTTCCTCCTTCCTCCTCCCTTCTCCCTCCTCCCTCCTCCTTCCTCTCTCCTCCCTCCCTCCTCCCTCCTCCTTCCTCTCTCCTCCCTCCTCTCTCCTCCCTCTCCGGGGCTACTTTCCTCCTGTGGTTTTTATTTTGAACCTAATGAAGTCAAGGAAGTCAATGTACACACACATACACACAACTCTCTCTCATACACTCACACTCACACAATGCATATTGTACACAGAAGTGCAAACATTACATCATAGAGCTCATCTGTCTTAATAATAAAATAAAAAGGTTATATGTAACCTGAAGCACACAGTGACTATTACATAGTTTGCTTTTCCTTTTAAATACATAATAAATCTAAAATGGAAGCTTAAAAATTGTGTCTCTCTGGTCTCTCTCCTGTTTTTGTCTCTACAATGAAAAATGCAGAGACTGTTTTCTTTCTCCCTTTCCCTTCTCCCCCTCTCTCTTCTCCCTCTTCATTTCTCTTCCTTTTCTCCTTTGCCTTTGCTCCCCTTTTCTCTCCTTTTCTCCCTTCCTTCCTTTGTTCCTTTGCCCCTTTTCTACCTCCTTCTCCTCCTCCTCTTCCTCTTGGTTCTTTCTCCCAACCTCTCTCTTCCTTTCCATCTGTTAGTCCTTCTCTTCCTTTTGGGAGACCCTACCCACAGTTCTCTCTCCTTGAAGAGCGTCCTCACATCCTGATTTCTTTCTGTTAAATATCCTTGTTCCTTCCCCTAAGCTTCATGTACTGAGATCTAGGGGGCCGCTCGTCGTCCCGATGACTTTCCTACAGGTGCCCACTACCTCCTCCATGCCCTTCCTGAGCTCGCCCAGGATGCGGCGCCCTCCGGGACACCCTCTGGAGGCTGGACCCATCTTGGGTTCGCCCAGGCTCGGAATCTCTTTCTTGGCTGTTTTATCAGACTTGGGGGCTTGTGGTCCACTAAAACTCCCTTCCCTTTTCCAGAGGAACTCCTTTTCTCACCCCAAATCTAAGATTTACGTTTGTTTTTATGGAAAGTCCCAGAATCCCAGGCTGCCAGGATCTCGCGGGGTCTCCTTGGGAGTCACCGACCTCTCCCTCCCAGCTTTGGGCCATCTGCGGATTTGACTGGCCCAAGCCCTCCTCGGACATCAGGGCTCGGGTTGCCATCTAAGCCCCCTGCCTGCTGGTGCCCCCGTTGGAGACCGGGCTTTGTCTGTGGCTGAGAACAAAAATCACGGGGTCCCAGGCAGGGCCTGAGGGGTTGTCAGAGGGAGCGAGCCCCTCCTCGAAGGAAGAGGAAGAAGGCGAAGGTGACACAGCCGAGTTGAGAACCGAACCCGGGCCCTCAGCCCCCAAATCCACTGCTTTAGCTGCCCCTGTTTGTGACTTACCCCTGAAGCAAAGATGGCGGGGTTCCCGCTCTCCAACATGTTCTCCAGCTCCTCACTTGTGGTCGTTCTGCCAGCTGCACGGAGGGTGGAACCCAGAGGAGGTGAGCCGGCCGTCCCCCTTCTCCCTTCCCAGCACCAGGCCACGGGCCTGCTGCCCCCTGCCCCCGGCCCCGGGTCCCAGGGCACTCACTGATCTCCAGCTGCCTTTGGATTCGGCCCTTGCAGCGCTCCCTATAGTCAGACTGGGTGGCGTTGTATTCGGACATGACCTCCACAAACTTTCGGGACAACGTGGAGTGCTGGGAGGGAGCAGGCGGGCGTTCAGGTGGGCCCTGCGGGCTGGCCGCCCTCGCGCCCCCCCCCCCCGAGCACACCCCCCACGTGGCCACTCACCTGGGTCTTCCGAATCCTCAGGTCCGCGGACGACCTGTTCAGTCCCTCCTCCTGCTCAATACTCTGCTCGATACCTGCGGAGGAGCAAGGCTGGCAGCTCCCACCCCAGGGTCTGCTCTGACCCCCTCCCAGGCTGCAGGGGGGAGGCCCCCACCGTCACCCGCTTCTGGAAGCGATGCGGACTCATGGCTTAGAGATGAGAGGGACCCTAGCTTTACACATGAGGGGAGGGCACAGCTTAGGAAATAAATTAAAAAGGCAGGGAAGCTCCAAAGTCAGAGGAGCTGGGTTCAAATAATTCCAGGGAAAATAATTACCACTTGTGTGCCCTTGGCAACTCTTGGGGTCTCAGTTACCTCATCTGTAAAATGGAAGGTTGGTCTAGATGACCTTTGAAGCCCCTCCCAGATGTAGATCTGTGACCTTACAATCTAAATCTTCCAATCTCTGGGCCTGAACTAGTTGACCTCTGAGGTACACTTCTAAGCCTAGGCTGGACAGAGCCTCCAAGGCTGGTACTCCTGTGACCCCAACAAAATCAGAGGATATCAGCTAGAATTTGTTGTTCGGCCATTTTGATCGTGTCCAATTCTCATTTGGGGTTTTCTTGGCAAAGATACTGCAGGGGTGGCCATTTCCTTCTCCAGTTCATTTGACAGATGAGGAAACTGAGGCAAGCAGGGTAAGTGACTTGCTCAGAGTCATAGAGCTAATAAGTGTCTGAGGCTGGATTCGAATTAAGGTCTTCTTGACTCCAAGGCTAGTGTTCTATGGCGCATCTAGTTGCCCCAAGTCAGTTGGAAAAGGGCCCTAAAATCTCACCTGGCCTAAGCCCCTCATCTTATAGGTGAGGACACCAAGGGGGACATGCCTAGGGTCACATGGAGTCAGTGAAGGACCCAGGACTCGTATTCAGGTCTCAAGCTCTTCCCATTCATTTGACCGACATGAAGAGGAACTGGAGCACAAAACCAAACAATAACACCCCCATTTGTACCATGCTTTAGGATTTTACAAGCACTTTCTTACATTATTGGTTCTTGGGTCTGGAACCAGAAGGGACCTCTGAGGTCACGGCATCTAGTCCTTCATTTTTCAGATGAGGAAACTGAGGCTCCCAGAAGTGGAGCATTTCCCTATAGGGTTACCTTCCTCTACTCTCTTGGTATCTTAGGGGCAGTGAGGTGGGAGTGGAAAGAGCTCTGTCCATTGTCAGGAAAGCCTGAGTTCAAAGCTGGCTTCAGACATTTCCTAGCTGTGTGACCCTGACTCACCCTGTCTGCCTCAGTTTTCCCATCCGCTAAATGAACTGGAGAAAGAAAATGGCGAACCACTCTGGTATCTTTGCCAAGAAAACCCCAATGGAATCATGAAGAGTTGGACGTGACTAAACAATCTATTACCAGATAATCTCCCTTATTAATATTTAAGCCCATTTTTGTCTTTTTTTTTTTTTTTTTAATCTCCAGCACTTTGCACAGGGCTTGAGGTACAGAAAACAAGTAATAAATGTTTACTGATTGTGCAAGACCACACAAGGAGGGATGAGGGGATTCGGACCCCTGCTTCCAAATCCAAGGTTCTTTCTATTACGCCGCACTGCCTCCTCTCCTCACCCACTGTGCCAAGCTGGCCCAAGTTTGGGAAAGATTTCCCAAAAGGTTTCTATTTGCCAAACTGTGGAAAGGGAACAGAAGCTGAGGCTGCGTCCGATGAGCCCGCGAGGCTCGTCTCTGTGGGGTGGGTCCAAGCCCAAAAGGTGAAACTTAAAAAAGGGGTGGGAAGGGGGTGAAGTTTATAAAAGAAAAGGGGCTCCCCCCGGCCTTTCCTCCCCACAGTAAAAATAGAATTGGATCCCTCTCGGGTTCCAGGGGCATAAAATGAGGCAGCCCTCCCCTGGAAGCTGCCCAGGGCTCCCCAGCCCCCCTCTGCGCCCACACACTTACTCTTGAGTTTGGAGCGGACTTTGTTGGCAGTCTTTTTTATGTCTGACATGAGTTCTTCCAGCTCTTCTTTTGTCTCTGGTGGTGTGGGGGGAAGGAGAGAAGAAGAGGAGACACAATCCTTAGGGCCGAGAGAAGCTCCTTCCCGGCTCCCTCCCGGCCAGTGCGGCGAGGGGGGGATGAGAAGCAGGAGCTCGGGAGTGCCCTCCAGTGCCCCCTCCACCATTCACCCTACCAGCCAGAGGGATTGGGCTGGAGAGCGATTTAAATGTCTCTTAACCAAAAGGTGAATCCTCCACCCGGGTTTGTGAGGCTCCAGCCCCTTCTTCAGCACCAGGGACAGGGACCCAGGCCACTGGCTGGGCTAGCCTGTCAGAGAGCAGGAGACTCCTTAGGAGAGGGGAGGGGCTGATGCTCCCACTCCAGTCTCCCCCATCCCACTCCCCCCTCTCAGAAACACTCACCCCTTCCTCCCCCGGCCCTTCAAGTAACAAATGAGTGGGGTCTAAATTTAAGGCAGGAACAATTGCGGAACAGCTGGCTTTGTAGTGAATGGAACATTTAATGGAGGCTTGGTGAAGAGAGGGGTGGGACAGGTGGGGTGGGGCGGCCCCCCATGGTCCCTGGATAGGAGGGATCCCCTTTTCACCTCTCTGTATCCCAGGAGAAGTTCCAGCAGAGGGTCCAAGGGTGGGGGTCTGCACACGTTGGTGGGGGGGGGTATTTTCCGTGTATGTGTGAGTATGAGAATGTGTGTGAATGTGTCTGTGAGTGAGTGTGTGTCTGTTGAGTGAGTGTGTGTGAGTGTGTAACTGTGAGAGTGTGAGTGTGTGTATGTGAGAGTGTGTGTGTGTAAGTGTGTGTGTGTGAGAGAATGTGTGAGTGTGTGAGAATGTGTAAGAGTGTTTGTGTGTGTGTGTAAGGAGCATGGAGGGCAGTAGAGCAGCTCTAGAGAGGGGATTTAGGGAGTCAAGGAGCAGAAGCTTCCCAAACACAGAGCCACGGAGAGGGAAGTTTGCAGGAGGGCAGGGAAATGGAAAACTGTCTGCAGAGGTTGGGATAAGAATCAAAGAGGAGGACAAGATAGCTAAGCAAGATCCTCATCATCCCTTAATGAGGTAATGAGGGGAAAATTCATTTACTAGCTACACTGTCAACTGGGCCTTCCTGTTCAAATAAAAAAAAAATAATGGCTGACGTCCCAGTCCCTAAAGAAAAGGGTTGAGTTCATTTTACAGAGGAGGGAACTGAGGCCCAGAGAGATGAAGTGATTTCTCCCAGGTGTTGCGATAGCACAGTTAGGGAAGGGTAATCAAACGTGGGCTTCAGTCCCTTCACTGTCCCCACTGGTCCTTCTCTTTCACTCTCTTCCCTCCTCCTGCTCCTTACACCAGCGCGGGCTCCTTCCTCTCAGTTTTGCTAAGTCCCCAACGCTTGGCTCTTTCTGCCTTACTAGTTAGTGGGGGAAACTGAGGCATGAAGCCCCCTCAAAGGCTGGAAGGCCAGTCAGTGCTCTTGGCTGCATCTTCCCAGTCCTCCCCCTGCAGGACCCTTCCACCTTGGTGATGGGGGGGGGAGGGGAGGGGAGGGAGACTGGCTTCTGTTCCCACAGAATCAGCAGTTTCTGTTCTGAGACCTGCTCACACTTTGTCTGTGCGCGCAGCTGGGGAAGGGGAGGTCTGCGCCTGTGAGGGTGAGGGGTGTTGAGGACGGGCTCCTCCCTCCCCCTTGAGATGCTTCCTGGGGAGGAAGGAGAGTTACAATATTCCTGTAAGTCACAGACTCACACTTCTAACCGAACCCTGTTCTTCCTTCCTCCTCCTCCTCCGGGAGTGTCTGCAGCACATGTGCACTTGTGTGCTCTTACTGTCGCCCTCCCCTGCCCCGGAGACACACGCACATGTGCACACACAGAATACAACGTACGGGGGGCACAGCCCTCTCGGGCCTGAGTCCCTGAGTCTCTGAGCAGGGCAGCTGGACAGCTCCCCCCACTTTCCCAAGGTGACGTCTGGGGAATCTTCATTCAGTTCAGACCAATTCCTCCTCTCTCCGTCCCTCTCCTTGTCCTGCCATCGACAGGACGCCAGTGACCCTCCTCGCTTGCTTGAAGGATTGTCCTTCCTCCCTCCTCCTCCCAGGAAAATGTTTCCCAATAATTAGTTACCCCAAAGCTTTAAATAGTATTTAGAGGAACCAGGTAATCAATGAGATATTGCAGAAGGGCTGAAGGCTGGAAATGGAGGCTGTTGTTCGTGCCCCTAACACACACACTCACACACTCACACTCTCACACAGTCACACACACCCCTCTCTACAAGTTGGCCAATGGACCCCATCCTGGTCCCCTCTCGGAGCTGACCTGGTGGCGGCGGCAGAAGCAGAGTGAGCTCTGGCCTCCACTGCCATCTGCTCCTCTTGGGAAAGGGCGTGTGTGTGTGTGTGTGTGTGTGTGTGTGTGTGTGTGTGTGTGTAGCTACCTCATCAGCCTCCTCCCAGACAACCCAGCTGCTCCCCTGACTCCAGGACGGGCAGATAAGGTGCTGCCTGCCAACAGGGCAGGAAGGATGGGCAGGCTGGGAGTTTGGTTGCCAGGAGAGAAGGGGCACAGGTGGGAGAGCTTGCTTCTCTGGGGCAAGAGATCCAGCAAAGGGGAAGAGGGCTTGAGCTCAGGGACTTCTGAGTCTTCTTCCACCTCCTAACCCTGCTCAAGGAAGCTCAAGGAAGACAAAGGAAAAAAACTGATTTTGGAGTATGAGGATCTGAGTTCAAATCCTATCTTTAACACTGCCCGTGTGACTCGGGGCATATTACTTGAGCTTTTCAGGCCCCAGCTTTCTTATCTGTAAATGAGGGGTCCTCTGGATCCCCTCCCAGCTTTGCTTCTTCACACCCAGCCCTGGGCCCCTCTCATCCCAGAGCCAGAGACCTTGAAGTCTGCTCTCTCAGGAGAGGGGGGGACTCTCACCCTCATGTCCCAAGGGCCTACTCACTCTCATCCGGGTTGGGGGCGGCGAGGATGGCGCTGTGCTTCCTCTTCACCTCTTCCACGTTTTCTGAGATCTTGTCAATGAAACCTCGGATCTCTTCCACCTGGGGGGGGGGTAATTATCAAGAAATCTGGGGACGGGACAAGTCACGATGGGAAGCACCGCTGGGCCCAGTGCCTGTTCTGGATGGATCTGGGGGAAGCATTAATCAGGATGAAGCAGGGAGCTGGGCCTGGCCCCTTCCATGGGCCAAAGGGACAATGGGCTCACAAGTCCAAAGACCTGGAACCTCGTTCCATCTCATGCTGTGGGACTTTGGGAGAACCATTTCTCTGGGACTCAGAAAAGTCTCTGATTGATAAACAGCTGTCAATCTATCCCACTTGTTGGGTTGTTATAAGGATCCCAATGGATTACAGATTTAGAAGCAGAAGCGACTTCAGAGAACACATCCGGGCCAGAGGAAATGGATGACTTGCCCCGTATCACACAGAAAGTAAGCATCAGAGGGGAGGAGTCTCCCCCACTCCCAAGTACAGAACAGTATTTAAAGTGCTTTGAAAATTAGAAGGCAGTAGCCAGATTTCAGGGGGGATTTTGATTCCTTTTCCCTTCAGGATCCCCTTTGATGTCTCACCAAGGGTCTCCGGATAGACCTTAGCTCAGCAATTTCTCCCAACATTTGCATACATGTGAGCACTCAGCTCTGTGCCCCCCCCCTCCTCACCCCATCTTCAGAGCTAGAGGCCTCGAAGGCCTCAGGAGGAATTTCACGCAGATTTTCCCAATCACCCTTTACTCTCATCACTTGGGAGCAGTGAGGAGGAAAGCTGTGTCCTCTTCATCTCTTCCATGTTCTCTGAAATCTTGTTAGGATGTATAGACATATAGCACACGTGTTTATGCACATATATGTATGTTCACATTATAATATCTACATATTTTGATACATACAGGTACTATCTTCCCCGGGAGAATGTAAAGTCCTATAAGGGTACAGGGTTGTTTCATTATGTCATTTTCTTCCCCATGTGCACTGTACCTGGCACATAGTAGGTGCCTAATAATTGCTGATTGCATTAATGATGTAAAGGAAAGGAAGGGTGAAGGGCGAAAGGAAGAACTAGGGTACTGCTCTGCAGGGGTTGATTTGGGATCCCTTGGTGGGGCTGAGGGACAACACACTGGGCTCCCACCTGCTCGAAGAACTCATCCATGAAACGGTCTCGGTCCATGGTAACGGTGACCTCATCATCGTCATCACTGTCCTTTGCCTGCATACAAACATACGCCGATGTTCATGGATGTGAAAGCACAAAAAGCCCCTACCAATAGACCCAAGGCAGGTCTACCTTTGAGCCCTGTGGTGCCATCTATTGGGAGATTCAGCCTGGTGCTCTCAGTGTCAGGCCATGGGAAGATGCCTTGAGGTTTCTAAAGGCTGTGTATAGATGGGGGACAGGTGGCTCGGCTGCTCCGAGCTTGAACCCCTCTGGACTTCCCTCACCCTCCAGTGCTAATGAGCCCTGCAAAGCAGGGCAGTCTGCAGCAGGAGGTTCCATTCCTACCTCTTAGGGTTTCTTGGCAAAGATCCTGGAGCAGCTCATTATTTCCATCTCCAGCTCATTTTACAGATGAGGAAACTGAGGCACCAATCAGGGTAAAGTGACTTGCCCAAGTCACACAGCTAATAAATGTCTGCGGCCAGATTTGAACTCAGGAAGATGAGTCTTCTTGACTCCAGCCCTGGCGCTCTTTCCACTGTGCCACCTAGCTGCAGTCTATCAGTTATCATCTATTATTTGATAGAGTAGAAACCCTTGGAAGGCAGAGACTGTCTTTGTATTGAATATTTATAGAATTTAGTGTAGTGTTTAGTACACAGTAGGCACTTAATAAATGTATTTTCTCCTCTCACCTTGTATCCCTAGCACCTTGGATAGTGCTTGACATAATAAGCTTAATAATAACATTTCCATAACATTTTAAGGTTTGCAAAGTACTTTACATCTTCAAAATAACTCTGGAAGGTAGGTGCAATTATTATCCCCATTTTATAGATGAGAAACTGAAGCCCAGAGGAGCTTAATAAATGCTAGTTGATTTGTCTTTACTTATATATACACACATATTAATATACTTGATAGAATATAAATTCCTGAAAGTCACAGACTTTTATTGTTGTCTTTGTATTCCTGGGGTTTAAGACAGTACCAGGCACATATCAGGTGCTTAATAAATGCTCGCTGAGTGACCATTATCATCCTTAAAGTTACGCCAGTGTCACAACAACGTGGTCGGAACCAGGTAAAGTTTGCAAGGCACTCGACATCCATTATCATACCTGGGCCTCAGAAACAAGCCTGGGAAGGAGGAATCATGGGGGTTTTCATCTCATCTTCCAGATGAGCAAACTGAGCCTGATAAATGGCCTGCCCATGGGACTATTGCAAAGATCGCATCAGAGAGGATCCTAACCCAGCTTTCCTTGACTCCAACTTTTAACATTCTCCCCTCCCCTTTTTCCTCCAGTAATCCTTCACTAGCCCATCCCGTAGCTCCATCTTTGTAGATAGACCCTGTTCTTAACCTATTTTATGTCATGAACCAGCAGTCTGGTCAACCCTTTGGACCCCTTGGGAAAATGTTTTTAAATGCGTAAAATAAAATACATAGTCATCTAAATGTATAGTTTTTTCCCATTCAGTTTCGAGTCCTTCAATTATCCACGGGGCCCAGCTGAAGACCCTTGGAGAGATCCAGTACTACATAAGGATTTCTGCAGGCTGCACACAGACTGCTTTAAAATGTAAGGTTGTGTATATTTAATTATTTTTATATGTAATTTAAATGTAATTTCTTTGTTATATCTGAATCTGGCTCAGGCTCCATTATGATCAGTGGGTTGGGTGCTTGACCCTCTCTAGGAGAGGGGGCCACAGTCATGGATTTGTTCCCCTAGGATTGCTACTCAGCTGTTTGAAAGCACAAGGGTAGGGATAGAGGGGACCTGGGAGTCACAAGGACCTGGAAGTGGGATCATTCACCTTCTATTGCAGAGAGGACTCAGATCTGCCAGATCTCTCTCTCTCAGAGATCATCTCTCTCAGAGAGAGAGAGATGGAGAGAGACAGAGACAGAGACAGGGACACAGAGACAGAGAGACAGAGACAGAGACAGAAAGAGACACAGAGAGAGACACACACACAGAGAGAGACAGAGAGACAGAGACACACACACACACACACACAGACAGAGAGAGAGACAGAAAGAAAGACAGAGAGACACAGAGAATGAGAGGGACAGAGACAGGACAGAGAGATAATGAAAGACAGAGAGACAGAGAAAGAGATACAGAAAGAGACAGAGAGACAGAAACAGGAAGGCAGAGAAACACAGAGAAAGGCAGAGAGAGAGAACAAGAGTCAAAGAGAGATAGAGACAGAGACCAAGCCAGAGGCAGATGCAGAGAGAGAGAGACAGAGAGAGAGAGAGAGAGAGAGAGAGAGAGAGAGAGAGAGAGAGAGAGAGAGAGAGAGAGAGAGAGAGAGATAGACGATCAGAGACAGAGACAAATGGGGAAAGAGAAACAGAGAGAGAGAGCTCCTTTCCAGAAGGAAGTAATCAGTGATTGGGTTTAAAAAATGATAAAAAGGAAAAAAAGAAAACCTGAGGGGTTGGGTGTGGGTGGGTGGAGTCCTGGAGGAGGCAGAAGGAGCCCATGGGGCATGGGGGTCCTCGTCCTACTCTGCATGGGCAGGGCCCCTTAGCTGGGCCTATTTCAGGCAGCTGCCCTGGGAAGTCACATGCTCTGGGGCTCCAGGCGCTGGTGCTTTAATTAAGGCTGATTCCAGGCTCCCTTTCCGGGGAGGTCCCTGCGGGAGGAGGCCGACAGCTGGCCCTCGCTCTTCTGGATTTCTCCGGCCCGGGCTGGGTGGGGCCGCCATGAAAGGCCCGGCTAAGGCCGAAGAGAGGGGGAGGTGGGGAAAGAGAGGGGCCGGGAGGCTGCCTCCTCGCCCTGGGGACGTGTGGGGGAAATAAACACTGGGGCCGGCTCCCAGTACCACTGCTAGTCTGGGGGAAAGCGGCTGCCCCTGCCCGATGGAGTGGGCACAGCTGGGCAGAGGGAAGCGGGCGCCAGAGGGGAGAAAGGAGGTCAGAGGGCACTTGGAGGGAGAAGCCACAGCTGCTTCCCCTCCCTCAGACTCTGTGTGTGTGCGTGCAAGTGTGTGTGTGTGAGCGTGAGTATGTGTGTGAGTGTGTCTGTGTTTGTGTGAGTGTATGTGTGAGTGTGTGTGTGCACACACGTACTTGCACGGCCCCGGGGACAGCAGAAAAGCAGCTTTCTCAGGCAGGTGCCCGGGAGCTCCCCTCCCCCAGCCTCCCAGACTAGGAGAGGGAGCAGGTGCTGTGCCCGCCCAGAAGCGGTGGAACAACAGTCACCCCATCAGGAGTAATTACATCTTTGGCTTCCCTGTCTCCAGACGATGCAGCCCACCCACCCAGAACTGTCATTCCCGGGCCCTTCCTCAGTCTTGGGCTTTGTTACGGCTGCCCTCCTGTTCCTCCCATGGCAGCGTGCCTGCCCACCCCACCGATGGACAAAGTGAGGCGTTCTTGGGGTGAGGAGCTGCCCACAGGTGTCTGAGATGGGGATGGCCCCCTCCCCCCTCTGGTTAACAGCTCCAGGGGGTGGGGACCATGGCCTCGCTTCCCTTAGCTGACTCTCCCTCCAGCCAGCCCAGGGTTCCTCGCACGGCTAAGTCCGGGGAGGGGCGGAGGAGACCACCCAGATGGGTTTCTGGCTAGGGAAGGCTATAGCAAGGAAACAGAGCCCTGGATTTGACTCTCGGCTCTTCACCTAGAACTGCGTGGCCTTGGATAAGCCCCTTTTCTGACCATCACCTTCCCCATCCACAAAATGGGAAGTTTGAGGTCTCTTTCTTGCTCCTGGACAGTGACCGTGAAGGTCAAGGATATCTCAGCCTCCCAGTGGAGACTTAGGCCTAGTGAGGGGTAGGCACAGCTGGCACAGGGAAGCTGGCACGGGGAAGCATCAGACTCTGGCACTGGAGCCCTGCCCATGACTGGCTGTTCAAGGGTCCCACTGGGTCCCTTGAGTTTGAGGAGACTTTGGACTCCACTCTTTTCACCCTCCCTATGAGGGTCATGGGAAGTCATCCCCAGTTTTCAGAAGACAGGGAGCAATGACCGGGGGAGAGACTCGTTCTGTAAGGATCCCCCACCAGTTGCCCTTCTGTCTTCCAGCAGGATCTCAAGTTCCTCCCTAGCTCGAAGGGATGGAGCTGAGGGGCTGAAACCCCATTTTCTTTTCTCTTGGACCAGGCATGTGTCGGGGGAGGCCAAAGGGAATATGTCCCGGACCCCACTGGATTTCTAATAGTATCATTCATCGTTCTGAATGGTGTCGTTTCTGATTGGCAGGTGATTCATGGGAATCATAGGGAGGAGCTGCAGAATAGGGAAACTGAATCCTGCCTCTGACACTGTGACCTTAGCCAGTCTGCTCATCTGTTAAATGGAGGTAATAAAGCCTGTGGCTGGCATGAGACTAAAGAGAGAATACTGGCAGTGCTTTTGCTCATCTCTTGGGTTTGGCAGAGGAAGGGGGAGGCAGCGATGGCTCTCTCACAGTCCAGGGTACCTCTGCAGCCCCCCCCCCCACACCTCTCAAGGGATGGCTGCCAGGCTCCTCTGGCAGGGGCCAGGGCTAGCTGGAACTCCTGGTCCAAGCTGCTGAGGAGGAGGGATGAGGGATGAGGGATGAGGGAGGTGGGAGGTGGGAAGTTGAAGTTGGTGAAGGAAGCGGGTGTGAAACAACTCCAAGCCTTCTGCTGCTGGGCTGTCACGGCTCCTCCCACGGCAGCTAAAATAAACCCCTCACTCAGCCCTGCTGCTGCTATGTGGCACCCCACAGACTGAGAAGCTGGGGGGATCTCCAAGCACTGAACCTAGTTCTCCTGGGGCTGATCTGGCTCAATAAAGGTCAGCTAATCTCTTCCTGGGGAAACTGAGGCAAGAAGGTAAGAGCAGACTCTCCTTGGTCAGGATCAAAGAGAGGCCGAGAGAGGATCCAGCCTGATCTCTCCTCTGTACCTACTTTTCCTTTCTCTGTTCCAAGGGAGGGAGAGAGCGACTAGATCAGGACAAAGGAGTGGCGAGGACCTTTGACAGGAAACAGGCAGCTCTGTTCTCGAGAATGAATAATGATAGTCTGGGGCCGAGGTAGACAAAGCGGGGCTGGGCAGCTGCATCACAGGGGACAATGGGACCCCTACGCAGCCTGGCTCTGGCCCTGCCACAGGAATAGATCAGGCAGGGTGGCAGGCAGGTTTTCCTTCCCATGGACTGCTTCCCTAAGGCTGTCCAGCTGAATCCCAGCCTCTCAAAGAGGTAAAGAGCACAGGTGTGTCGGATTCTTTCCATCTCCTCCTCCTCCCTCCTCCACACCGTTGGGAAGACTTGAGCTGAATTGTTTCTCGAGCAGTGGGGAGGGGTTTCACTGAGCTGTTCACACCTTCTGGTCTGCTCCCTCCTGCCTCATGCTTAGCAGATAACTGGGGAGGTGAGCAAGGTTTGGGGAGAGGATTAGTGCTCGGTCTGGGATCGGGTTTTGGGATGAGGGTTAGGAAGGCAGGACTAAGGAGTATGGGCTCAATCTGTGGTCAGCGTCTGGAATCACTGGCCAATTTGTTATGTAAAAGTAACCGACTTGCAGAAGGACTGACCCACGACTTACATCTTTTCTGACTCTGTTTCTCTCACGCCTGAAATTTAATAGAGTGGCCTTGCCTCTTCCTTCTGCCCAAAATAAAGCAAGTTCCTCAAGATCACTGGACCATCCATTCAAAGAAGGGATATGAGTCACCATGCTGCCCAACCCCCTTGTTTTACAGATGAGCAAACTGAGGCTCAGAAAGATGAGTGACTTGTCCAAAGACACATGGATAGTAGATGAAAGTGCTAGATTTAAGTTGAGTTCTGTGACTAAATTTGGCTTTCTCTCATTTCAAGGAGTTAGAAGCTCATGTTTAAAAAAAAAAACTTTCCAATAAAAATTTATAGAAAAGAAACATTATTGAGAAAGTATAAAAACTTGAAAATGTCATATAACTGGGGAAGGATTGATCAAATTAGGGAAATCAATGCAGCTGACTTGAGGATGTAGCTAAGAGGCACAAAGCCAAGGAGGAGAAAAAGATGGTGCTACTTATGAAGGGATGGTGCCCAATGGGGGAAAAGTTTCTTATGCCCCCATGGACCCTGGCTCTATGAGAGGAAAACATACATGAATTGTGGTGGGTGGGGAAATGGAGCTAAGAGATGGGAGACATAGAAGGAGAAATTCATAGCCAAGCTAATGGCTCTAGATAGGAAGGAGGCTGATCTGGTGTTAGCCAGATTTTTAGCCCTGGATCTGCCCCTTACAAATCATTTTCCCTAGTGGAATCTCATTTGTACAAGAAGTTTTGCTGAGATGAAATCTAAGGTCCCTTTTAGCTATGAATCTCTGCTCCAAAATATGTATTGGATACTTATCCTGAAGGTCATTTAAAACATTTATGAATATATATTCAATTGGTTCCGTCATTGTTTAAAATGTTTCAAGTGGCGTTCATGATAAATGACTTATTTAAAAAAGATGTCTGCTGGGAGCGTTCTATTCTGGAAGTCTGGAGCCTCCCTCTGCACCCTTGGCAATTAGTCCTCTGTCCGTGGTACTGAACTCTCCTCCCGAATATTTAGTGCTCTGTACCAGCTGCTAAGCTCCCATGTCTGAAGCTGGTCTCTTGTCCCTGACTCTGAGCCCCTAAATCTGACCTGAGTCCCTGTCTCTGGTGCTGAGCCCCTGAATCTGGTGCTGAGCCCCTGAATCTGGTGCTGAGCCCCTGTCTCTGGTGCTGAGCCTCTCTCTCTGGTATAAAGCCATACTCTGCTCCCAAATCTTACATTAAACCAGTAAAGGCTCTAGAAAAACTATCACACACACAATTAGCCCCAGATGTCATCTGTTCCTGTTCTCCCCCACCTTCTCCCCCACCCCCCAGTCAGTCTTTAAGCACCTCCTATCCACAGAGCCCTGCACTGGGGAGGGGCTGACCACATGAGCACCACACATTCTGGAGTCTCCCTAAGGCGAGCACCAAGGGCTTCTGCCATGTCTTGGTCTCCCATGCCTTTCGGATGTTGTTTGAGAAGATCTGCTCCTACATCTCCTGGGGAAGACTGATTTGCCCAGTGGCTCTAGTATTCCTCAGGTCCTGCTGAGGCAGGGATGGTGGGGGAGGGAACCCTCACTGTTGTCCTAAACAGAGCCCCCAGCCCCAGACTGACCCCTAGACCTGCTCACAAATTGAGTTCTAATTAAACCCCCCCACCACACCCTATGACCACAGTACTCTGCTTAATTTGTACCCTCTCTACAGAATCACCCCCAGAGAAGCCTCTGGCCTTTGGTTCATTCTAGGTAGAGAGCTTCAGTCTAACATTGCAGGCAGGCTGCCCGGGAGTGCTGTTGACTGGTGCCAAAATTAATCTAACCCCATGCCTGCTGCTCTTCCTCTCTGTACCATGGCTATTTTGGGACCACACGACACAGACAGGGAAGATGGAGATGGTGAGGGGTTGAGGGAAAGGAATGACATACCAAGAGCAACAAGACAGGACAGCTCCATGTGTAGGCAGAGTAGGCGGCCACCCACATGTGAAGCTGTGAGAGGCCTGAGAAAAGCTTCCCCTGTCCTCAAAATATCTACCCTGCCATCTGCCATGAGCCCGAAATTCTACCATTAGAAAGTCACTCCTTTGGGAATGCTGCCCCCAGACTCCCCTTTTAGAATCCATGAGGAAAACAATGTTTTGTGGCCACCTGATATAGTCGGAAAGGAAATAATTGGGAGTCAGGAGCCCTGGTTCCTAGCCTTAGCTCTAACTCTCAGTGTGGACTTGGGTAAGCCCCTTCCTTTCTCCAGACTTGAGCTGACTCCTCTGTAAGGAGAAGAAGCTGACCTAGATTCTGTTTCCTGTCTTTTTCAGATCTAGACAGTCTAGAATACCAAACCCCACTACCCCCTCCACACTCCTGTTGGAATATGTTTATCAGCTCACTTATCCTCAACAGGAGAGATGGCCGGTGAGATCATGGGACACTTGGGAGAGACGAAGCACTGCATGGAGGGATGGGACTCAGAAAGGGGGGGCACTGGGCAATGAAAAGAACACTGACTTGCCCAAGTTCATTCAGTTGGGATGAGACTGAGGTGAGACCCAGGATAGCTTTAGATCTATCCCAAATCCAAAGATGGCTGTCTGTCCACCAGGCCAGGTTGTATCTCATATGTTTTATACACACATGATTCTTTAGGGGTTTCAGTTTTGAGCATGACACTTAAAAAAAAGGCAGCACAAAAGCTGGACATGGGGAGGCAAGGGAGGTGCTGGTGCTCAGAGATAAGATCAGATGCAAAAAGGCTGGAAAATCAGCTCTAGAAGACAGGGTGAAGGGGTCTGAGAGTTCTTTAGAGAAGATCTGGAGCCAGAGCACATCTTGGAAAGGGGAGTTTAGGAGGGAGAATCAGACAAAGGACCAGGATCACAACTTCAGAGCTGGAAAGGAATATTAGAGGCCATCTAGTACCCATTTTATAGATGAGAAAATTGAGGTACAGAGAAATTAAGTGACTTGCCAAAGCTAATAAATGTCTTGGGTGAAATTTGAACCCAGGTCTTCAAGATTCCAAGCCCACTACCTTCATTTTATAGATGAGAAACTGATGTTCAGAGAGGCTTATGAAACCAAGATCACACAGGTAGTAAATGGCAGTGCCTGGATTTGAATCCACTCCTTTAACTCCAAAGCCAGCCCTCTTTTCTTTCTGCCTCCCTAGAGAGGGTCGAGAGATGACCCAATTATGGTTTTGGAGGCATTTTTGAGGAAGATGCTTAGCTGTCATTCTTATTGTGAAAGAAACAGGCCTCGGAGTATTTGGGACAGACATATGGAGGAGCTTTTTGCCACCGGGGTCCAAACTCCAGAATGGGGGATGACTGGAGAAAAAAAGATGCCCATTCCTTGTAGGTGGGGCTCGGCAGCTAGGGAGTGATCCCGGTGACCCGCTGCGATTCCTTCCGGCTCCGGGCATGGAGGATTCTAAGAATCCGGGCTCAGAGAGGCTGTGATTCTTGCAGGAGGCAGGAAGGAAGTTGCCAGCACTCCAGGGATGATTCCCTTTGGGTGATGTCAGTTCTGGACAGATTGATTCATCCCAGCTGATGGTGCTAAGCCGAGAGCTTCTGTCACCAGGCAGTCCTCCCCCACCCTTTTTAATGACTAATCAAAGTCCCAATTAAAAAAAGCACAGAAGGCAAATAGATGGGTCAGGACTGTGGGAAGGTGGAGCTGAGCTCAAAGAGAAGGTGCTGAGGGATTCCAGAGCGTTTGCTCACACTTTTTTGACCTCCCCCTCAAACCCCAGGGCAAGGAGTAGTTCATACTGACTTCCTGGATGTGGGGAGGGCTCCAGAGAAATCAGGAGACAGTGGGTGTGGTGATATGGTGTAAAGACAGCTGCGATGGGGGCAGCTAGATGTGTACACTGGATAGAGCGGCAGCCCTGAAGTCAGGAGGAGCTGAGTTCAAATCTGGCCTCAGACACTTAACACTTCCTAGCTGTGTGACTCTGGGCAAATCACTTAACCCTAATTGCAAAAAAAAAAAAAAATAATAATAATAACTGACTTTGGTGTTAAAGACATGTTTGAATCCTGATTTTGATGCTACCTGTGTGGCCTTGGACAAGTTACATCATCTTTCTGGGCCTCAATTTCCCCATCTGTAAAATGAAGAAATTGGGCTGGATGATCTCTAAGGTCCCTTCTAGCTCTAGAGTATCTCTGAACCTAAAGTCCAATCTCAGATCTATGATCCCATGACTAATTCCATTTCCAATGGCCATCTCCGGCCATGGAGACCTGTCTCTGTTTGCTTGTTTCTCAGTCTTGCTCATTTGAGGTCCTGGTGACAGAAGATACCAGGGAACTATCAATAAATCAACCAACAAGCATTTGTTAAGAGCTTTCTAGGTGCTAGACTTTCCAGCCCCTGCCTAATCCACAAGGAACCACCATCTAATTGGGGGACAGAACATGGAAATACATCTTTTCACAATGGATACAAAGCAAATTTGAGAAGGTGCTAGTAGGGCTGGGCAAGGTTTCGCTGGAAGGAAAAACTAAAACTGAGCTTGAAAAAAAAAGTCCAATTTCAGTTCTAAAAAGGGGGAAACTGAGGCTCAGAGAAGAACATACAGATGGTTAAGTACCAGAGCCGGGATTTGAATTCAAGTCTCTTGAGTCATTGGAGGAGAAGGCATGAGGGAAGGAAATGGGGATAACATGGACGAACAGCATCTACTCTTCTCTCCCACTGATGGCTAACCTGGGCATCACAGCTCAGATCTCTTATCCCTAGGTGGAGTCCTCTCTTTGTTCTGGTAAATCCCTTGCAGTGACAGAAGCCTCAGCCTCTCTACTCTCTCCTAATTTTATGGAGAAGCATCATGGTTTGGGACCAAAAGCTGAGAAGACCTGGGGGGAAGTCCTTCCCTCTCATGTGCTGGCTGGGCAAAAGTACTTCATCTCTCAGCACTATAGGCCGCTCAGCGAGGTGCCAACCTGCATTAGCGGAGGGCATTGCCTGAGAGGAGACTCTGATGAGTTCTATTCTTATCCTGTCTCGTTTCTGAGGTTCATGGAAGTCTGGGACCACACACCTGAGGAGACACAGTAATAGAACAGATGGGAAATCTAACAGGTGTTTCTCTCTCTCTCTCTCTCTCTCTCTCTCTCTCTCTCTCTCTCCTCTCTCTCTCTCTCTCTCTGTCTTTCTATCTTTCTGTCTCCCTCTAAGAGATGGGGCCTTGCTGTGGAAGGAAATTAGATAAAGACTATCTGCAGACAAATAATGGGTCTCCAACCGGAGATATTTTGTTTTAAAATTCTTGAATCCTAGAGTTGGACCTCAGAGACTCTTGGGACCCACCTCCACCTCTTCCTGAATCTCCCTAAGTGACAAGCACTTTGGAGACCTCTAGTGAGGGGGACTTCCTCCCTCCCCAGGCAGCTCATTTCCCATTTGGGGCAGCTCTAATTATTAGGAAGTTTTCCCTATATGAAGTCTAAATTTGCTTCGTAGGAACTTCCACCCGTTGTCCTTAGTTCTGGCCCTTGGGGCCAAGCAGAGAGTATCCCATGACTCTTCCATAAGACAATGGTGCATCTTTGAAAGCAGACATCTCATCTGTCCTTTCCCCTCCCCCATTCCACCCCCAGGCTAAACATCCCCAGTTCTTTCAATGAAAGGAAGCCGGTTCTCCAGTTCTTTTTCTATTGTGACCATTGAATGGCCTTGTCTATGGGTTCCTAAACATGGCACCCAGGATAGTCAGGAAAGCTAACGTTTAGAGAACTGTGGTGAAGGTTACTTTACACTATTATCTCATTTTATCCCATCACCAAACTTGGGAGGTAGGTGCTACTGCTATCCTCATTTTACACAGAAGGAAAATGAGGCAGACAAGCTATGTGACTCATCCAGGAGCACGGAGCTGAGATAGGATCCAATCCAGGTCTTCCTGACTCCAAATCCAGAACTCTATCCACTAGACTACCTAGACACCTCTAGATTTGAATATAATACTCCAGATGATCAGGGCAAAGTCAGCCACCCTATTTTGCAGATGGGAAAACTGAGGCCCAAAGAGGGGAAGTCACTTTCCATAGCAAGGTCATAAGTGGAATATAAATTGAACTCTATTTTTGATGCACTGGGGAGCTGATTATGTAGGGTTTAATCAACATGGAGATGTGAGTCAAGAAACATTTCTTAAACACTGTGTGCCAAGCACTGTGCTAGGGATACAAAAAAGAGGCAAAAGACAGTCCCTGATTTCAAGGAATTTGCAATCTAAAAGAGGGAGAATAAGGGGAGAATCCAAAGAGGGTATGTTGGGGAGGAGGTAGCAGGGTGGGACACCCCATTCTAGACTCTAAGGAGGGGGACTGGGCCATTTTTTCACTCCCATTTGTTTTCTAAATCTGGCTAAAAAGTAGGAGTCAATCCTATTAGGTCAGCGTTGGCCAGACCCTGACCACGGGCCACTGATGCAGTCATGGAAGCCTAGGTTGGGGCCCTGTTTGAAAACAGATTTCTCAGCTCCCCTTCACACATCTCCCCCTCCTCCTCTTCCAAAATTCTAGGAACCACCAAGAGTTGGGGGATCACAGCCATACTCTCTGCATGGAGCTCGAGAGTACCCTGCATGCAATAACATGGGGTGAAGGGGAGAAAGATAAGGGCATGGGGACCCCTTCACTGCCTTCTTTATTATAGGACCACTCATTTGATCACTTAGTGGGGGAGAAGATTTGTTTTAGGGACAGTACTAGGTAGGGGGCCATCAAAGAACTTCTGTTTAAAACATAGCATAGAGTTCATTCCTTCAATCATATTAATAAAAATCAGAAAAGTGGGAGGGAAATGGTGCCAAGGGGACCTGGGTTCCAACCTCACCTCTGACACATCCTGGTTGTGTGACTTGAATTGCTCAGGACTCCAGGCGTCTCTTAAGAGCACAAAATGCATCCAAAATACTGATTTGCTTTGGGAGGACTTCCTTTACCTTGGAAATTTCATTAAGAAAACCTCAGTCTAGCCCCTATCTCCTAATAAGAGAGGCTGCTTACTTACTAGCTGTGTGACCACAGGCAAAACCTCTCTGAGCCTCAGTTTCTCGATTTGTAAACTTGAGATAAATTCACCTGTGCCGTGAAGCTCCAGTGAGATAACAGATGTAAAGCATTTTGCTAACTTCAAAATATGAACTAAATGTCAAATAAGGGCAGAAAGAGATCTTAGAGGCCTCCTTATGTTGGTAGGACACACTCTCCTGCCTTTTTGCCTTCCCTCATGAAGTGACCTCCTACTCTTTCCTACCAATCATATCAATTATGAAGCACCTGAACTCATAGGATCCTAGATCTAGAGCTGGAAAGGACTTCAAAGGTTGCCCAGATCAAACCTGCATTTTACTGAAAGGAAAACTGAGCCACAAAAAAAAAAAAAAATTAAATGACTGTTTAAGATCCTACAAGAATAAGTGGCAAAAAGAGGACAAAAATTCCTATCTTCTGGCTCCAAAATGCACGCCTCTTTTTGTTATTTGTGATTGCTCAGCCATTCTGATTCTTTGTGACCTTAATTGAGGTTTTCTTGGCAAAGATACTGGAGGGATTAGCCATTTCCTTTTCCAGCTTATTTTATAACTCTTCAGATGAGGGTTAAGGGACACAGCTACTAATTATCCAAGGCCAGATTTGAACTCAGGAATATGAGTCTTCCCGCTTTCAGATCTGGTCCTCTGTGCACTATAGTGTCACTTAGACTCCATTTTTTCATCACTTTACATTGCCTATCTAAAAGGTAGAAAGTGCTAGGTGCTGGGAATATGAAGACAAAAATGACACAGTCCTTATTCTGTTGGAGCTGACCTTCTTTCAGAAGTCCCAGCCATTGGTCAGATTTTGTTCTGATTGGCTGTTCTTAAAATTTTAGGATACACCTCACCTTTTGTGAATCACTTATGTGTCATTGTTGCATTTCAGATGTACCTAATTTCATAATTTTGAAAAAAAATTCTGTTCAAGGTATCTGTTTACAGGTCAGAAAATAAGAAAATGTAATTGTGCAATGCTCAGATATACACAAAAAATTTAAATAAATTGACTAAATCTGGAAAAACAAAACAAAATAAATAAACAAAAAGAAGTCCCACACTCTACATCCTCAAGCACCTGTTTAAATTTGACCTTTCATTCAATATTGAGTTGTCTCATCTTGTCCAGGCAGCCTTCCTTGGATGCCCTGACCCTCTCCTTTCTCTGACCTTCACAGTGCTCCTTTAGCCCTTAGCTCTCTACTTCTCTACTGTATGTGTGTGTGTGTGTGTGTGTGTGTGTGCGCGCGCGCACGCCTCATCTTACGCCAAGGGCTCTAGTCCCTCAAGGATTTATCCTTATCTCTGGTGGTGACGATGGAAAGTTACTTTTGTGGCAGCTGAATGGCCTGGAAATTTTCTGTCTGGGGAGGTGCCCTGGCTGAGTTCTGCTAGAGAATCAGTCTAATTGGCTTTGAGTTGGGGTGGAGAAGAGCTATGATTTCAACTCCTCCTAAATAACTGTTTCGATATTGTTGAAATGCTGAATTTGGAGTTAGAGGACTTGGGTTCAAATCCTAGCTCTTTCTCTTACTTTCTTGGCTAAATCTTGGCTAAACCACATTTTATTGACTCCCACTTTCCTCTTGTGTAAAAAGAGGGAGTTGATAGCTACAGCCAGAGAAAGAACACTGGGAAATGAGTGTGGACCACAACATAACATTTGCATTCTTTCTGTTATTGTTTGCCTGCATTTTTGGTTTTTTCTTCCCAGGTTATTTTTACCTTCTTTCTAAATCCCATTTTTCTTGTGCAACAAGACAACTATATAAATATGTATACATATATTGTATTTAACAGATACTTTAACATGTTTAACATGTATGGGACTACCTGTCATCTAGGGGAGAGGGTGGGGAGAAGAAGGGGAAAAGTTGAAACAGAAAAGTTGAAAGGTCAACACTGAAAAATTACCCATGCATATGTTTTGTATATAAAAAGCTATAATAAAAAATGTAAAAAAAAAAGAGGGGGTTGAAATAGATGGCCTTTAAGGTCTAGTCTCACCCTAAGTCTGTAAACATGTGCTCCCCTATATTATGGGTTTTTTCTATTGGATAGGATGTACTGCTACACGGGGCTTAGCTTCCACTCAACCAGGGTCCAATGGGAAGCCTTCTTGCCTCACCTGTAAAACAGGAAAACTAACCTTTGCTCCCAAGACTCTAGCTGAGGATGGTGTAGGAGGAAGAAAAGGGTGAAAAAGAAGGAATTTGTGACAAAAGAATGAAATTGGGTCCATGGCTGTGGAACACTGAGAGAATGTGCCAGCTCCTTCCCAAAGTGTGACTTTTATAAATAAGCTTTCCATCTCCTTCCAAATCTGGCAAAGGAAAAGGGGGTGGCGGAAGAGAGGGAAAAGGAGATGAGCGAACTGCACATCCAGCCTTCCTCTGGCTGCTGCATTCAGTGCTTGTCCTCAAACAGGATCTGTCTGTCATGGAAGGAACTCAAATCCTTCCATTCTCTCCATCCAGATCAAGTACTTCCTTCTGAGAATATGACACTCCCCAGCTCTGAACTGTTTCTAGATCTAGAATTGGGGGATCTGAGCTCATCACAGGATGATAAATTGGAACTAGGAAAGAGCTTGCAGAGCATCATGGGATCAGAGATTTACAATCATAATCAAATCAATACCTCTTTTTCTGCTGTGTTATATTAATCTATTCCCTTATGGTTCCATTCACCATCCCTGTAACTTTTCAAACTAAAAAAAAATCTTTTTTAGTCACCACTTCCCTTTGTAACGTGTTGTGGATAATCTATTAGCTAGAAAGGACCTTACATATCATTCAATCCATTTTCCTCAATTTACCAAAGAGGAAACTGAGATCAAATTAAGTGGCTTGTTCAAGACCAGATAGATGGGAAGAATTTAGGTTGGAGGAAAAACTTGAACTCAGGTCCTTGGGGCTTCAGGGATGGCTTGCCATCCATTAGTGGTGTTAAATTCAAATATAAACAGATGGCTCCCCTGAGATTGACTTAGAAAACCGCATATTAACATTATCTATGTCTTGTTGTTGTATTTTTGTTTATTTTGTTCCCAATTACATTTTAATCTGGCTCAGGCTACATTGAGTTTTGCAGAGTTTGACACTTCTGCATTACATCATGCTGTCTTTCTCTCTCTTTTTTCATTTATAAAACAGGGAGAATATTACTCTCATTACCTTCTTCATAGCAGTATTTCCAGGATAGCAGCTCTAGAAAACTGAAAGGGTTAAATGAGCCAGTTTATTCTTAATATTGTATTCTTCACAATACTGAGCGTGATCAATAACTACTTATTGATTGATTGACTAAGTAATGGCTGCTGAAGACTGGCTCCTTGTCAGGAGACAAACTACAAGTGGGAGAACAGAGATGGCTCCTGCCTTTGGCCCAGAACTAACGGTCCCTCATTATGATGAAGGATGTAGCTTCTCTATTGTGTTTTCTTTTTTCAAAGAACTACCACTATTTCTAGTCATTCTTTAATTTATTCATCCATTCATTCAACATTTATTAGCGCACATTATGCACAGCCTCTTATATAACTCGAGGGAGGGAAGTATGGCGCGGATTATTCTCCCTGAGGTATAGTAGTATGGTTTTATTCATTGATTCCAACTCTTGTCAGCAACACAGCATTGGAAGGGCTGTTAGAAAGTTGAGTCCAACCCAGATCCAAACAAAAATAGCTTCTCTTGAATTCTCCCCAAGAGGTCATCCAGCTTTTGTGCTCAAAGGCTTCCATGAAGGGAAACCCATCCCCCTAGAGTTGCTCATTTCACTTTAGATAGAGCTAATTGTTAGAGTTCTTTACATTAGGCCCAAATCCACTGTCCCCAGTTTTACCTCTTGGGACCAAATCAAATATTTCTTCCCTATGACAATCCTTCAAATACTTGAAGACAGCTCTCACATCCTCCCCACAAGACTACTCTTTTCCAGGCTAACCACCCTCATTTCCTAAAACTGATTTCCAGGTCATTCACCATCCTGGTAGCTCTCATTTGTATATTCTTTTGCTTAGCCACCTAGAACTGAATGTGGTGATCCAGATGTAGTCTGACCAAGGCAGAATATGAGAGCATCACTTCCCTAAGCCCCTGAATACTCTGCTTCCTGTCACCAACCATATTATTTTTATTTTTTTTCCTACCGTTATATCCCAAACTGATTCATACTAGATTTGAAGCCTACTAAAACCCCAGTATTTTTTCAGATAAACTGCCGGCTAAACCATGTCGTCCTTCTCTTGTGGTTGTGACATTGATTTTTTGAATCAAATATGAGATTTTACATTTATCACCGTAAAATTCCATCTTATCAGATTCATCCTGATACGGAGATCTTTTTGGCTTACGCTACTGTAGCCAGTGCATTAATTAGCTGTCTCGTTTTACTTACGATCATCTACAGATTTGGTAAGTATATTATTTATGACTATTAATCATTGATGAAAATGTTAACTTGAGAATGGGGCCAAGAACAGATCTCTGTGCCCGTCCAAATTGATATGGAATGATTATGCTAAATCCAATTATATGTATCATCATTGGTTAGCTCCTAGATTTCCATCTTAATCCACATGAATAGAATGAAAGATCCTATCACCAACTTTTAAAAATTTGGGTACACTATAACTAAAGCAGCTATTCGAAGCATCTAGGCAGTACAATGGATGGAGCGTGGAGCTTGAAATAAGGAATAGTTGAGTTCAAATCCTGTGTCCCGATTAGCTGTATGACCCTGGGCAAGTCACTTAACCTCAATTGTCTCCAAAAAATCTCAATATAAATGTTAGCTATATAACAGAGCTCCCAATTTATTTATCATGTCCAAAAAAGAAATTAGGCTCATCTGGTTTGAACCGTTCTTAATTGTAATCATCATTTTCTTTTCTAAATCCCTTTAATAATAGGTTTTGGAATAGGTTAAGAAATCTAAGCCAAAGCAAAATAACTATATAGACATATATACATATAGTGTATTTTAACATATACTTTAACATATTTAGCATGTATTGGTCAACCTGCCAACTGGGAGAGCGATGGGGGGGAAGGAGGAGAAAAGTTGGAACAGAAGGTTTTGCGACTGTCAATGCTGAAAAATTGCCCATGCATATATCTTGTAAATAAAAAGCTATTAAAAATAAATCTAAGCCAAGATCATTGACCTATAGTTTATAAACTCCATTTCTTCCCTTTTTTGGAAACCTGAATATTTGCTTTTCTTGTATGTGTGGGGGTCCTGCTCCTGTTTCCCTAATCAATCCTGGCAAGTTCTTTCAGGGTATTTCCTGAGGATGAAGCTCTGACCTCATCCTAGACAGCTGGTCATTCTTTTCCATCTCCTTATTTATCTTGGTTTCATCTCCTTATTAATCATTTTCCAGTTCAAAGGTCATTCTTCCTGGGAGAGAAAATGGATGCAATGTCAGAGTTACCCTTTCTACGTTCTCTCCTTTGTTGGTTATCATGTCTCCATCCACCCTGGTCTAGATTTTCTCAGATCCTTCCCCACTCCAACATCCTGTTGCTTCTGAGACTCCCCTGCTCTGGGGAACGAGCAGAAGATGTTTAATCTCTCTTGTTCACAACAATCCTTCTAATACTTGCAGACAGATATCACGACTTGTCTTCCCCTTCATTGTGTGCTCATATTTTGTGAAATGGGGGAAAAAACTACAAAATAGGATTCTTATGCTCTGGGAGGTCATAATCTTGTGAGGAGATAAGATATACCCACAACAATTAATTTGTCACGTAAGGCAATCTATACTAAGTGTTAAATGTGAAGATCGGACAGTAATTGCTGAAGAGGTCATTGTAGGAAGAGATCATTGGTCACTGGAAGTAATCAATGAAGACTTCATGGTGGTGGTGGTGGGACTTGAATGGTGAGTGGGATGTAGATTGGTGCATAAAAAGAGATCTAGGTCTTTTCTATTATAGTGAGGTATAATGAAAAGAAAAGGCAAGAGTTCTGGGAGTAAGAAGAATGGGGTACAGCAAGAGATAAGGTTGACAGAATTTAGCTTACAGAGGGTCAAGTACTTGTGAAAGGATTTTGAACTTTATTCATTACCCATTAGAGATGGTGGAATTTCAGAGGTAATCTAGTCCAACATTTTTCCTGTCCCCCATTTTACAGATGAAGAAACTGAGGCTCAGACGATTAATTACATTGTTCAAGGTTGCTACATTTTACAGTTTATGGATGATGAATTAGATCTGGAAGGGACTTTAGAGGTCATTTTGTTCTAACTTCTTATTTTACAGACAAGGCAACTGAGACCCAGATGGGTTCATTATCTTGTTCAAAACCTTTTACGAATCACGGGTAACAGATTTTACATCTAGAATCAGAAGGGACTTTAGAGGGCATTTAGTTTCCCCCTCAAATTTTACGGATGAGAAAACTGAGGCCCAAAGAAGTTCTCAGAAGAAAAGTTTCAGAGCTGGGATTCAAATCCAGGTCCTCTAAATCCACATGTAGTTCTGCCTCCCCTAGATCTAGAGTTGGAAGGAAATTCAGAGGCCTCTGAGTTCAGAACCCCGTTTTATAGATTAGGAAATTGTGGCCCACAAAGATTAAGAATTTTGTCCAAGGCTACAGAAGCAAGATTTGAACCCAGATTACCGGCCCTCTTCCCACCCTTTAGACAACAGACAGAAAGGTGGCTTAAGGTCACTCAGAAAATCTGTGGCCGGCCAGCTTGGAACCTTGGCCTCTTGGCAGTAGCTACTCAGATGCTCTTTTTCCCCGAATAAGTTCCCATTTCTTTTGACCCCCTGACTCCTGGCTCTTGGCTTCCCAGGCTGAGGATGGCAATACTCGGCATAAACCCCTGAGGATGCTGGAAGAAGGCAGGGACTGGAGAAGATTCTGCGTGATCCAAATGAACTAGAAAGCCAAGATGGCAAGATGGCCAGGGGCTCCTGCCCATAGCCAGGGCTCTGGGATCTCAACTACTCAGGCCTGTGTCCCTTAAATGAGGCCTTAGGATTCCTGAGTCCACTTAGTAACAGTAAGATAAGGCCAGGGAGAGAGAGGTGCCCCATGATGAGGGGCAGGATTTGAGGCTGGGAGGGACTCTGTAGTCCAACCCAGTAAGATAGACAGTAAGTAGCTGAGCTGAGATCTGAACCTGGGGCCTCTGATTGTAAACCTATTGCTCTTCCCACTGTACCACATTTTGTTATTTTTTTGTTGATTTTATTTATTTTTCAATTAACGAACATTTTCTCTCATTTCTTCTTCCCTTTGAAAAGAGGGATTATCTGCATGTTTTCTATAATTTTGCCAAATCCAGGGATTATACACCAAGAAAATAAAAACTTGAACAAGTGGAGACTTTCCATGGGAAGATGATAATCCAAGCTCCTGCTCAGACTCTCCCTCTTCCCCCCTCCTAAATTGTTTCTCCAGCAGCACTGCTGCTGCCTAAAACATTCACCCTCTATGATCAACAGGGAACATAACATATAAGGGACAATCTACCAAATAAATCCCCAAATTGTCCTTGTCCAAAAAGTATGTCTCATCCTGTCCCTTGAATCTCACAATGCCTTATTTAAAAAAATTATCCATTTATTTATTTTTTATTATTATAGCTTTTTATTTACAAGATATTGCAGGGGTAATTTTTCAGCATTGACAATTGCAAAACCTTTTGTTCCAATTTTTCCCCTTCTTACCCCCAGATGGCAGGTAGACCAATACATCATAATGCCTTCTTAAGGATCCTGGCAAATGATGTAGGACCACTAAATCAGAGTGGATCATAGTGATCACTGAATCCCACCCCCTTGTTTTCATTTTTTGTCCTTGTACACTCACTGACTAGCATAATGTCTGGCATATAGTAGGTGCTTAATAAATGCCAATTTCAAAGAGCTCCAATCTGTCTAGGACCTAGTGGATGTGCTTAGGAAGAACAACCAGGGAAGGTTCTGTTACCTCTCTCTGTTGACTTCACTCTATAATCTTGGGCAACTCACTTAACCTCTGTGCCCCAGTTTTTCAGTCACCAATAAGAGGTTCTTTGTTTTCTCTGACCTACCTATGTCACCCATAGGGACGTACAAAATAATGGATGTGAAAGGGATTAGGAGGCTGGAGAGTGCAGAATGGATGCCCATCATCTAGCCATGGATTCTGGGGCACAGAGATATAGAGGCTGGTTATTATCATGTCCAAGAATTCTTCCTCTTTACTTCTCCATTGACTTTTTCTTTCTCCTCCCCCTCACTGTGTAAGCTGTGAAAGCACAGTCTCTTTCTGTGAAGGGTCAAAGAACTTGCCTAAAAATAAGCCCATTATACATTTACTCATCCATGAGCTAATGCTGTCTACCTCCTCTCAGGAATTACCACTGAACAGACAAATAGGAAACTCCTGGACAACCACAAACCCAGGCTGGGGAAGTATTTAGAGAATTAACAACATAAGAGACCACATCTTTTTCCTCTGGAATCCCAAGCCACTTAGCACAGGCCCCTGGCACAGATAAAGGCCCCAATGCTTGAGGGAGGCTTCTCCATCCCTTCCCAGACACGGGCACTACCATTTAGAGAGCCCTGAGCTGGGCAAAGGGTACCAGAGGGAAGAGCCAGGTTCCTCAACTTTGGGAGTCCTGGATTTGATAGCAGAGAGTCCTTAGTTGGTTTCGGATGAAGGGAGACAAAGTCCTCATACTCAAAGCTAATGGAGGTGACATATTACTTTGTATTCTCTAGGATCTTGTCAAGACCAGGAATTACATCAAAAAAATAAAAACATGGACAAATGAAGACTTCCTGTGGTTCCTAATAACATCCCCCCCTTCTCCATCAGCTAAATGTGAAACCTAAGTTGTTTCTCCAGCAGCAGTGATGGACTGCACTGGAACATCCACACTCTTGCCCAATCTCACCTGTTGTCAATGGGGAAGGGTTGGTGAGATTATTTGGGAGACAGCAGGTAAGCCTGTGGTCAATGATAGGGGGTCGATCAATTCCCAGGATTAAGAGTGAGTCTGTGCCCAGGGTTTAATGGGGGTTCTGGGGTTAGGGGTTAATCTGTGGCTTAGACTATGGCTTAATCTATAGATTGGGTCAGAGATATGGTTTATAAGATATCAGGGTTTATTTTTTCTTTCTTTACCACCAGGATAGGACTTTAACAGGATATTCTATGAGAAGCTATTCCCAAAGCCAATGTCAAGATGAAGGATAAAGAGCTCCACTTCTCCCTAAATCCTTGGCTTTCAGAGTTGAGAGTACAATCTTCTAGCCATGAGCTTCCTTCTGGCCTGAACTGGTATTAAGCAGAGTGACTCTGAGGTAGGGTGGAGGAGGGGAAGCACTTAGACGCTCAAATCAGTACAAATAAAATCTCTTTGGACACAGAAAAATGCATGTTTCCAACTTGGTTCATGATTCCAAGCTGCAAGCTAGCAGCCTCTGAAAGAAAGGGGATGGAGGCAATAGAGCTAGAAACCAATTACGGCAGAAGCCTGAATCCCCGACAATGCCTTCTGGTCTGGTTGGTTTCCTGGGTATGAGTCTACTCTTAAGGGTAAAGGCTTCCTGTCCTAATTATGGCTTCAAGGGCTTGAAATTGGGAGTGGCAATACATGCATGATGACTCCCATACCATATTTCAGTACAGAGTTCTAACTGCCAGAGACAGATGAACAGAGAAGTGTCATTATTCTGGATTTCCCTGAAGTCCCAAATTTGGAGAAATTGAGTCCCATCTGACCCCCATATTCAGGCACGTCATTCAACACAATGTGAACAGACAGTACTATGTGAATAGACATTCCTTTCTACATTTCTTTGGTATCCCCAGTACATCCATCTCTGTCTTCCTTCCCCCTTCTCTCTCTCCTTCCCTCCCTCCCTCTTTCCCTCCTTCCTTTCCTCCATCTCTCTCTCTTTCTCTTTCTCTCCCCCTCTCATTCTCTTTCTCTCATTCTCTCTCTGTCATTCTCTCTCTCTTTCTCCCTCTCATTCTCCTTCTTTCTCTCTTTTTCTGTCATTCTCTCTGTTTGTCATTCTCTCTCTCTTTCTCTCTCTCTCCCTCTCTTTCTCTTCTCTCTCTCTCTCTCTGTCATTCTCTCTCTCTTTCTCCCTCTCATTCTCCTTCTTTCTCTCTCTTTCTGTCATTCTCTCTGTCATTCTCTCTCTTTCTCCCTCTCATTCATTCTCTCTCTCTCTCTCTCTCTCTCTCTCTCTCTCTCTCTCTCACACACACACACACACACACACACACACATACACAGTTACTAACATTCAAAGAAATGAACAAAAAGGCCAAGAGGCCGGAGGTGGGGAAAACAAGGGGGTACAATTAACCAGGCCCTGGATAATGGGGCACAGGGTGATTATTCCTCCAATGTGGTTCAGGTGCACATCTCCCTGACTCTCCCTGCTCTAGAGCTTTGAGCAGTTGGGGTTTGAAGGCAGAAGCCCTGTCTTAGTCATCCTTTTATTTTCCTCAGCACCTGGTCCAGGGCCTGGCACACAGTAGGCATGCCATAAATATTTGCCAAATTGAATTAGGGAGTTGAAGGGCTGCACTCTGGAAAATTTCCCAACCTCCAAAGCTTTTTCTTCCACCCTCTTCTGGTTTCCAGAGAGCCGGAAGCCTCGGAATAGGGCAGATTCCTGGGACCTGGACAAATGTTCAGGGAAGCTAAAGAAACACAACAAATCAGTTGGTTGGGGAAAAAAAGAAAAAGGAATCTGCCCAGGGACAATGAAATAAGACGAGTGATAGCACAGAGGGGGAAAGATTGGGCAGGTGGTTGTCCCGTCCCCTATTAATGGCAGCGATGAGGGAATTTCTCCTTCATTTTCCCTCTACCCCCTCAGGATGGGGCCTGCTCAAAAGAAGGCTCAAGACCCCAGGCACTGCTGCAGCAGAGAAGAGGTTGTGGGAACTGGTGACAATCGGGGGGTGGTGGGGCGGAGAGGCACGTATAATCGCTAATCAGAAGTAGGGGGAGGTCCCAGGAGCCCCTGCACACGGTGGTGGGAGGTGACCAAGGGGGAAGACAGTAAGGGACCTGTCCCCCTTTACTGCAAGGGGGCGAGAATCCAATTCACGGAAAACAGGCAGAAGATGTGTGTGGGGGGAAGACCAACCCAAGTTCCAAAGTGAGATCCAAGCCGAAGAGAACGGAAGCAAGGGGTCCGCGAGGAGGGGGTCTGCGCCCCTCGAGTTTTTCCTCCCTCTTCTCTTTTAATGATACAAAGTAGCAAGGCCGATGCGGGAGTCCAGGTGGCCCCCCGCCTCCTCAATCCAGGGACGGTCGGTCCCTCCAGACAGCCCCGTTTCCAGAGCCAGCTCTGGGCTAGCACATACATCTTGTCCGCCCTCCCCCAGGCCCGAAGAGCTGAGTCTGGTCCTCCCTTCTCCCACTCCCTCCCCCATCCCCCAGCCCCAGAGGGCAGCACCTCGGACAGCTCCGGGAGCCTGAACTCGGCAGGGAAGTGGGGGAAGAGGAAGACTCGAGGAGAACACCCCTCTTTCGGCGATCCAAGAAGCCTGGGCGCCCTCGGAGTCTGGGGGCTAAAGTCCTAGGCGTCACCCCCAGAATCCTCTCCCGCAATAAAAGGGGAAAAGAAAAGTTTCTTCGGGCCTCTAGGGAGGTTGAGGCAGCCGCCCCCGGTTCGAGGGGAAATGGGGAGCGAAGACCAAAGTCTCGGGGAGGTCGTCAGGGGCTGGGGGGCTTCCCGCAGCTCCCCCACCCCTTCGGGGGAAAGGCAGGGGGGCGCGCCCGCCCTCGGAGCTCCCGCCCTGGGCGTGTCCCGCAGCGAAGCCCCGGCGGCTGGGCTTCCGCGCTCCGCCCCGTCTGGGCTCGGGGAGCCGGGCTCGGGGAGCGTACTCACCGTGCGGAGCTCCTGGGTCCGGTCCTTCATGCTCCCGGGAGTGGAGGCGGCAGCTTCGGCGGCAGGGGCGGCAGCAGCGGCGGCAGCGGTGGCGGCGGCTCCAGCCGTCTGGGCTTCGTTCGCATGCGCGACCGCGGCCCTGCAGATGCGCAGCGCCTCCCCCGGCCCCGCCCCGGCCCCCGGGACCCTCTCTCGGGGACCCAGGCCCCGAGCACCCCGCCCTGGCCCCGCCCCTCCCGGGAGCGGCCCAGAGCTTGGGCCCGCCCACGCCCCCTCCCGGGAATCCCCGCCCGGGCACTCCCTCCGCGGGGCCCCCGCGCCCGGGGACTCCAGCCGAGCTCCCACCCCTTATTTCGCCGGCCTCGACCCCGCCCCATCTCCTGTTCCGTCCGCCTTCCCCAGCCCCCGTGCCCAGCCGCCTCTCCTTGGGACCCATCTCACTTCACTCGTGTCCGCCCTGGGGACCCTTCCTTGCCTTACTTTCCCCCTCTTCAAGTCCTCCCTGTCCCACGGACCCCGCCTCGTCCCTTCACCTTTCCTACAACCTGACCCCACGGACAGGATGCAGTACCTGCCTTCTCCTGGTATTGGGCTGGGTCCTGGAAAGGGCTGTTCAGGAGGTTACTTCTTCGTAGAATGAGAGCTGGGGTTCAGCTGACCTGGAATCCACATGACCTTGAGCAAATTACTTGGACGTCTCCGAACCTCAGTTTCCCCACCTGTAAAACTAAGTGATGCTTTTGATGACTCTACAAGTCCTTTCTGGGGCTTAGATCCTATGGTTCGTCCCTTCCTGGAGACATTTCCTTCTCCAGGCTACCCTGGTCCTGGGTTCGCAGGGAGTCTAGAGGCCCCATCCCGGTGGTGAGGCTGCCCCAGGTGCCGGAGACATTTTGGACCAGCCCTGGAGTTTTCCTGAGCTCTATCACTTGAGAAAAGCACTAGGGGACAAACATTATACAGAGAGTTTTAAAGGCTCTGTCCTCAGTACCAGTTCTTCCCCTTTCCTTGTTTATGGAACTGAGTCAAGACCATCTGTTTTCAGGGCCAGCTCCTCATTCAGGCCTTACCCTCCTCAGGGGCGTGGGCTTTTAGCTTTGTTCTCTGGACCCAGTCTCAACTTCAAGCCCCAAAGACACTTATTCCCCGTCCAAACTGCCTCCCTCACCCAGGGCAGACAAGGTGTTGCTTTGGCTCTGTGCCCCTTCTCTGTATCCCTACGTGTCCGGTCCTGGCTCTCTTCCCAGAGGCCGATGGCAGCCTTGGGGCCGTGCCCATTTTTTCTTGTCCTCCCTCTAAACCCTGGCATGAAGCACACAAAGACGTCTCATCATTTGCTTAAACAGAGGCGCATTAAAACAATTCATGGCATCGGGCATTCTGGCCCTTCTTCGGCTCAGCCTCCGGGTCCCTGCCCAGCATCGCCAGGGCAGACAGAGAGGAGTGGGGACCTACTTCTTCCCCTCCTAAAATCTTCTGGTCAGAGAAGGACGTGGCCCTCACCCAAGAGATCCTCCTGTCTAATGGGGTAGACAGACTAATGATCAATAGACTTTAAAACCAGACAGATTAATACTCCACGCGAAATATGTGTGCAGTATTGGGGGGGAAGTAAGTTTTTCCTGTTGCATCTTGTGGGCTAGATGTGGCCTAGCAGGTAGGAAATTCAGGTGGCCCAGAAATGTAACGAATGGTCAATCCCAAAGAACAGCTGGGTTGTACAGTGGATAGAGAGCCGGGGCTGGAGTCCCAAAGACCTGGTTGGACCCCCTGAGAAATTCTTCCTCAGATACTTAGCAGCTGTGTAGTTACTATCGTTATTATTGCAATTTTATTAATGACTGATTCTTCATGACCACATCAGTGGTTTTCTTGGCAAAGACACTGGATCCTTCTTTATTTCATTTTTACAGATGAGGAAACTGAGGCAAACAGGATTAAGCAACTTGTTCAGAATCACACAGCTAGTATCTGAGGTTGGATTTGAACTCAGATCATCCTGGCTACAGGTTCAGTGCTCTATCCATTGTGCCACCTAAGCTGCCCAGTGTAACTCTGGGCAAGTCATTTAACTTTTCAGCCTCAGCTTCTTCATCTGTAAAAAAAATGGACATTAAAAAGCAGCTTCCTTACAGCTTTGTTATAAGGACCAATTTTTATTTTAATATGGTCCACAAACTTTAACATGCCTTATAGATACGAGCTATTATTAATGCTCTATTATTCATTTAATTAATAAATATTATTATCAACGATTGCTATTATTAACCACATTGGAGAGGTTATTTATTATTAACTATTTGTTAACTTCCACGTTGGAAGAAGGTCTCTAGGGAGACCTCAAATGGGAAAACATCATAGAATGTGGGGATCATGAAGTTATGATTTATTATCAATAAATGCTTGATTTGTGTTTCTATTTTATATACCTATATATCTGGGGTCATGTAAAAATTTCTTGGACAAAAAGAGCTCAGAGTGGAAAAAGTTGAAGAAGTCCTAGAGTAGACCATTGATTGAAATTGAAGATTAAATTAATCAGGATAAATGAAAAAATTCTAGTTAGTTTCAAAAGATCAGTTTTCCAAGTTCAAGAGGAAGAAGGCAAGACTTGACAGCAGTTTGTTTAAAGACTAGAGAGCAAGCTCAATATAAGTTAACAGTGCCCCAGGACAGCCATATAAGCGAACACTATTTTATTATTTTTTTTTAAAAGGATGCATTAGGGGAGTCCTAATGCACAGGACCAGAGAGATCAGTGTTCTATTATGCTTTGATATTAGCAGATGCTGATCCTGGATTCATTTTTAGGTGCTTGGTTTGAAGGACATTGGAAGCAGGGACTTTTCAGTGGAGGGAAACTCCTGGAGATCATGCCCCATAAGGACTCGTTGAAGGGATTGGGGCATTTAGTCTGAAAAAAAAAAAGAGAGAGCCTTAGGGGAGATCTGATAATGGCTCCCCAGTGTTTGAGAGGCTGCCATGTGCATGGAAATTTGGTTGTTTTGTTCACTTGTAGAAGGTAGAATGAGGAACAGTAGATGAAATGGCAGAAAGGCAGAGTTGGGTTTGTGTGAAGAGCTTCCTAAGAATTAGTGCTACTTTATCCCAAAATGGAATAAATTGTCTGAGGCAGTGTTGGGAAGGGGAGAGATGTGTGGGAAGTAGAGACTTTACTGGAGATCTTCAAAGAAGCCGGGGGTCAGATTGTCTTGAATGTTGGTGGAAGGGACTCTTCAGATGGGCCTTGGACTGATTACACTCAGACGTGTCCTGTTTGTGTGGCAGGGATAATTAGGAAGATTTCCTGGAGGAGGTGACCTCTGTTACCTGGGCTTGGAGGAGGTAAAAAGACATGGCTTAGGGGAAAGGATGTGTGTGTTTGAGTTCACCCAAGAACTCCCCTTTGATCATGTCAAAGCCTTCTGTGGGTGCCATACTTTCAGGCATGATCTTTGATTCCATGTGTTTCCCTGTCTCTATCTTGTACACCGATATTTTATGAGAAAGGAATAAAACTGCATCGAAAGGTTATTCAGCAGCTGAGAGAGAAACTCCCTGTGGTGTGTTATTTGCAACAAAGCTATCACCTGGCAAACTGGCCCTGCTCATTTTCTGGGCCCTTGTAGGGGACCTGGAGCTGAGCCCAGGGATTCCCAACCCTGGGAAAAGACAATATTTCTGATCTCATAAGTGCTGATTCCTATTCCCATACCCCAATCCCTGGTACTTATCCTTTCTCCCCTCTGTCCTGAAGTTGAAACTATTTTAAATTTCATTCCATCAAGCAACCAAGAATTCGGGCAAATCCTTATCTACCTTTTCATAACTCTGGACTTAGCCCAACAACTCTGGCTGATTGTTATCCACATGATATTTCTAATTGCCAAAATTCAAGGTGTCTAAAGTTAAATGTGTTCTTTCTTCTCATTCTCACTGCATTTAAAAAAAAAAAAAAGCAAACCCCAAACCTTCTGCCTTTTCCTCTCTATCTGATCAGACGCCAGATTAAACCATGCCAGAAACCATCCCATCCAGTCTCACCATCATCTACCTCAGCTTTCCAGCTTTTGCTCTTGGCTCTTAATTACATTAAGTGGACCATTGCTTCTGGAAATGTTAATCCACACACAATCTCTGTCACTCTAGATTAAAGCAGCCTTCCCTGGCCATCAGTGCCTTCCTTCAAATATTAGCTTTTTAAAGGTAAAGACTCTCATTTTTATAATTGTATCCTTTATCTGGCACATGGTAAGTGCTTAATAAATGCTCATTCATTCATTTGTTCACTAGCTAAACTTTCTTGTCTATCAATAGTATTATTCTATTAGTCATGGAATTGTACTCTCTCAGAGCTGGACAAGAATCCTTTCTTTCATATACCTGTCAAGTGTTATTCGGACTTGCAGATCTCCAGTTGGGCAGAACGGTTGCCTCCTCCTTAGGAAGCTGCTTTTGGAAAGCTTTCATTGTAAAGTTTTCCCCCTTCCATCAAAGCCAGAATCTGACTCAAATTTCCACCTATTACTCATTCATTCTGCAAACATTCATTAAGTGCTCACTATGTCCAAAGATTCTCACTCTGGGGCTAAGCAGTACAAAGCTTCCTTATTATGATCACACATATATTACTATGAAGTAGATGATCAACTCCTGGGCCATAGAAACAGTATTTAATGATAATTTGTATAAAACAGATTAATATCATATTATCAGATCATAGATTTAGAGCTGAAGGAATCTCAGAGAGCTTTTGGTCTGACTGCTTGAAGCTAAAGGAAGCGAAGTAGATTGCTCAAGAAATCAGACTTGGACCCAAATTTTCTGTCCCCAGAGTCAGTTTTCTTTCCACTGTACCATACTACATATAATAGATATCCAATACATATTTGGTGATTGCTGAATGACTTTTTTCTTTAGGCAATAGGGAGCCCTTGTAGGTTCTTGAGTAAAAAATAACCTGATAAAAACAGTATTTTAGGAAGATTGACTTGACTTTGATGCATTGGACAGATTGACAAAGGGAGATACTAGTAGCAGTTAGGATCCTGCTGCAATAACTCAAGAGATAATTTCCCATTTATATACACTATTCTCTCTCTCTCTCTCTCTCTCTCTCTCTCTCTCTCTCTCTCTCTCTCTCTCCTCTTCTCTTCTCTTTTTCTCCTTCCTTCCTTTTGTCTCTCCATCCCATTCTTCAGGGTCTAATCCTTCTTCCACAGAATTGCTTAAATCCTTGGAGACCGTCATCAGTTATCCCCTAAATCCTCTCTCCTCCAGGCAAGACTCCTTTGATCTATCCTTCTTTAGAGTTTCTCCCAACCATGATATTTTCTGATTGCCCACTTCTAGATGATCAGTTTGTCAATATCCAATATGTCAAAACTGGAGGCTTAGAACTGAACACAATGTTCCCATTGGTCCGGCCACATCAGAGCACAGCAGAGATTATTTCTAATTTCTAAAAGGCTATTCTAGACTTCTTAAGGTTTAACACCTTAAAACTTAACTAAGACATTTGGAATATCTGTAGATATCTCTAGTTTGTGTGTAAGTTGTTTGCATATTGTGAATAGTATTGAGCTCCTTTAGGACAAGAACTGGTTATTACTTTGGGGGGGTGGGGGCTGGGGGGGCAATCTCCAGAGCTTAGCATAGTGCCTGGCACAGAGTAAGCACTCAATAACTGCTTGTTGCCTGATTGACTGAATGAGGTAATGAGGGTTTGGTCTCTATTGATTGAAGTAGAAATGGAAAGGAGAGGACAGATATGAGAGATATTTCCAAGAAAGCCTCCACCAGACTTCAGGATTGATTATCTATGGAAGGCAGGAAAGAGAGATGACTCCTAGAATTTGAGCCTGCCTAACTGATCAATAATGTGACAGGGCAGTCAAAAAGGTCAGCACTATATTAGGAAGCACTGGAAGGTCTAGTTTCCAGGAAGAGAGGGGGTTAAATCTCTGTTGTGCTCTGCTTTGGCCAGTGTTTGGTTCCAGGTCCCCAGTTCTGACATTTAAAATCGACAGATTAAACATTCATAAATGGGTAACAATGATGTTAGGAGATTGGGAGAAACTCTAAAAGGAGGATAAATCAAAGAATCTTTGTCTAGAGTTGAGAAGATTTAGGTGATACCTCATGGCTATCTTCTCAAATTGAAGCAGTTCTATGGAAGAAAGATTAGAACCTGAAAAGCAGAGCCAAGAACAATGGGGAAAAGTGGCAAAAAAAAAAAAAGTGTATTTAGGCTCATTGACAGGAAGTTTCTTAACAAATAGGAGTGTCCAAATTGGATAAAACTGGTTTTTGGAGAGCTTCTTGGTAGTCTCTGAGCAGAGGATGGACTATCACTTGTTGAGTACGTAACAATGGGGGTTCCCTTCAAGTATTAGTTGGTGTCTTACAATTCTGACACTGTAATTCTGGGTTTGCTCTCACTGGACGTGTTGAAGTAGACACTGGGTGGCCGCTTTTTGGGAATACTGTAGGGGATTCATTGCAAGAGCTGAGGAAAGTAGAGAACAAAATCCTCTTCTTTTGATCAGTAATTCTAACCTCTGCAATCTTGCTGCAATTTTACCTTCCATTACTGCTCTATACTAATTCCAATCAGACTGTTCAGTTCATCCTCCACCTATGCAAATTATACTTCTCTTTTGAAACCTCATCTTTTCCAGGTACCCATAAAAAGGTATTTTTGCCTCACCAAGCCAATCCATTCTCTGTATTCTCTCAATCGTACACCCGACTTATTCAATCCTTGCATGAGGGATGTTCTCACTTTTGAGTCAGTGTGTAATGTTTGAGGAGTATTGAATTTAGAACCAGAGAACCAGGTTTCAAATGCCAACTTTGGAACTTACGATGTGGGTGATGTTGGGCACTTCACTTCCCCAGGATCTACTTTCTTCCTAGGTAAAATAAAGGGTTGGATTAGGTGACCTCAGAGACTCCTTGCCAGTCTAAATCGGTGATCCTTTAGACAGTTTTGGGGAATGGTAGAAGTGGCTGTTTCAAGTCTATCTCCTGAGTGAGTACAGATGTGAGTCTGGGCTTTAGAAGATGGCCAGCTTTTCCTTCTGAAATTTCCTATCTATTTAGCATGTTATCTTACGGATATCTGTATTTGTTTGTATTATCTCTCCCATGAATGGAAGAGCCTTGAGGGAAGTGGCCATTTCTGCTTTTTCCTTGAAACTTAGCACTGAGCTTGCTATTTAATAATTTATTTAACAACAAATAGAAGGATTTATTAAATGCCCTGATGTATTGATGATGTGGACTTTTGAGCTTACTCTTTCTTTGTCATGAAGAAATCCCAACTGGCTCCTATCACACATAACCAAGTCTCAGACTACCCTGTTTGTATAGAGCGATTGTAAGACTGGAACCCTTTATCAGCCTCCAGTGTCTATCCCTCCAATCTCTGGACATCTTTAAACAACCTTTGAGATACCGACTAGCATATCTATAGACAGGTCAGGGACCTGGTCAGCCAAGTGCTTTCCATCTGGCTCTTTCTTCATCCCTCCCTTTGAACTGTCAAATTCTTCCCTGCTACTTCCCCATTCCCCCTGAGAAACCCCCAAGATTGTGTTTCCTCTATAAAAGATGTGCTCATGATGAAGATCTTTGCTAAGTCCTTTTTAGACTAATCCCTCTATGAGGTACTCTCCTTCCCTCATAGTATCTTCCCTTTAGTGGCACCTTTCTCCTTACTCTAGCTAACTCTGGTCAATCTGCTAAACTCCTCTATGGAGTTAACCTGCCAGTCAATGGCATGGTCAGACCTTATGGTATATTCCTTTATTGGATTCTTCCAAACCTCCTTTCCTTGGTAACCCTTTTGCTCCGCTAAATCTATCTCCTATTTGCCACTCCTGGTGCCTATTTTAGCTCTTCATTTGTTCTGTAGCCTCTTCTCCTAAATAAATGGGCCTTTTGGAAAGAGAACGACCATGGTGAATTTGTCACATGTTTATCTCGAGCTAAGAATTGCTACCTTGACCTCCTTATTAAGTGCTAGGGATACAAATTCAAAGAATGAAATGATCCCGACAACAAGATGCATAAATATTAACAGAATCAACACGAGCCTGGATAGTTTGGGAAGGAGGGCACCCCTCCCAGGGCAGATCAACAAAGGTTTCCTGTGGAACAAGGCTCCTTCAACTCTCTCCACTTGGGACTCTTTTTTGGCCAGAGTAATTTTTATGGGACCCCAGGGGTATAGTACATAAAAAGACATACAAAACAAACATTTACCGATAATAAATCATAATTTCACAACCCACACATTCAGGGACGAGACCCCAAATGGGGTAGAGAACCACAGTTTAAGAAGCTGGGAAGATGGTTTTTGAAATTGAGGAAGGGGACTTTTAAGAGGTGAAGATAAGGAGAGAAAGCTGGCCAGATATTGTGAGTCGACTGATTGAATAACTGGAAGTTGGAAGACCTGGGTTTTCATTTCAGATCTGCCAGTCACTGGCAGATTAGGTGACCCTGGGTCAGTCAATTTCCCCTTCTGAGCTTCAGATTTCTTCTCTGTAAAATGAGAATGCTAAATTAAAGTGTTCTCCGAGGTCTCTTCCAGCTCTCTACCAGATTGGCAGCTCTTAGCCCTGAGGGGAGGTTCTCCATGGCAGAGAGTAGCTCACAGTGGCTTGTTTTGCTGGCTAAAATCTGATCAGCAGGTTTCAGAGATGGAATTAGCTTTTATTTCATCCCCTTCTCTGGAGACTTCCCAGCAGCTGCTTCCAGAAGGAAAAGGACAGATCTGGGCAGAGAATCAATCATCCTGAGGGCACCCTCCCTCTCAAGCCCCACTCCCCTTAGTCTCGAGTCCCATTCATCTTGGCTTCCTCTAATTGGAAGTACAAGGCGCTAGAGGAGGACGGGAGTGCTGAAACAGCTTCTTGAGGGTCATGGGGCTGGGTAATACAGCGCTCCTGCCTTTCTCCTAGGAGGCAAGAGCACAAATAGCAAACAGCCAGTTGATTAACCCTTTGACTCCTGCATTTTCCACCAGATCCCTCGGGGCAAGGTCAGGGCAGAGTGAAGGACGATGGGGTGAGAAAGCACCGGCCTGTGAATTAGGGATACTTAACCTGGACAGATGATAAGGGAATCTAGGGTCTTGGATGAGAAAAAAAAAACAAAAAAACAAACAAAAAAACCCTAGAGCTTTATTTTTCATGCTCTAACTGAAATCTAGCATTTCCTTTCATTATTTAAAAACATTCTTCTGAGAAGGGGGGGGGGGAACCAGATTGCCAAAGGAGTAGGAGGCACAAAGATGAAGAATCCTTGTTCTTAGGGGACCTGGCAACTCCTATACATCCCCCTCCACCAGAGACCCAGTCCCCAGCCCCAGTCCTCTCTTCCCTCCCCCATTCTCCAGCCCCATTATCCCTTCCCTCCCCCTTTCCCCAGTCCAATTTTTCTCTTCCCTCCCCCAGTCCCTAACCCAATTTACCTCTCCCCTCCCCCACTAGCTCCACCCCCAGCTTCTCAAGGGCTATTTTCTCACTCCCCGATGGGGACAAATGCATCACCTCCTTAGAAAGAAATAATTTCCTGGAAAACTTGCAGGGAAAGGTGGCCCTGACTGTTACATCACTTCTTCCGGGGGCCTAGTCGTGATTCCCAGTAGTCTCTTGGATACAGCACAATCCCTCGAACCTGAGGTTAGAAAACCCCATGTTCTGGCTTCATTTCCCAGGATGCCCAAAGGCTCAAAGCAGTAAAAAGCTGTATTGGTTTAAGATGCACGAAGACATTTGGGACATCTTATGTAAGTGTAAACTAGGGGGTGTTATAGCACAGAGAGTGCAGGGCTTGGAATTAGGATAACTCATTTTCCTCAGTTCAAATCTGTCCTCAGGCTAGTTGTGTGACCCTGGGTGAGTCACTTCACCCTGTTGGTCTCAGTTTCCTCATCTGTCAAATGGGCCGGAGGAGGAAATGGCCAACCACTTCTGTATCTCTGCCAAGAAAACCCCAGATGGAGTCATGGAAGTCGGTCACAACTGAACAACAGCAACCTATTATGCATGAGATGTCTCAGTCAATCAAAACTACTGACTGGTCTCTGACCCAGGCGTTGCATCCACGCTTCTGTGGATTTGCATGAATTGTCCCCCTTTTCCTGAAATGTAATCCCTGTTCATCTCTTTTCAGAATCCTTAATTAAGCCTCCAAGGCTTTATTCAAATGTGAGCTTGATATAACACACACAGGGATACACAGTGCTGGGCTGAGGAAGAGCTGGGTTCAAATGCTGCCTATGACTCTTACTAGCTGTGTGACCCTGGGCGAGTCACAGAGGTTACCCCTATGAGCCTAAAAGGTTTCCCATCTGTGCAGCTGAACTGACTGGGATGTTCTCTTTCAGTTGGATCTGTGATACTCTGAATCACTCTGCTGGTGGTGATGGGGTGAATGAGGATGTGTGTGTGTGTGTGTGTGTGTGTGTGTGTGTGTGTGTGTCAGAGACAGCGAGAGACAGAGACAGAGAAAGAGAGATAGAGAGAGACAGGAGAGACAGAGAGAGAGAGACGGAGAGAAACAAAGACAGAGAGAGACAGAGACAGTGAGACAGAGAGACAGAGACAGAGAGACACAAAGAGACAGAAAAAGAGAGACAGAGAGAGACAGAGAGAGAGAGAGACAGAGAGAAACAAAGACAGAGAGAGACAGAGACAGTGAGACAGAGAGACAGAGACAGAGAGACCCAAAGAGACAGAAAAAGAGAGACAGAGAGAGACAGAAGAGACAGAGAGAGAGACAGGAGAGAAACAAAGACAGAGAGAGACAGAGACAGAGAGACCCAAAGAGACAGAAAAAGAGAGACAGAGAGAGACAGAAGAGACAGAGAGAGAGACAGGAGAGAAACAAAGACAGAGAGAGACAGAGAAAGAGAGGCAGGAGAGACAGAGACAGTGAGACAGAAAGAGACAGAAAAAGAGAGACAGGAGAGAGAGATAGAAAGACAGAGACAGAAACAGAGAAAGAGAGACAGAGAGAGATAGGAGAGACAGAGAAAAAGAGACAGGAGAGAGAGACAGAGACAGAGAGAGATAGGAGAGAGACAGAGAGACAGAGAAAGAGACATACACAGAGACAGAGACAGAGAGACACTGAGAGACAGAAAAAGAAAGACAGGAGAGACAGAGAGAGGGAAAGAGAGGAGACAGAGAGATAGACAGAGACAAAGACAGGGAGAGAGACAGAGAGAGACAAAGGGAGGGAGGGAGGGCGAGAAAGACAGAGGGAGGGGGAGACAGTGAGACAGAGGGAGAAGACAGAGAGAGATGGCAGAGACAAAGACATAAAGAGAAAAGGGGAAAGGGTAACAGAGACAGAGATAGAGGGAGAAAGGGAGAGAAAGAGAGAGGGAAAAAGGAAGGAGGGAGAAAAGAAGACAGAAAGAGAGAAATGAGAGAGAGACAGAGACAGAGAGACAGACAGAGACAGAGGAGGAGGGAGAGAGGGAGAGGAGGGAGACAGACACAGAGAGAGAAAAGCAAGAAGGGAGGGAGGAAGAGGAAAAGAAGGAGGGAGAGAGACAAAGAAAGAGATGTCAGAGACACACAGAAGGAAGGAGACAGAGAGGGAAAGGTGGGGACTAGGAAGATAAAGGGAAAGAGGGAGAGAGAGAAACAGAGACAGAGACAGAAAGACAGAAATCTTATACCATAATCCTCTGCTTTTAAAAAGGGAAACTGCAAGTCTCAGAGGGGTTCCAGGATGGTCTCGCTAAAGCATCCTCCAACCCCAACCCAGCACTAGAGGAAGCAATGGGGTGGCTAAATGGAGAGAGGTAGATGGAAAATCAATGGTGGGAGAGACCACACAAGGACATGAAATGGGGAGGGGAATATATCAGGCTAGAGGAGCACATCCATTGGAGGGCACATAGCTGATATGTCAGGGAAGTGTGTTTGGGCCTTTGTTGCCCAGGGGTGAAGGGGTACGGAGAGAAAGAAAACACCTAGAATGCTAGCTGTGCCTTTCCCTTCTGTCTCCACTCAGGCTCAGCCTCCTTCCTGAAGACCATTGCTGGGTTATTTCCCCTCCTCCAAGGAAAATATACTTCAAGCTGGTGATTTGCTCATCCCCCTGGAGCTCTCTGTCTCTGTCTCTCTCTATCTGTGTTTCTCTCTGTCTTTCTCACTGTCTCTCTCCTGTCTCCTGTGCCCACCTTTCTTATAGAGACCTTCCTGGCTAATCTTAAAAATCTGTGACTTTTAATTTCCATAGAAATGAGTGGAACTCTCTCCTGTTTCTCCCTGCCCTGAGAGATTGGAGTTATTCTCCATGCATCCTGGAAACAGAAGATTATAGATTTAGACCAGGAAGGGACCTTGAATCAGTTCTTATGTAATCATGGCATATTCCCCAAGCAGTTATTTGATTAATAGTTTATCAGCTGTAAGTCTCACGATTTTGAAAATAGTCACATGGAAATGAACCGACGGCCCATGAAGCATTGCAACCCCCTTTAGCCCAATGTTCTTCCTTCTAAGAGATCCTCTTAGTTCATGTGTGTGAGGCCCAGCTTTCTCTCAGTCCTTAGAATCTCTCCTCAAGCAATTTTAGCTGAGGGGACATTTTTCTGCCAGCTGATTTTTTTTTCATCATTGTTCCTTACACCAATGTTCCTTTTCTGTCCCTTTCAGCAAGTGCATAATTAAGGGGCAGGATCATTGAGCTAGAGGTGGAAGGGATGTCACAGACCATTTAGTTCAGGTCCTTCATTTTACAGAGGAGGAAACTGAGGTCCTGGGTGGTGATTTGTCCAGGACTGCATGGATAGTACTTGAGAAAGGATTCCAACTTGTCTGGTCAATCCATTAATTTCATCGTTTTCTCCCTGCCCTTTTTCGTTCCACCACATGGGAACATCCTCCTTTATGTCCATGATTCAAGGTCCAGTTCAGGTCCAATCACCTCTTTCATGGGCCATTTTCCCCCCTGAAATCCCACGGGACTTTCTCTTATCCCAAACTTCTGGAAGTGGCGGCCAGGAAAGGGTACCTTGCCTTGGGAAGCTACGGGGATGGTGAGTGGTGATATGGAGCAATTGATTGGCAGTCCTCTCCAGGAATTACATTGTTGATTGGATTATAGTTTCTAGAGCTGGGGCAGGATAGCAGGAAGATGGACAGAGAGGGGTATTAGGGATTTGGGCTTGGTTGGTTGGTAAACTTTCTCCCATCATAAACTCAGGGCTCCAGGGCTAGAGCTGGGATGCTGGTCCAGGTTTGAGGTAGTAAGGGGAGTGTGGTAGCCTGGCCTTCCTGGAAGGGGAAGAGGGCTCTCTCTAGAAGGAGAAAAGGAGCATCCCCAGGGCTACAGAAAGACACTCATCCCCGTTTTGCTAAAGCTTAGGCAGAATTGGGCCACTCAAACTTACCTAGAGGCCACAGGTGGCAAGTTAACTCAGCTCCGGGACACCAAACAGTGGTAGCCAAATGAGTTCACAAAAATTATGCCTGGCTCTGTCCTGTCCCTTTAGAAAAACCCTGGGATTTAGCAAGTGAGTGGAGTGGATGTTCTTTTCAAATCTGACCATGATATCAAACCAGAGGGGAATGATTTTCTGCCTAAGATCTCTGAAGCACATCCAGTGGGGAGGAAGGTAGGGGACAGGGCTCCTAGCTGATGTATCAGGGAAGTGTGTTTGGGGCTTTGTTGCCTGGGGGTGAAGGGGATCAACTGTTCTTTTTAGAAGTTTAAGAGGGAAGAGAAGGAAAATCAGGATAGTGACTTGAGGATAACCAGGTTAAGGGAAGTTTTTTATTTTGGGGTGTTGGGCAAATGCCCTATCTCCCCAGAGCTTTGACTCGCTAGGAGTGAGACTTTCCTTCCTTCCCTCCCTCCTCTCCTCTTCTCTCTCTCTCTCTCTCTCTCTCTCTCTCTCTCTCTCTCTCACACACACACACACACACACACACACACACACACATACACATACACACACACATACAGAGAGAAAGAGATGGAGAGGCAGGCAGACAGGGAGACAGACAGAGGGAAAGAGACAGAGAAAGATGGAGAGATAGAGATAGAAACAGAGACATACAGAGATATGGGAAGAAACAGATAAAGATAGAGAACAAGATAGACAGAGATAGAAACACAGAGAGAAACAGACAGAAAGAGACAGAAAGGAAAACACACACACACACACACACACAGAGAGAGAGAGAGAGAGAGAGAGAGAGAGAGAGAGAGAGAGCAGTTCTAGTAGAATGAATGGAGCTTTTATGGGACTAATCATGTAACAAGGATGAAGGACAAGAGCAGGTAGCTGTAGGACTGCACTGGAGCCCATGTACTCATAGTAGGGTTCAAGGGAGGACATGACAAGATTCCTGAGGGAAGAAGGCTGAGCTTGGTTTGTATTACTGGAGGAAATGCTCACAACTCTGAGATCAAAGATCCATTAAAGCGTCAATGGGGATAGAAACCAGATGCCAGGGGACTGCGGAGTGAAGTGGGTGGTGAAGTGGGTGGGTAGAGTTTGGGAATATAGACTATTCTTTCTAGAAGTTTAAGAGGAAAGAGAAGGAAAACCAGGACAGTGACTTGAGGGTAGCCAGGATAAGGGAAGGTTTTTATCTGGGGGGTGTCGGGCCAGTGCCCTATTTCCCCAGGGCTTTGGCTGTCACCTCTGTGCAGAGAAAGCCCTGATGTCCAGCCGGAACATTTGTGGGATGACGGGAAGGAGTCAGTATGTGGAGAGCCTGAAGATGTGCGAGAAGGAATGATAAATGGAGCAAGGTCACAGAGCAGAGCTGCTGTGGAAGCCCTGAGTGAAGCAGTTCACTCCAGCAGAAGGGCCCCTTCATCCTCTGAGTCTGAGCTGAGAGAAGGCAGAGAGCTGGGAGGTTTGCTAGAGGGGACAGGAGGGCTCCAGACAGATGGCCTCAATCATCTCCGAGAAGTAGAAAAGGAACTCAGCTGCTGGTAGGAGGAGGGTGGGGGTGAGCTTGCCAGCTGGGGAGTGTGATAGTTAATCAGAGCTGAAGGAAGAGATTGCCACGGAGCTGTGCTTAGGTGAGGGGAGATCACACACAGTTTGCAGTGCACATTTTAGGAAGGTGTTGTGATTTCTTCCAGCTGCATCCGATGATTAGGACCCGGAACAGAAAAAGGGAATGATGGAGGAGAGCCAAGATTGGAACAATGGAAGGACAAGGGGCAAGGTTTCCAAGCATAACCGAGTTTCCCAGCCAAGCTTGGGACATCTTGCAAACCGCTTCTTAGGCAAGACTTTAGATTGCTGGAGAGAATGCTGACCCAGAACTGAGAAGCTATATGAGAGGTACTGCCTTTACCTGCCTGAAGCTTCCCAAGTTCCAACTCCTTCCTGGAGTTGGATCCAAAGAAAGAATGTCTTTTCTGGAATGGAAAACGCTTTCCACATTCAGAAATGGAACTATGGAAATTAATGCAGATCAAAGTATACTATTTTCATCTCTTTTTTTGTTTTGTTTTATTTTTCTTTCTCACGATTTTTCCCTTTTGTTCTGATTTTTCTTTCACAACATGACTGAGATGGAAATATAGTTAAAAGTATTGCACATCTATAACCTATATAGGATTGCTTACTGTCTTGGGAGAGGGGGTAGCAATGGAAGGAGGGAGAAAAAATTGGAACTCAAAATTTTATAAAGCTGAATGTTGAAAACTATCTTTACAGGTCATTGGGAAAAGAAAATACTATTGAGAATATCTTCTTTTTCCAAATCTCTTGCACCAAATCTGCCCTCTCTCTGTATTGTCATTCTCTATACCAATGGACTGTTGTGCATAAGGAGCAACATGCAAAATGTCCTGGCCTTGGCTGGAAACCCGTGTTACATAAACATGGAGGGTTGGAAAAGGAGTGATGACCTGGAAGAAATGAAAGAGAGTTAAAAACTGGAGGTCTTGAGGAGAACAAAAACAGGTTCAGAGACAGGTGAAGTCCCTAGAGAGGATGGGAGATTATGATCCATAAGGGGATTTTCAGGCTTTCATGTATGATTCAGGAGATGGAACAATAGTTCTGGAGTGAGAAGGTCTTGCTCAAATCCCACTTGCAACATTTTCTTTCTGGCCCCGAGCAAATCCATTAAATTTTCTGGACCTCACTTTCCCTATTTGTAAAAATAGGGGTTTAGATGACATGGTCTTGAAGGTCCTTTCCAGCTCTAGAGTTATGAGCTATTAAATGTCAAAGAAATGGCAGGGATTGCCTCCTCCATAAAGAAGGGAATTTCTCAGGTCAGTCTCTGGGTCTATTTTATAGGTTCTTTCTTTTCTGGGAAGGGGACTGGCCAAGAAGGAGCAGGCTGAGCTCCGGGGGGGCTGCTGAGAACCCCGGGTGGGTGGTTGCTTCCACTGGCTGGTAGACACAGTTCCTGAGAGGACATTCTGGATGTAACCCTGGGCAGGTCAAGTCACTTCACTGTTTACCTCAGTTTCCTCATCTGCAAAATGAACTTGAGAAGGAAATGGCAAAGGACTTCAGTGTCTTTGCCAAGATGGATTCACAGAGACTCAGAAATCATTAAAATGATTGAAGAACAGTAATGGTGACATCCCACAATGCCTTGTATACAGCAGATGCTCAGCAAATGTTTGTAGAATGAATGAATGATTTCATGGGAGAATGAATCCAGAGAGCAAAGGGTAAAGTGTCAGTAAAGGAGTATACTTTTCCCTCCCTAGCCCCACAGCTGTGCAGCCATCCTCCTCAGTTCCCTTCAGCTTTTTCCCAAAGACAAGGGCTTTGTGTGACTCACACACACACACACACACACACACACAGCTGAGTGGGTGCTTTTGTCACAGGACCCAGGAGTCTTTCCTGAGGGGGAGGCCTGAAGGCGGGAGCCATCCTTTCCCAGTTCCTTTGTGTTCTTACAGCCTTCTCTTCCCAGCTGGGAGAATACAGAGGCAGTCCAGGCAGAGCAGACCCCTTTGAGTCCCCCAGACAGGACAATGAAATCCTGGCTCCCCATAGGAATCTGGCTTCTCTGGTTTCCCTTGTCAAAAGTCACAGTTTGGGGAATGGATTTCTCTCAAGACAAATTGATTTTGATTGGCTCCTAATCCGAAGGCATCAGAATATTGGACTGAATTTTCAATTTGGGATTTTCTTCCCATTTATGAAAATGATGACCTTTGTCCTTCTCCAGGCTTGTGGCGTCTCTCCCACTTTTGATGCTCTTCCAAGGATCACTGATGGGGGCTCACATGGATCGGCTCTTTCAGTACCTGAGATTTAATACACTGGGCTGAGTGATTTGCATTTATCAAAGGAAGCTAGTGTTCTCTTATTTCCTTATCACGGCTATCGACTCCCTATTAGCCATTTTTGTTCTGCTATCTCCAGGATGAGGTTCCTTTTTCTCGGTAGAAAAAAACAGAAGCAGAAAAATAATCCAGCAGCTCTTTTGTTAGTGATCATTGACTCCTCTACCCCAAGCTAAGTCCTGATTCTTTTTCTTGAGCTTCCTTTCCACCCAATATAGCTCTCCTCCCTTTTTTGTTCCTCGCTTCCCTTGGCAGCTTCAAGTCATTATGAGCTTTAACATTCCTCACACTTCTTACAGGATTATACCATCCTTTATACTTATCCTCCATTAACTAGTCTTATTTTCTTTTCCCTTTAAAAACTGAATTGGTTGATGAGTTTCCTGGGCATCCACATCACTGAATTGTTTCCCTTTGTATCTTCAGAATTTCAATCTTGAACTTCGCTCATACCTCTTACATTTGCTTCCCTTGTAGCACTTTAGTCTTTGAGATCCTATCCAGATTTCTTTTAAAGCCTTAGAAAACTGTTTTTCTAAAATCTAGGCTCCATATCAATCTAAACCTGGGTTTCTTCTCCTCTACCCTTCTCTGAGTGGTCCCTTCCTCCCAGGGTTCCCATTATTTCCACCTCAGCAATCAGTTCCACTCTGTTAGAAATAGACATAGAACAGAATTTCCCTTCCCTGGATCCTTCACTTTTCAAAGGATTTGATTATCATTAGATTAAGGCAAAGTCAAGAAATTAATAACTGTTCTGCTTTGAGCATAGAAAGTTGTGGAAGATGTCAGAATAACTGAAACTCCCAACTCTGTTAAATCATGTCTTTATATCAGGTTAATGATCTATTTCCAAACTTCTCATCCATTTCCTCTTTCTGTCCCGGTGATCTTTGGTATAGTACAGTGGAAAATCATTTCTATTTCTTCCTCCATTGACCTTGACCTAATATTCTCTATCATATTTCTTCTTTGGTTCCTGAATTCTTTACAAGGATATATCATCTTAATATACAATGCTCCCCTCCCTAGCATTCCCCCCTTTAAACCTTTTTATTCAAATAGGTTTCATTTTCTTATTTTCTTATTTTTATTTTCATTCTTATTCAAGAAATGCCTATGGATCCTTTATAAGTTTTATCCCATAAAATCTGAGAAGTCAAATATACCTCCTTACAATAAGATCCCTAATTCTCCCTTTTGGCCTGACTTGGGCACTTGTGCATAGATATAAGAAGCCATGTTTTTTTTGTACTGACTCCTGTCTGGGATGTCATCTTCTGTGAGTATCTGGGTATCTCAGCTGTTATTATTTTCCCTTCTTTATAGCTACTTGATATGTTATATAATTTCAAGGCTCGTTCTCTCTCTCTCTCTCATATATATATACATATATATGTGTGTGCGCTTGCGTGTGTGTTTCTATTATTCTATCTACCAAGAAAGAATAGGGAAGAGACAGAGAGAGACAGACTGAAAGAGTGGATCAGAGAGAGGCGGAGAGAAGCAGTATTCCCTCTCCCCTTTCTTGTTTAACTTAAAGCCCTTTTGATTAGATTTCCAAGATACATTCTTCCCAGGCTTTGTTAGGTGTATTCCATCTTGGGCCAAGAATCTGTCATCCCTATATTTCAGGCCATGGTCCAGAAATCCAAAACCTATTTTCACACACCACCTTCTTAGTCAGCTGTTCGCTTCCCAAATTAATCTTTCTCTTTTGTGTCTCTTGTCTCCTATGGGCGACAGTGAAGAAAATACAACCTGTATCCCTATGGTCTCCAGTTTCTTGCCAAATTCTTCCTAATCTTTGCAATATTTCTTAGGTTCCTTCTCTCAGTGATGTCTGTTCAAGTGACTGAACAGAGTAGGTAATTGTCTTCTACTTGAATAAATCATGGGAGGTTTGATGTTGTATCTTAAATACTTGCTCCAGGAAGACAGTGAACCTCTGTATTGTTACCAGGTCAACAAACAGCTGCTTTGCTTTCCCCTGAATGGGGAGTCTCAAGCTCCTCCTCCCCATTTCTTTCTCTTATCTTTACTTGACAATTTCTGTGGCTTCACCTAATTATCTGGAGAAGGAGGAACTTCCTCCTCCTCAGAGATGCTCTTCAAGAGGTCTTCCAAAACCAAATCCTTATTTAGAGCAGGGATTCTCAACCTGGAATCTGTGAACTTAAAACAGTAACAACACCACAACATTTATTAACCATATTTCAATTCAATTGGTTTCTTTTGCAAACTTATGCATTTTATTATGTATATATATATACACACACACATATATATAAAACATTTTTATATATTTGAAAATATTCTGTAGGAAATTGTGGAGATATCCATCAATTAGGGAATGGCTGAACATGTGATATATGATTGTAATGGAATACTGTGATGAGCAGAGTTCCAGTGGTCTTGTGTTGGAGAGAGGCATCCACACCCAGAGAGAAGCCTGTGGGGACTGAATGTGGATCACAACATAGCATTTTCACTCTTTTTGTTGTTGTTTCCTTGCATTTTGTTTTCTTTCTCATTTTTTTTCTTTTTTGATCTGATTTTTCTTGTGCAACATGATAACTGTGAAAATATATATAGAAGAATTGCACATGTTTAATAGATTATTTGCCATCTAGGGGAGAAGATGGGGGAAAGGGAGGGAGAAAAAAATTTGGAACACAAGGTTTTGCAAGGATGAATGCTGAAAATTATTTATGCATCTGTTTTAAAAAGAAAAAGCTTAAAATAAGAAAATAAAAAAAGAAATGATGAGCAGGATGACCTCAGAAAAAGCTGGGAAGACTTACATGAACTGATGCAAAGTGAAGTGAACAGAACCAGGAGAACATTGGACACACTAATGGCAAGATTGCATGATGATCAACTGTGAATGACATGGCTATTCTCAGCAATACTATGGTCTAAGATAACTCCAAAGGACTCTTGAAAAATGCTACCAGAGAAAATTCTGATGGAGTCTGAGTGCAGATTGAAGCATATTATTTTTCACTTTCTTTATATTTTTGCCTTTTTTTTCTTCCAACATAGGTAACATGGAAATGTGTTTTGCATGACTTCATGTGCTTGATTGATAATATATTGCTTGCCTTCTCAATAGGTGGGGAAGGGAAGCTGGAGGAAGAGAGAATTGGGAATTCAAAATTTTTTAAAAAGTTAAAATAAATAAGGTATAGTTATTAAAAAAAATAAAAACATGATTTTGAAAAGGGGAGCTATAGTTTTCCTTATCTGGTGAAAGGGGTTTATGATACAAAAAAAAGTGAAAAAGCCCTGTTTTAAAGGCTATAAAAACATTTTCTTCAAATGTCTCTCCCAACGAGACTAGCATATACTTCTCATTTAGGTTTCATTGACCCAAACAGTAATCCAGTCTATATCTTTGGTTTTTATTACACCTTTATATAGAGTGCCATGAACCTAAATGGAAAAGACACATTAGGAGTTGTTGGATAAGTTGTTGGATAAGTTGCTCAGTACTTGGGTGGAAGTGTTGGATGATCTTCTGATGAGATCCTGAGTAACTCGGTGGGGTTGGCAGAAAAAGGCTGAAGTGCTGATAAGATTTCTACATTTACTCCATGAAGGAAGCAGCCTTATAGTCCCGCCCTTTTTGGAAGTCGTGGATAGCTCCACCTTGCTATGTCTGGTCAGAAATCCAAGAGTTGTCAACTCCCTTCCTCTTTGAGGTTAAATTTCCCCTATAAATCTATCCATGACCTAAGCCATCTTTGTTGAATCCATTTTGGGGTTATCGTAGTCTGCCTCATGGTATTTTTCTCTTCCCTTCTCCCCCATGCCTTATGGTGTCTTTCTCTTTCTTATAGCTAACTAAATCTTTTAGGGTGCTAAATCTCTTTTAGGATTTAGCCTGCTAGTCAATGGTATACTCCCACCTCATGGAGCATTTCCTTTCTCCTGGTTGATTGTTAGTTCCACTAGGGAACTTGTCTTTTCTGTTGTTAATTGTTAAAACCCCTTTTCTTTTTCCCTTTTTTTTTTTTTGTATTTATAACTGGATTTTATATGTAATAGCCTTTTATTTTTCAAAATACATGCAAAGATAGTTTTTATTTAACATTCATTCTTTTTTTTTTTTTTTAAATAACTTTTTATTGACAGAACCCATGCCTGGGTAATTTTTTACAACATTATCCCTTGCACTCACTTCTGTTCCGATTTTTCCCCTCTCTCCCTCCACCCTCTCCCCCAGATGGCAGGCAGTCCTATACATGTTAAATAGGTCACAGTATATCCTAGATACAATATATTAACATTCACTCTTGCAAAACCTTGTGTTCCAAATTTTTTTCCCTCCCCCCTCCCTCCAACCCTAGATAGCAAGTAATCCAATCTAGGTTAAACGTGCAATTCTTCTAAACACTTTCCCACATTTATCACGCTGCACAAGAAAAATCAAATCAAAAGGGAAAAAATGAAAAAAAACAAACAAACAAGCAAACAGCAACATGTGTTATGATCCACATTCAGTCCCCAGTCCTCTTTCTGGATGCAGATGGCTCTCTTTATCCCAAGTCTATTGGAATTGGCCTATATCACTAAAGCTCCTTTTCTTACCAAGTGCTGTGTGGGACGAGAAGACCCCTACCCAAAATGACTACTCAGAGATCACTCAAAGTAGAAAGCAGAAAATTGTTTATTATAGCATCTCCTGAGAGGTGGCCAGTCCTTCCATGAGAAACAAAAGGAAGGGAAAGTACTCACAGCAGGAGGGCCGAAGAATTAGTGAATATACCTGGCTTTTATAGATTTTGTTACAAGAGATTACATCACAAGTAAGAGAGGATGGGTGGGTGGGGCATCTAATTAGTTCTTGCTATCCAGAGAGATTAGAATGGAAGGTTTCTGGCTTAGGCCTTCAGGCTTTAGATAATTGAGGCAACAGTGGTCAAGCTAATAGACTACGATAAATGTCAAATATTGATAAATGTCACATATTGATAAATGCCACTGGCTAATATTAAGTAAATATGTCTGCATATGCAGGACACAGGGAAATAACAAAAAGGGGGGAATTCATACAACACTTATCTTGGAAGTTCTTTATCTTTCTATCTCATACTCTTTCATATTTACTATTGTTGATGCTGTGGGGTTCAGCACCGAAATGATGTGGATGATAGCAGAAGGTGGTAGATACCAAAAGGTGGGGTTCAGTCATGTGAAGAATTCACAATGGCCATTCTCTGGCAAAGGGTAGATTTTACTTAGGGAAGAGTTTACAGACAAAATGAAAGGATACTCTGGGAATTGTAAATAGGAAATCGAGTGGGAGAGCATAGGAAAGCCAAGTTCCTCAGTGGAACTCAACAGTTACCAGTAGAAAGGAAGCACCCTATGAAGCCCTTAGTTGGCGGGCTAAATCCTTGAAAGGGACTTAGCCCCCTAAAAGAGTTAGGTAGCTATAAGGAGGAGAAGGGGATTGGGAAGCATTGGGAGTTAGGAGAGATTCCACATGGCATGGGGGAAGAGGAAAGGGAAAGGGAAGGAGAAAGGCATTATGAGGTGGAGTGCCATGGTGGACTGACCCAAAGGAGGGCAGCAGCCATGGGATGGCCCATAAGTAGTTTTTTTAGGGAATATCCAACCTCAGGGACATGGGATTTTTGACAGGACATGGCAAGGTGAGACTGCTTAAAACCCCTAAAGCTGAGTCTCAGAGGGTTGACATAACTTGGATTTCAGACCTCTCCAGAGAGTGAGATCATGGAGCTAAATGGATCTCTACTAGTTTCTTCTTCCTGCTTGCTTCAGGAATCATTTCTTTAGTTTCTCTCCGTTCAACAAATTATCCAGGACTTCACTGGTGTTTATTATTTCCCTTCATTTTGTCTGTAACTTCTCCTAAATAAACCTTTTTGCTTTTGTGAAGAATTCTTCACATGACTGAACCCCAACTTTTGGTGCCTACATTAATTTCAATTTTTGTTGCCTGAACAGCAAACATATATCACTTCTATGACTATCTCTCCTTTCCCCCATTAGATTCAGGGGTTTCTGGGATCTCCTGTACCTTCTATGAGCTCTGCACCAAAGGACCATCGTTACAGTTCTAGCAGAAAATAATTCCAACCCTCTGACTTTCTCCTATGGGCAGTACTTGTGTCTTACCTGCTATCTACTTATCTTGGGGTTTACTGGCTAGATTTCTTAAGGATTCGATTTGTCAAAACCAATCTGATGCTCATTGATTGGCCACCAATAGATCCTAGACCAAGCCCCATTTGGTCATTGTTTGGGTCCTGATTGACTCAGATGGAATGTAAATAGCAATCTTTTCTGCTTAGACCAGAAATCCTGAGGGTCTTACTCTTCCAGATCCATTCATTCATTTTTAAAATTTATTTAGATTTTTGTGAACTAGGTGAAAGAGGAGATTCTTTACCTCAATTGCTACCTCGCCTTAATCACTGAATGGGTGCTACCTCAGACAAAGTGAGACCTTTTGAAGACTTTAGTTTTAAAAGGCCAGCATCCATCAGTCATCCTGAACTATATCTGATTACTGGACCCAGATGGTTCTGGAGAGGAAAAGACTTTGCACAGGCCCATATTGCTTAAATCCAAGTCACTTGCCTGTCACGGCATCACTTCCCTGATGTTATGGGCCTCTGTGCATCTCTCTCATGCCTTTCTGACAGAACCAGCCTTGTCCATGATACCTTCCTTCAAAAGGTTTCTTGAGGTTCTGAATCTAACCAGCTCTGAATCCCTAGGGGTTTTTTTTTTGTTTTTTTTTAGCCCATGTACTAGCTGATGCTCCCCAAAATGATTTTAAAGTGAGGTTTCCCAATGGAGATTTTTCTTCATATCTTTGAGATCCCCCCCAACATTTTGTGCCCTGATTTCAATAATTCTTCAATGCCTGGTGGGCTCTACACAAGATCCTAGCATTTTACCCCTAAAATGCTTCTCAGATTTTGGTAAATGAATCTGCTATGTGTTGTTCTAGGTTAAATAGATCTCTCCATAAGTCCATAGGTTAAATAGAGCTCTCCATAAATCTCAAAGTCATCCAAGTTTCACCATTACTCTGTTCCTCTATTATATAATTTAAGATGCTTTCCAATTCCATAAAACCTTTGGTACAAGTGTAATGCAGATTTTCCATCAGGGACATTCTCCAGGTCAGGAGTCCCCTTCTGAGAAAATTCCTAATTTGAGCCTGTGGTTGTCTGATGTACAATATTGTTCCTCTGTAGGACTTGGGAATGAACCTGTGTGAAAGCTTTCTTGAGGTTCTGAATCTAATTTCAGCTCTGAATCTTTATTTTATTTATTTATTTATTTTTTAGCCCATGCATTGGCTGAAGCTCCCAAACGGTTTCAAAGTGAGGTTTCCCAATGGAGATTTTTCTTCATATCTTTGAGATTCCCCCTCCCCCATTTTTAGGGTCCCAATTTCAATAATTCTTCAATGCCTGATGGGCTCTACATAAGATCCTAGTATTTCTGATACAGAGAAAACACTATAGACTCCGACTTGCTCACATACCTGGTGTCTGATGAGATAACTGATTCTGATGGAAAGAATTTTACTTTAGCTTCCTGTCCGGGTGAGAATCCTAGTATCTCCTAAAATTTAATTCTCTCGGTTGATATTGATATGATATATATATTATAATACCTTATTGGAAACCAACTTCTAGGGTATGATTCTCTCTTTGGATTTTGTTGAGTGTGGTTGAATGATCGTTTGAGTCTGGTTAACATACAACTGAAACATCAGTGACTTATCCTAACCTTATCTCAGAATAGGTTATTCTGCAGTTTCACATCTCCTGTATTTTGTCTTTCAAAACTTTATAAACAGCCTTAGTTCTAAAACAAGGTCTACTTCAAATATCAGTAATACTGTATGAATTTTGATATTCATTAAAAGATCAATACTACTTATTTTGTATTTAATTTATATTTTAATATATTTAATATGTATTGGTCATCCTGCCAGTTAGGAGAGGGGGTAGGAGGAAGGAGGGGAAAAATTGGAACAAAGGTTTGGCAATTGTCAATGCTGTAAAATTGCCGATGCATATAACTCGTAAATAAAAAGCTATTAAAAAAAAAAGCTCAATACCTCAATTTAGTGAATCACTAAAAGATTATACAGGACATCTAGGTAGTACAATGGTTAGAGTGCTGGACCTGGAATCAGAAGAATCCAAATCCAAACCCAGCCTCAGACATTTAGTAGTTGCATGACCTTGGGCAAGTCAAGTAACCCTGCTTGCCTCAGTTTCCTCATCTGTAAAATGATCTGGAGGAGGAAATGCTCAACCACTTCAATATCTTTGCCAAGAAAACTCCAGATGAGGTGATGAAAAGTAGGTCATAAATGAACAACAACAAAAAGTTATCCATTAACTGACCAAAAAAGTAAACCAAATTTCTTTTTTTAATTTAATAGCCTTTTATTTATAGGTTATATGTATGGGTAACTTTACAGCATTGACAATTGCCAAACCTCTTGTTCCAGTTTTTCCCCTCTTACCCCCCCACCCCCTCCTCCAAATGGCAGGATGACCAGTAGATGTTAAATATATTAAAATATAAATTAGATACACAATAAGTATTCATGACCAAACCATTATTTTGCTGTAAACCAAGTTTCAAAACAATGAATACTCAGTGAATATTAGCAATAAGTTATGAAAATTAGCAGCAATAACAGTAAGTATATGCAAAGGGGAACATGCAGATAAACAGTTATAATAACAATAGTACTCTGTTTGCCTGTTGCCATGCAATTAGATACCAACTAGAGTTCTCTTTGGCCACATCTGGTGATAAGCATTAATGTACAGATGCAACAAAGGGGTATAGTAAACAGAACACAGTGAAAACTGGTACACCTATAAGAACTGAAAAAAAAAACTCCACCACAATGCAAAATAAAACATCATCCAAAATAAGATTTAATGGATAACTTCAGTTAAAGGGGAGGAAATTAAAATATCAAAAGAGAAAATAATGAAATAACCAATAAGCAAAACTGCACAAATTATTTAAACAATTATACAACAAAATTGAAAGAAAAACATTTAGTAAATATAAAGTGAACGAAAAAGTTCTGACATATCATATCATTCTTTAAAAGGAGCCAAAATCATGCTAATTTCAATTTTAAACTCTAGTTATATATGAAAAAAAGAATTTATATAAAATATTTTAAAAGTGACAATTCAGGAAAAAATTGATACTAAAATGTGCATGCAATGCAGGAAATTCTTCTTTAAAAAACCCAATATCTAAAATCCCAAAGAAGAAAAACAAAAACAAAAACAAAAAATCAAAAAAAAAAAAAAAAAAAAATCATGGTTGGATATTTACTTGTAACCAGCAGATGGTGTTGTCACTTCATGCTCTCTGAACTTGACTTACTCATAACTAGTAAGGGGTACAATATCCACAGTGATAGATATGGTTCATTTTTGCTTTTTAGGAACTTATTTAGGTTACTAACAAAATCAAACTCTTTTTTTTTTTTATTGAGAGGAAACTTTAATGTTTTGGGCTATACCTCTGAACTGATTATCTCGGCGTATATCAAGCTAGTCACTGGCTTCCTCCATTCCAATTCTTCCTGTGTGCAATTTGCTAACAGATTTCAATCACAAAGCATTTGTGATTAATCAATTTATACTAAACCAAAAAAAAGCAGGAATTAGAAACAGCTTAGAGAAAAAGAAAAAAAAATCATCTAAAAATACCTGCCAGCTCTAGGTAAAGGGGGATGAGAATAAATAGCTAAATATGGCTCAATAGATAGAGTGCTAGACCTGAAATAAGAAAGCCTTGAATTCAAATCTGGGCTCAGATTGCACCTATCTGCCTCAGTTTCCCCATGGAAATGGAGGTGATAAGAACACTTATTTTTGAGGGTCAAGTATTACATAAATGCTAGCTATAATTATGGGATGGGGGAATGGAATCTTGTCTTCCTTGTCCTATCTTTACTCTTAAAAGGGCAACAATAGGTGTGGGACAATATCATCCACAAAAACAGTCAGAGACTCTCAATGTAAAAAAAAGCAAAAAGGGGTTTATTACTATCTTGTGAGAAAGGGCATCTCCCATCTGACAAGGCGTTCTTCAGTGAGGAAATGCAAAGCATAAACTGCAAAACACCAGATTAAATAGCCTGAACTCAGGAGTTCCTGAAGCCCCTGCCTGGCCCATTATTTGGGGGAGTCTGGGTTTACATTTTCATGAGGAAATCTATCCCAGAAACAAAAAAATACCAGTCTACAATAATAAACTTTTACTTAAACTTCCCTAGAGAACTGCTATACAAGCAGATATATTTGGATAAGAGAATTCAAAGCCATCATCAATTTAAAAGAAGTACTTAAATGCTAATTAAGAGGTGGTGGGAAACCGGAGGGGACAAACACCTATGACTTTTAGCTATAGCTCTATTTGTTAGTATAAAGTCTCAAGTCACAATTAAAATATAATTTAAGGCCATATTCCCATGAGAATGTCTTCACTCAATTGAAACTATTTCTAATCATATGAAAAGATGCTCCAAGTCATTATTAATCAGAGAAATGCAAATTAAGACAACTCTAAGATACCACTACACACCTGTCAGATTGGCTAAGATGACAGGAAAAAATAATGATGATTGTTGGAGGGGATGCGGGAAAACTGGGACATTGATGCATTGTTGGTGGAGTTGTGAACGAATCCAACCATTTTGGAGAGTAGTTTGGAATTATGCTCAAAAAGTTATCAAACTGTGCATACCCTTTGATCCAGCAGTGTTACTACTGGGATTATATCCCAAAGAGATTATAAAGAAGGGAAAGGGACCTGTATGTGCACGAATGTTTGTGGCAGCCCTCTTTGTAGTGGCTAGAAACTGGAAAATGAGTGGATGCCCATCAGTTGGAGAATGGCTGAATAAATTGTGGTATATGAATATTATGGAATATTACTGTTCTGTAAGAAATGACCAACAGGATGATTTCAGAAAGGCCTGGAGAGACTTACACGAACTGATGCTGAGTGAAATGAGCAGGACCAGGAGATCATTATATACTTCAACAACAATACTATATGATGACCAGTTCTGATGGACCAGGCCATCCTCAGCAACGAGATCAACCAAATCATTTCTAATGGAGCAGTAATGAACTGAACTAGCTATGCCCAGAAAAAGAACTCTGGGAGATGACTAAAAACCATTACATTGAATTCCCAATCCCTATATTTATGCACACCTGCATTTTTGATTTCCTTCACAAGCTAATTGTACAATATTTCAGAGTCTGATTCTTTTTGTACAGCAAAATAACGTTTTGGTCATGTATACTTATTGTGTATCTAATTTATATTTTAATATATTTAACATCTACTGGTCATCCTGCCATCTGGGGGAGGGGGTGGGGGGGTAAGAGGTGAAAAATTGGAACAAGAGGTTTGGCAATTGTTAATGCTGTAAAGTTACCCATATATATAACCTGGAAATAAAAGGCTATTAAATAAAAAAAAAAAAAAGAGAGAGAGAATGTCTTCACTCAGTTAATTTCACACAAATATACACCTTTTTCTGGAGTTTGAATTGGAGGAGTGCTAAGATAGTATAAGTATAGGTATAATGTATCTGTAGTATGTGTACATGGAGTATATGTGTAATAGAGTGCCGAGCCAGGAGTAAGGAAGACCTGAATTCAGATTCAGCCTCAGATACTTACTAGCTGTGATGTGGACTCAGGCAGCCCAGAACTCTAGTTCCTGTATCCTGTAACAAGGCTCAGATTCTCACAAGTCCATGCAATCATATTCTGGAGTCGTTATATTTATAGATATTTGGGGGTTTGAGGGCTAGATTTATTTTTATTTTTATTCTTTTTTTTCTTTTTTCTAAAAGCTGACAATTTGTTTTTTTGACCTTCAGTTTTTATTCACGATTTCTTGGAATACAGCTCTGAAAAAACAGGCTTCAAAAAATTCCAATGGAGCTACTTGACTAGGCCTTGAAACCAAAATCACTCAGGCTCTCATTGAATGACCAATAATAACCTCAACCCAAACCTCAGGGGTTCCCGGTTTAGGTTCTAATGGCTTGCTATTGTTTACCCTTCAAAAGAGGACCAAGACTTCAGGGAGGTGATGCCATTGGTGGAGTCCTGAGTGACTAGGTAGGGTTGGCAGAGAAAGACTGAAGTATTGATGGGATTACTGCCTACAGCAAGCAGAGAAGGGCACTGATGGGGAGCAATTTCATGTCATAGTCCCCCTCTTCTGTGGAGGTCTTGGGCAGCCTCGCCTTGCTATGTTGGCTAAAAAATCCAAGTTATGTAAACCCTTGAGATTAAATTTCCCCTGTCAATCTGTCCATGGTTCAGGCCATCTTTGTTGAATCCCTCTTGGGGTGTCTTTCTCCTCACCTCCCCCATGCCATGAGGTGTCTCTCTTCTCATCCCTTACTCTGCCTCTATTCTTTCTATTTCTTATAATTAACCAATTCTTTTAAGACGCTAAATCCATTTTAGGATTTAATCTGCCAGCAAAGGCCACACCCCAACTTCATGGGTGTTCCCTTTCTCTTGGTTAATTTTGAAGTCCTCTAAGGAACGACTCTTTTCCAACATTGTTAAAACTCTTTTCCTTGCTAACTCTTCCAACTCTAACTCCCAACATATTTATCATTTCTGGCATCTATTGTTTCTCTTCCTTTTGTCTCTAACTTGTCCTAAATAAACCTAAGCCAAAGAGAATGGCCAATGTGAATTCTTCACATGATCAAACACCAATATTTGGCACCTACGCCAATCTCATCATTTGGTGCTGAACCCTGAACACATCATTTGGCACCAGGAACTGCTCCCCAAAATCACATCACCGAGATATGCCAGTGAACTGGATTGAATGGAGGGAGAACTGGACAAAGTCACTAGCCTCTCCTTCTCCTCCAGAGCCATCTTGGTCCGGTAGTCATGATGGGGGTGTGAAATCGTGTTCCCTTGAATCTGTAAAATTAGCGCTCTGAAATCCTGTCCCCTTTGATTCCTGCCCTCCCAGACTCCAGAGAGTCTATGAGAGAGAGCATATCCTCCTGGCTGGCCTTTTCTAAGGCAAACCACCCCATTGATCTTTTGGGATACAGACTCTTTTCAGGAAATTCCAAGTTCTAGAAGCTTTCAAAAAGTGATTTCCATTCAATGGGAGATCTAGGCCTGGGGACTTTGGCTTTCTTTTCAACCTGAAAACGGAGCTTTTAAAAGATATTTCCAAACTCACTTTGCAGAATGACCAAAAACCTTCCAGGACTTGTGTCCACTGTGAAGAGACCTTTTCTCAGAGAAAAGCCTTTTGTTATTTCCCTAATACAACTTTGCCACTAGGAAGTCAGTCTCTTAGCAAAACTGACTTCTCATCCAACAGTAAACTTCCATTTTTGTCTCTTAATATTTCGGGTTTGTGAATTTTTGTGAATTGACGTTGAACTCTGCGCAGACCAGAAGGGGTTCCCACAACTCTCTGCATTGCCACTAAGCTCATCATTCACTTGCAGATAAGGATGACTGGAGATGGCCCTGGATGAAGGTCTTCTACAGGTCTCAGGTTAATTGAGGCAATATTCATTCAGATATTTAGGCTAAGTAAGAAATGAGGCAAAAAATGGCCTCATTCATGGGAGGGAGGGAGGGAGGGAGGAAGGAAGGAAGGAAGAACTAAGAAGGAAGGAAAGAAGGAAGGAGGAAAAGAAAGAAGGAAGGAGGAAAAGAAAGAAGGAAGAAAGGAAGGAAAAAAGGAAGGAAGGAGGAAAAGAAGGAAAGAAGGAAGGAAGGAAGGAAGGAAGGAAGAAAGGAAGGAAGGAAGGAAAGAAGGAAGAAAGGAAGGAAGGAAGGAAGGAAGAAAGGAAGGAAAGAAGGAAGGAAAGAAGGAAGAAAGGAAGGAAGGAAGGAAGGAAGGAAGAAAGGAAGGAAGGAAGGAAGGAAGGAAGGAAGGAAGAGCTAGTATAGTTGCTTCATTTCAGCAATGGGAAGTGATTTATCCAAAGTTTTATGTGAATGCTTTAATGGCTCTGTGACTTACCCAGTGATATGATTACATGGAGGAGTATCATGTCATTATGACATGAAGAAATCATTTCCTAGGCATCTATCATAAAACAAAAAGTTACCATCACATGAAATAGTTCACAGGCTTAATCAAACATGGCAAGGTGATTAAGCCACTCAGGAACCTTTTAGTCTCAGGAAAGAGGACTTAGGGAGGAACAAATGAGTAAATAACATGGTTGAGGCTGTCTTAAGTAGGCTAACAAGACACTGAAAAACTAACTTCCATTTGTAGGTGATTATGGTTGATAGAATTCACACCAGACCCTTGTGTGTGTGTGTGTGTGTGTGTAGTTGAAGAACTTCCAGCAGCTGCATGTAGTCAAGATAAGGTGAAGAACTTCCAAGGACGTTTAAATTCCTCTTCTATATTTTAGTTTCTCTAGGTCTCTGTGACCTGTGTGGGTATGTTGAGTGGTAGTCAATATATACTTAGATTTTAGACATATGTATTTAACCTCGAATGATGACATTTATCACTGTTCAAGTTACCAACATCTGGCCAATTAGTTGCCTGATGTATGGTTCCTCCCAGAACTAGGAATCTGCTGTTTTTGGCACGAATAACATCCAATCAAGGGATAGGGGGGCACCTATCTCTTAATGTTCTCCAACTCATGATGTAATCCTTTGTATCTAAACCCTATAAAAACTGTATACCTTATCTCCTTCTTTAGCTCTTCTACCGTGAGCTCTCTCTCTTTCCCTCCTCGTGGTGGAATTGCTCATTCTCATGAGAATTAATTAAATAAACAACTTTTCTGCTTTTTACTTCGAGAGGTCTCTGAGTAATCATTTTTGGATAGGATTTCTATCCCTCACACCCTAAAAGGGATTTAGCAAAGATCTACATCAGGGCAGATGTTTTATAGAGGAAATGTAGCCTGGGATGGCGGCTCAGGGTCAATCCCAGGTTGGCATCTGATTGGATAAGTCAAGGTGGGTTCCCCCTAGCTGGAATGGAATTGTAATTGAAAGTCAACTTAAACCAAAAACTCACTTAAGAATAAGAGGCTCATTTAAACCTGAGACTTCTATGCTCTTCTTGTTTGCCCCCCACCAGGGATTATTATAAACCTATCAGTGCTTCAGGCTTTCTCTGCTAACATCCACCTAGCTCCCCAGGATCTCATGAATTATCTTAGCATTTCCTGACAAGGGGACAGAATAAGCTTGTTTAGAGTTCCCACCACCAAGATCCCTAAGCTAGCAAGTGCTTGAGGTAGGATTCTAATTTAGGACTTCCTGTCTCCAGCTCTATTCATTATTCATTCAATAAACATTTATTAAGCACCTACTATGTGTCTGGCACTGTGCTAAGCACTGGGGATACAAAAAAAAAAAAAAAGGGCAAAAGACAGTTCCTGCCCTAAAAGAGTCTCTTTAAAAAAGCACATTGGGCACTTCTTAGCTGTGTGACTCTGGGCAAGTCACTTAAGCTCAATTGCCTAAGCAAAAAAAAAAAAAAAAAGCACACTGGGGAAGTAAAGAGGTTGATGAAGGGATAGAAATCCGAGATTCAGAATTCTTGCTGGTTTCTTCTGGGGTTTTTTCTATGTGACTTTGTGAGACGTCTTCCTTTCTTAGCCTTGCGAGAGGAGTCTGGGAAGGGAGGTTCCCAGGCTTTTCCCAAGAGCTTTCTGGGCTTGGGCCAGTCACGGAGGCAGAGCCAGGTTTAAGAGGGCACCTTCGGACAAAGGTGATCCTGTGCAATCATGGAAAGCAAGGCAGCTGACTTTTCAATGACTTAGAATGTCACTTAGATACCATAGAGTGAGGAGGAGATAAGAACTGAAGCTGACCTTCAAATGTAATTCTGGCCACCCCATGGAAGAGGATTTTCTGGATCCAGTGTCAGTCAATTAACAAGGAGCTATGTTTCAGGCACAGGGTTGGTGCTAGCAGGTGGATAAGTGCTCACTGGGGCTAGGACAGGAAAGATGGAAGGGGAGAGGTGGGACAGCTGGGTAGTGCAATGGGTAGAGCACCAGCCCTGAAGTCAGGAGGACCTGAGTTCAAATCTAGTCTCAGACACTTAACATCTCCTAGCTGGGTGGGCAAGTCACTTAACCCCAATTGCCTCAGCTTAAAAAAAAAAAAAAAAAAAAAAAAGGAAGGGGAGAATTGAAGAATGGAGAGCTGGGAAAGGGAGGGAAGAACAGTATAAAAAAAATAGAGATGAAGAGGAAAGAAAGAGGAGAGAAAGTGAGATGGATAAAGAAACAGGATAAAGATACAGAGCAATTCCCAAGTATGGTCCAGAAACCCCTGAGACCCTTTCAGGAAGCCACAAAGTTAAAATTATTTTTACTATAATTCTAAAATGATTTATTTCCAAACATGGTAAGTATGGAGAGATATAAACAAAAGCTCTTTGGCCCGTCCTTAATAATTTTTAAGTCTGTCAAAAATCCAGAGGCTAAAATGTTTGAGAATTGCTGGTCTACAGGTTCTCTGAGGATCTTTTTTTTTTTTTTTTTGGAACTTTGCCTATAATGGGAGATGTGTTTGTTGAAATGAATTCCAAGGCTCCGATTTGTTTCTTTGAGGCTTTTTTTGATCTTCTAAAGTTCTCTTGTATTGAGCAAATATTCCCTGGAAGAGAGAACACCTTAAGTTCTTATCAGTTAGTACAGCATGTGGGGTCTTGATGGAGGTGGGGGAGCAAAGCTCTGTGGGAGCGAGGTGAGAGTGCCAGGAGAGGACTGAAGGGACAAAGTCCTGCTTTGATTATTTTACAGTTTGGGGATAAATTCTGTCCATCAGTACAGCTTGATAGGCAGGATTATGTTGGTAAATGTTTAACAACCTGTTCCTTGGGGGAAAAAAAAAAGTACAAGGGACACAATTTTAAGTAGAATTCACCTCATTAACATTTTCTACCTAATTTTCACAAGTCGAGAAATCAACAAAATGATAGATCAAGCCCTGATCTGTAGTAGCATTTTCCCATTTCTGAAGTATAAATGCTCACACAAAAAATTTAACAACCAGCTCTCTTGTGAGCTGCTCAGGCATACCACTCACTGCTGTATAGGTTTAAAAACACATTTTTTTCCACCAAAAAATATACTTTATTTTAGAAAAAAAATTGAAAAATTGCTGCTGATATTTTTCACTTTTACATTGTTCTTATTTCTTAATCTTAATTTCCTTCTCCCTCTCTAGAACAGCCTCCATTTCTTGAAGCAGAGGTTTCCAATCTAGGGGTCTGTGAACTTAAAATTCTTTTGCTCTTCATTGTTCTGCTATATCTGACTCTTCGTGATCCCATTTGGGGTTATCTTGCAGAGATACTGGAATGGTTTGCTATTTCTTTCTCCAGATGAAAAAACTGAGGCATCCAGGAAGTGACTTGTTCAGGGTCACACAGCTAGTGTCTAAAGCCAGTGAATTTCTGAAAATGATTCCTGACCCATTCAATATGTATTTCAATATCATTGGTTTCCTTTATAATCCAATGTATTTTATTCTATTTATTTAAGAACAACATGTTGAGAAGGGGTCTATGACTTTTTCTTTCCCTGAAGCAATTGGGGTTAAGTGACTTGCCCAGAGTCACACAGCTAGGAAGTGTTAAGTGTCTGAGGTCAGATTTGAACCCAGGTCCTCCTGACTTTAGGGCTGGTGTTCTATCCACTTGTGGTCTATGACTTTTTAAAAAGGATAAAAATCTCTGCCTTGGGGTGAAAAATTTGAAAAAGAAGAAAATCTTAGTAAAACTAAGACATGGTATGCAGTATTCTACATCCATAGTACCCCACCTCAGTAAGAAAGGACAGGAGCTGCATCTTCTTGCACTCTTTTTTTCTTTACAGCCTTGTTTGACCAGTAGAATTTCATGACATCCAAGTTTAATTGTTTTGTTGTTATTCTTTCTATTTACTTTATCGTAGTCATTGTGTATATTGTTTTCCTGCCTTTACTTAATAGTAAGTCTGTGCCAGGCACTGTGCTAAGCACTTTACAAACATTACCTAATCTTATATTTACAACAGCCCTGGGAGGAAGGTGCTATTATTATCACTTCCATCTTACAGATGAGGAAACTGAGGCAAACAGAGGTTAAGTGTCTTGTCCAGAATTATAAGAAAATAAATGTCTGAGGCTGGATTTTTTAAAATTAATTTTTTTATTATAGCTTTTTATTGACAAAATATAGGCATGGATAATTTTTCAACATTGACCCTTGCAAAACCTTCTGTTCCAACTTTTCCCCTCCTTCCCCCCATCCCCTCCCCTAGCTGGCAGGTAGTCCCATACATGTTAAATATGTTAAAGTATATGTTAAATACAATATATGTGTACATATCCATACAATTATCTTATTGCACAGGAAATATGGGATTTAGAAAGAAGGTTAAAAACAAACTGGGAAGAAAAACAAAAAAGCAAGCAAACATTAACAGAAAGAGTGCAAATGCTATGTTGTGGCCCACACTCATTTCCCAGTGTTCTTTCACTGGGTGTGAAATGGACAAAGGACTGGCTTCCCCTCCCCTCCCTCAATCTTAGGTCAAAGGTCCTCGGGGCTTGCAGAGAAATGTCTGCTCAGCTATATTAAAGGAGGTGTTTTGCACTTCAAAGTACCTGATCAATAATGAGGGGTATCTATGGTGTTCGATGTTCCATAACCCTGATTGCTCTGAAAATAATCTATATCATGTATACTTATTTTGTATTTAATTTATACTTTAATATATTTAACATCTACTGGTCATCCTGCCATCTGGGGGAGGGAGTGGAGGGGAGGAGGGGAAAAACTGGAACAAAAGGTTTGGCAATTGTCAATGCTGAAAAATTACCCATGCATATATCTTGTCAAAAGAAAGATATTAAAAAAATAAAATCTATGTCAAACATCTGCTATTGTAAGCCCCATATCGAGTCACTGTTTAAGGTCCATTGTAACCACAAGGCTGAACAAGAATGCTTAGAAGGCTGTGTCTACTTTGGTTCGACACGGAACTCTACCGGAGGTCCGTCCAGGCCTTCCCTGGCTCTCTAAATTACCCATAAAATCTCTAAATTATCCATATCTTGGCTGTCTTGAATTGTATTGCCTGGGCTGTTTCAGGTGTAGCTAGTTTTGTTCATCACTGATCAATTGGAACTGATTTGGATCTGAGGCTGGATTTGAACTGAGTTCTTCTTGACTCTAGATGGGAAACTCTATTGGCTGAAGCAGAAATCCTGCTGGGAGCATTGGGACTTTCCTCTGTTGGGATCCAGTGTGGGTAGCTAGCCACAAATAGCTTCCGCAGAGACTTGAGCTGATGGGGAGATGGGATCCCTGCTGACAGGTGATTGGCTGCAGTTCCTGAGGTAAGAGGGGCACACATAGCTGCTGGGATGGGTTTGAGTGAATACTTGTTGTCTAAACCCTGGGCAACTCACTTCTGGATCACAGTTTTCTCACCTGTAAAATGGGGATACTAATCCCTGCTCCATCTATATCACAGAATTATGGGAATGACATGGAAACTCTCAAAGAACAGCCCCAAGAAGCAGTTTAAGTGTACCACATATTGTTGGGAGCAGTCCTGACTCGGGTGGGTACCCATCGATTTAGGTTCAATATAGGAATAGACGCTTACTCAGCTTTAGCATAGAAAAAATATTCAACAAGGATATTCCAGCATTTAGTCAGGGTAGAGTAACCAGAAGGGCATCTGGTCGGCTGGGCAGGAGGTGGTGACTCACATGATCTTGAGGCATCCAAGTCTGAACACACTCTTTATGGCTTGACAATACACGGAAGGGCCTTTTTATGAACTCAGGTGACCAGGAAGCCTCATCAGGGTGTCCAGAGGCTACCAGGGATCTGCCAACTGGGCCACAGCTCAAGACGTTGTCCTTTTGGGTCAATCAAATCCTTGGGAGAACCTTGTTGCCTTTCAGGGAAAATGGAGCCCGAGCTGTGTGGTAAAAGGGAGGAGGGAATTCTACTGGATAATGTCCCCATTACATGGATTGACCACATCGGCACGTCATCCCCTTAGAAGTCATTCATTCTGGTTTAAAATGCATTTGCACAGCACTGGCCAATTCCAGGTCAATCTCAGACAGGCTTCCAGAAAACAGGAAGAGTTCTCGTGGTTTCCATAGCTCTGGAATCAGTGGTGATTTTTTCCCTTGGTAGACATTTAAGAGGTGATTTGGACATCGGGCTTGGAGTATCTTGGGCAAGTTGGCCAGGAATTGTTCTTGTACCAGCATCCCCACAATTGACTCCTTGGTTCAAACCTCTTAGTCGCTTGGAGGAGAGAACCTGTGAAAGAGCACTTGCCTTTTGGGACGAAGAGCAGGGACCTAACCTGCTGGATACACGGCACAGAAACTTTCAAGCTCATCCTCTCTTGTTTCCATCACTGTGTAAATCATCCAAATATATGGAGACTGTATGAGATGTGCCCATCTAGTCACATGTCACATGGGTAGATATGTGATCTGGGATCTGGCTCGTCTCATTTCTGAGAGAAACTGAAATTTCTACTTTTGTGGAGAATAAGAGAGAATGAAAAGGCATCATCCCTCCTGTCAGTTTGGGGAATGACAAGCAAGATACAGCATCACTGAGGCTGGTTGGTCTCTCCTCTATTCTCCTAAATCCAAAAGGGGTCCCAGGCCATATCTACTAAACATCAGCTATCCAGTGTTTAGGGGGATATAAGGAGTTAAGAACAAAAGCCACTTTCTCTGATTGTTCTTAAAGGGAAGAAGAATAGCTTGCTCTTATCAACTTGCCTCTTTCCCACTAAATACTGGTTAAATAATAGGTGAAAGAATACACAATAGTAAATGAGCTCTTTCACTGAGAGTTAAGAGCTTAACTCAATCAAAGAGAATAGAATGAATGTATCAGGCTGATGCCTGTTTTTTTTTTTTTTCTTAGTTCTAACTCTTAAAAACTTTTTTTTTTAATATAAAGCTTTCTATTTTCAAAACATAGGCATAGCCAGTTTTCAGCATTCACCGTTGCAAAATGTTGTGTTCTGATTTTTCCCCTCCCTCTCTTTCCCCTTCCCCCTTCCCTAGATGGCAAGTAAATCAATATATGTCCAACTCTTTTTAAAAATTTTTTCTGTTTATACATGTATATTAACTTTTAAAATGTACATTTATTTATGAATCGTGTTGGGAGAGAAACACAAGGGAAAAACCATGACAGAAGAAAAAACAAACAAACAAAAAAAAAGCCAACATGTCTGCTTTTATCAGGGACTCAAGGGAAATACTTGAGGTTGGTATCCCTATTTATCTGGGATACCAGGGAGTTCACCGTTGCCTCTCTCCATCACTTCCTAAGCATTTGTCCCCTTTCCTACCCAGAGATCTCTGCTAACTCAGATCTCTTAGCCAATCAGAAGTCCTAGGTCTCATCCTCAATAGGGCTGTCCCTTAGAAAATCCACTCCAGACTTGGAATAAAAGGATTTGATAAGTGACTTTTCCACTTTTCTGCCTTCTGGAACCAACTATATCTTTAGCCTTCTTCCCTTTTTCTTTCCCAGCGTGGTTTTTTCCTCCAAACAGATGGCCACCCTCTTCCCTTCTCAATACTCTAGAACACTGTTCTTTGGGTAAGAAAATTTCACTCTCGGGTCTCTCCTGGAAGGTCAGGCCACTGGATCACAAAGACACTGGACTAGGGCCATAGCCAGTCTAGCTTTGGTCAGCTCCATCGGGCACACAGTCGGGCAAAACTTTTTCTGCTATTTTGGGCCAGTTTTGCTACTGTCTTCCTATGGCCTGAGGTGACAGTACTGAGGGTCAGAGGAAAGGCTGAAGGGAAGTAAGCCAATGGGGTGAGGTAGAAACAGAGTAAGGCTTGGGGTTCAATCCTGACTTTTCTGCTTCCGGAACTCTATGCTCTAGGATAGACTTCTACAATCTCTTCCAGTCCTAAATCTCCTCTTTCTAACTCTCCAGCCCTTGATTCCGAAAGGCTGGGAAGAGACTATAGGATTGAAAGATCCTCAGTGGCCATCTTCTTCAACGGCCTCATTTTAGATTGTGCACTTTGAGGCCCAAAGATGTCTGGGGATTTAGGGTTATAGATATGCTTTATAAGGAAACCAGCCTGAGGCCCCAGCCAGCCTTTTAGTTCCCTGAGCCAGGGGCAAGGGATTTTAGGCGGGGAGGAAATAAGCAAAATTTAGGCGCAGACACAATTCTTAGGGCCAGGGGATGGGGAGGTTGGTCTTACTCCCAGGGTCCTGAGCAGGGGTCCCCACCTTGATGACTAAGAACCCAGGTCTTGCTGCTTCCTCACGATGTTCCCTTCCTCCCATCAACCTGAATTCGTTAGTGATCGCTTGGCTTGGGCTTTCTGGTTTCCAAGAGCCTCGGGTTACAGCACCTTTAGGACACCCTGAGAGCTGAGGGAATGGGCCCCTGGCTGTGTGTGTGTGTAAGGGTTTGGGAGCTGGGACGGGAAGGGGTGGAGTAGAGCAGGGGGAGAGGGCAGGGGTGGGGCCCGAGTGACTCTAGCAGGAAGGTCAAAGGACCAGGTCTTTCCTCAGCCCCACCCTGGGAACTGGAAGCTCAGGTCTGGGGCCATCTCCCCCTGAGGTAACCTTGACTCAGAAGGTAAGTAGCCTTCCTCTGGGGATAAGATTCCAGGCGATGGGGGAGTGGAAGATAGTTTGAGGAAGTCTCCCCCTCCCCCTAGGGTGAGCAAAGCTGGAATGGGAGGGACAGGGTCATGATGACAACACCCCCTCTCCTAGAAACCAGCTGGCAGACAGAGACAGCAGGCAGCCGGAGCACGCGGGCCCGCAGGAAGGCAGGAAGACCCCAGAGCAGAGGCAGGTAAGAAGTTCCCCGCTTCCTGATTCGCTCCCTCCCTCCCCAGGAGCCCGATTACAGCCTTCTCCTAACCCCACCCCCCTGGTTCCCTTGCAGCAGAGCTGAGGGCTGCTGGTGGCCAGAGCCCTGGGGGAGGCCGAGGCAAAGACTGCTTTGCAACAGGTCACCAAGGAACGGGATGACGCCATAGCCAAGTAAGGCAGGGAGCCCTGGAGGGCTTGGGGGGGAGGGCAGCCAAAGAATCAAGCACTGAGAAGACTGAATGTCCTCGAGCTCCTCCCAGCATTGCTAAAACAGGGGGTGTTCTCAGCTGCTGCCAGGGGGTCCTTGGAAGTCCTTTTTCTCTTCCCATCTTTTCCAAGTCCCTTTTTCCAGATAAAATATGACTATAAATGGTTTAGATTCTCTCTAGTCTCTTCCCATTTAGAGGAAAGTTGTGTCCAGATGTTCTGTATCAAATTCAGCTTGAAACGCACTTAGAAAACTTAAAGATTGGTAGGGAAATACCCTCTCCCCCCTCCCCTCCAGTCTAGTTCCCTTTCTGGAAAATAAAGAGGTTGGATTAGGTCACCTCCAAGGCTGTTCTCTCTCAATGCACTCTGGGCCTCTTGTCGGGTCTGTGCTCCCCCACCCCCCATCCCCTACCTCCCCTGTCCCTGCTGCCCCCAGACCAAAGTCCTAAGACCCAGGATGGAGCTGAGACTGAGCCTTCTCCCCTTCCCCAAAGGAAACTGGCCGTGGAAGCTGAACTGGGCATCTGCAGGGCCAAACTCCAAGCCGTGGAGAAGCAGCTGTTGGACGTGGTGAAGGAGAAACTGGTGCTGGTGGAGGAGGTGGAGGCCTGGAAGGTAGGAGAGGGGAGGCTGAGGGCCTCTGTGTATAATAATGTGTGTGTTTGTATGTGTAACTGTGGGTTTGTGTATGTGTGTAACTGTATATGTAACTGTATGTGTGTGTAACTGTTTATGTGTAAGTTTGTGTATATAACTATGTGTAACTGTATGTATGTAACTATGGATGTGTAATTGTGTGTGTATAAAATAGTGTGTGTATGTGTATGTAACTGTAACAGTATCTATGTAACTGTATGTATGTGTAAATGTGTATATGTGTATGTAACTATGGATGTATGTAACTGTGTGTAACTTTGTATTTGTATTTGTAACTGTGTATGTATGTAATTGTATGTGTGTGTGACTGTGTGTATGTGTGTGTAACTTTGTGTGTATATAACTATGTGTAACTGTATGTATGTAACTGTGTATGTGTGTAACTGCGTTTGTATTTGTATATGTAACTGTATGTGTCTAAGTATGTGTGTAACTGTGTATATATACTATGTGTAACTGTATGTATGTAACTATATGTGTGTGTGGCTGTATGTGTGTAACTTTGTGTGTATATAACTATGTGTAACTGTATGTATGTAACTGTATATGTGTAACTGCGTTTGTATTTGTATATGTAACTGTATGTGTCTATGTATGTGTGTAACTGTGTATATATACTATGTGTAACTGTGTATGTATGTAACTATATGTGTGTGTGGCTGTATGTGTGTAACTTTGTGTGTATATAACTATGTGTAACTATGTATGTAACTGTGTGTTTGTATATGTGTGTAACTATGTGTGACTGTGTATGTGTGTAACTTTGTGTATATATAACTATGTGTAACTGTGTATGTATGTAACTGTGTGTTTGTATATGTGTGTAACTGTATGTGACTGTGTATGTGTATAACTTTGTATATATATATAACTATATAACTATGTATGTATGTAACTGTGTGTTTATGTGTGTAATAGCATCTGTGTAACTATGTTTGTATGTATGTGTAACTTTGTGTGTGTGTGTGTGTGTGTTTGCCAGGAGAGCATCCACAGCCAGGACTTTCTGCTTCCACCCCGGGCAGACCCTCTATTCAACCAGTCGTGTCCCTTTCCTCCCCAGGATGATGTCCAGGAGCTGGTCTGCAGACAGATTCAGAGCCAGATGCAGAGAGAAGGGAGTGGCCCCGGGGGGGACAGAACCCCTGTCTCAGAGTCCAGACCCCAGCCTGGCCTAATCACCCACTTCTCCCAGAGGCAGTGGAGATGGCGGAGGTGAGAGAGCTCGGCTAATGCTGGTGGAGGGGCTGGAAGTAGCTTTATTCATAAATAAAATCTGAAACCCTGGTTATGGTGTCCATTCTGAGTCAAAGGAAAGACCATCTAGAAAGAGCTTGTGATCTGAAGGCTCTTGGGGCTGGGGTCTGCATTTCCACCTTTGCTCACTGTGGAGCACCCTCTCCCTTCCTTTCTTCCAGTAACTGGCCTTTCAGACTCTTATTTCAGAGGCTGAAGCCGTCTCGGCCTCCCCGTGGGAAAGGTCACTGAGGTCCTGAGGGAGAGGGAACAGCTTCTAAGGCCAGACATTTCAGATCCCGGCTGTGGAATCTTGGGGTTGTTCCGTGATCCATCGAGACAGATAGGGCTGAGTTAGAAGGAATGTGTACTTGTTCTTGAGACGGTGACAAGGCCTTTGGGGACAAGAAGAGCGACTCAGAGGAAGACGTAGCCAGAAGGAGCTCAAGAGTAAAGTAGAAGTGGAGATGAGTGGGGATGGAGAATTAGAAGAGTTGGAAAGCTGAGGGAGGCACTCCACCGGAGCTGAGGTATCTAGCTTCCCTTCAGAGCTGAGGAGACCTTGCTCTCCCAAACTCCGGAATAATTTGAACCCCAATTGCTCCGAACCTTGTTGATGGAAAGAAATTCCACCTGGGACCAAGAGCTGTGAGGTGTGGGCCAGCCTCACTGGATGCAGGAGAAGGTAGCTCCGCAGAGGATGAAGGAGAAGATTTCTGGAGCCAGAGGAAGTCCCTTGCTGGGACAGGACTTCTGTGTCGACTGTTACGCGTTCTCCCTGTTGGTCTCTGTCGCCTTGGTGAGAAGGAACAGCTGGGTTCCGGAGAGTTAGGTGGGTTGGTGGGAGCTGGTACCCCGGCTCAGCTGCTGCACTCACCCGGACCCTGGGTCTGGATCCTTCATTCTCTCTGGCCCAGGTCAGCCTTCCCAAGCTCTGGTCCAGTCTAATAGAACTCTGACTTCCTTCCTTGGCCCTCTCCCTGCTCATCCTCTGCACTTGTGATTATGTGCCCCCCCTTCACTCCTCCCACTTTGCGTATCCCCCACCTTCTTGTTCACTATCCTTGAGGCTCACATTTCTCCTATTCTCCTTCTCATGATCTCAAACTTAAACATTTGTCTCTGTACCCCATTTCTCCATACTTGTGCTTTACCTAAGCATCTTGAACTTTCCTAAATGAACTCAAGCTGGATTTGATACAAATCTTACCCATATTTACCTCTGAAAGGGCAAGTTGGGTATGGGATCATACTTAGATATTAAGAGATGCCTTTTTTTTGTTGTTGTTGTTGCTAAGGCAATTGGGGTCAAGTGACTTGCCCAGGGTCACACAGCTAGGAAGTGTTAAGTATCTGAGGCCAGATTTGAACTCAGGTCCTCCTGACTTCAGGGCTGGTGCTCTGTTCATTTTGCCACCTACCTGTCCAAGGGATGCCCTTTTAAAATATCATCTGTCCTGTTCTATGTTGAGGTGAGTGTGAAAAAGTGAGGCCATTCAGGAGGCAGTTCCTCAAATCTAACCTTAAATCCAGAAATCCCCTACTGCTCGATTTCCACTTGGACTTAGTAGGGTGATGGGATGTAGAAAATCCTCTGTTTCTACAGGACCACATTTTCTGCTTCCCACTCCATCGCAGACTCATAGCCCTATGACACTTTTGACACCATGACTTATTTTCAGGACATGATGGATCCCTGACACTACAGGAATAGGGGTGCTTCTGACTGTGGAGAAAGTTGGTGTTCTAGTCTCCGGGCCTGAACCCCATCAGCTACAGTAAAATCAGGATTAAGGCTGTGTGGCCTTCTCTGATTGTGTTTCTGAGGAAGATGTAGAACACTAGTCCAAATTGAGGCAGGAAAGTTTGTGTGTCAGTGCTCATGGCTGGGAAGCAGCTGGAATTGTGTGCTCTCTCTAGGTCTTTGGGCATCCACCATGAGCTTCTGGGGACTGGAACTTGGAGGTCTCATTCTCCCCCAACTCCTCCTTTTTGGCCCTTTCTCCATCCTGGGGGTGCTGACCTACTGTGTGGGTGTTGGGCCAAGGGTCAAACCAATAATAAGCGCTTAGCATATATAAGATATGTGTTGGACATAAAAAGAAAATAAAAAGCATTTCCTTTCTTTAAGGAGTATATACTGTAAGGATGGAGGGGCAGGGCTTACACTTTACCCAAGTAAGCAAATACAGGGTCCATAAAATGGATTTTATAAAGTGTAAACAAAATCATTTCAAAATATAATGACCATGTTGGGCCCTAAATAAAAAATACAAGAAGATAAACCCTTCTACCGCTTTGCAGAAGAAAGGGATTAAGGGTGTGGACTATTGCATATTATGTCAGGGTTTTTTTGTTTTGTTTTGTTTTACTGTATTGATATGAATTTTTTTCCTTTTTTTTCCTCCTTTTTAAAAAAATATTCTTTGTTTTAAGCGACGGCCCTCTAGGAGGAGGGAACAGGAAGGATACAGGGGAAAATGTAGGTGACATTTAAAAAATCAACAAAAATCAATTTAAAGAATAATTTCAAGGAGAAGGGAATGCTACTAAGTCTAAATCGGGAGAGGCCTTGGTACATGGCAGCCGGGTTGTGTCCGAAGGAAGCTTGGGATTCCACATCATGGAGGTAAGGAATGGCAGGTCGAGGGGGATCTTTGGGGGAGAGTTGTTGGATGGGAGAGCCAGTGTCACATTAGGGGAGCAGCTGGCAGGACAGGTTGCCCGAAATAGGTTGACTGAAGGGAAGTCATTTGAAATCAGATTGAAAAGGTAGGTAGCAACCAGACTGGACAGGGTTTCAAATGTCAGCCTTTTTTGGATATTTTGGCTATTTAGGGTGCAACTTCTCGAACAGAGAAGGGGAGGGAATGTCATGATCATTTTGAGCAGGGGTCCTCAAACTTTTTAAATAGGGGGCCAGTTCACTGTCCCTCAGACTGTTGGAGGGCCAGACTAGAGTAAAAACAAAACCTTTGTTTTATGGGCCTTTAAATAAAGAAACTCCATAGCCCTGGGTGAGGAGGATAATTGTCCTCAGCTGCCACATCTGGCCCATGGGCCGTAGTTTGAGGACCCCTGATTTTGAGAATAGAAATTTGGCAACTTTGTGAAGGATTGAACAGCAAAGAGAATGGAGGTAGGAAGAACTATCAGGAAGGTATTGGAATAAACTAGGGGAGGAGGGTTATAGGCCCAAACTATTGTAAGAGACAGTGTAAATGGGGGAAAGAAAGGAACGTATAGACTGGCAGCTAGTTGGTATAGTGGATAGATCATCAGCCCTGAAGTCAGCAGGCCTCAGACACTTGACACTTCCTGACTGTGTGATCCTGGGCAAGTTACTTAACCTCAATTACCTCAGCAAAAAAAAGAAAAGAAACATGGGAAGGGGGTTGTGATATTAGGATAGGTGAGCCTTGGCAACCGATTGGATGCATGAGCCTTGGTACTGAAAGGATGGCCCTTGATGGAAATGGGGAAATTTGGAAGACAGCTGGCCCAAGAGGGTGGAAGATGATGGGTAAATCCAGGGACCATCATGGCAGAGCAAGAACATCACAGAGTCTGGCCCTGAGAAAACCCTTCTAGGAGTCACTGACTTCCTCTCCTAGAGCTAGAGTTAGAAGGGACCCCTAAGGGCCTGATCTAACCCCCAAGTTCTCTCCAGACCTCCTTGGCGCACCGTTTCCCATGAACCTGCAACAATTTGGCTCCTGGATCATTCTTGGATGCCGAGTTCCCTGGTTCAGTGATGTAGACCCTAAAGAGCTAAGGCCCTTTCCTTGTCTACTTTTTTCTTTGGGGAAAGCACAGGGACAAAAGCTTGCTGCCTATGTGGTATCAAAGAAAGGGTGGGAAGGACATCAGAAATGGTCTAAACCAAGGTTGAGGCAGCTTTACCTTTGACTAGTTCCTAGGCAAGTCACCTAATTTCTATCCATTTCCTTGTCTTGGAAATGGGCACAATAATGCTTTTGCTATATGGTTCATAGAGTAGAACCAATAACCCACTAGTAAACTTTCTTAAAATAAATTATTAAGCTCAAGAGGCTTGGGGATCAGGAGTGTTTTGTAAAAGCAGCGTGTGTGTATTGGTTGGAGTGTATGCAGTGGAAATCACTTTGTGTTTACTCTGCCTATATTTCGTAGGAGAGACAGTGGACTCGAGCAGATGGAGAACTGGACTTCCAGTCAGGAAGAAATGGGTTCCTATTTTGCATATTAGCCGTATGACTCTGAGCAAGTCAATCCCTCAGTGTCCCCAGAAAATTGCAGAAGATGAAATGTAGCAGAACAGGCTCAGATGCACAAATGGCAGAAAGAATTTCTTCCTGGAAACCTCCCCAGGCTAATGAAGTCACAGAACTGGTCTCCCCAGAATAAGCTTAGGCAATGCAAAACCACCACCTCGGGCCAAGAGATCTTGGGATCCTAGACAGCTGCAAGGGCCCTCGGGAGCCTCTGCTTAAATCCAATTCCCCTTCAAGTCGAGATACCTCCTGGTGATGTCATTGCTCTTCTTGGAAAACAGGATGAACAGCAACAACTTCAGCCTCTTTGTTCAAAGTCCCCAGGTAGGAAACATCACCGGCAGGATTTGAATCTAGGTCAATCACTTGACTAACATTAACTAAACACCTGTTATGAGTCCCTGGCAAGCCCACGGAGGAAGGAAGACAGGAATGAAACAATCCCTTTACAAGGAGGGTTTACATTCCATATAGTGAGATCATAAATTTAGAACCTGGAGGAACTTTAGAAATTAACCCCATCTCTTCCCCTTTTATGGATGAGGAAACTGAGGCTGGGTCATAAAGGTCAGAGGTGAGATGCAAATCCAGATCTTCCTGTCGTCCACTCAGATGTGAGAAAACTCCCCAGAGCATCAGAACTAGATTAAAATGGAATTGGGAAATGTGAAACAAAAATAAAAATACAACAAAATTTAGATAGTATTAACTTGAGGTTTTCTAAGTCACATGGAGCTTTCTATTTTGACCCTATTGTACTAAACTGCCGGGATCAGGGGTCTTCCCAATGTACCATATTATCTTAAGGAAGGCAAGCAAGAAAACTGGGGGGATTCCCCGTAGGGGATTTTAGGAGAGGACAGAGTTGTTGGATGAGAAGGCATAGATGAGTGCTTCCTTCTCTTCTTCCTCCCTTCCTTGCTTCCTCTTTTTTCATCCCTCCCTCCCTTGCTTTCTTTTTTTCCTCCCTCCCTCCCTCCCTTCCTTCCTTCCTTCCTTCCTTCTTTTCCTCCTTCCTTCCTTCCTTCTTTTTCCCTCCCTTCCTCCTTCCCTACTTTCTTCCTTCTCTCTCTCTTTCTTCAATGGTGGTATGTGTGTGTGTGTGTGTGTGTGTGTGTGTGTGTGTGTGGTGTCCAAACTGTCACTCCAACTACCTGATAGATTCTCTCCACTAAAACAAATCTGTAACTCCTTAGAGAGCCTCCTGGGTGTGATGAGAGGCTAAGTGATTTGCCCACGGCCAGACTGCTAAGAGGCCTTAGAGTTAAGACTTTCTTTAAAGTCTTTCTACTCTCTATCCATTCTCCCAGGCTGCCTCTTACATCACATGCCCCCACTTTGCTATCTTATATACCTGTATGCATATATGTATCTATATACATGAACCTGCTGCCTCTCTTGTTAGAAAATAAGCTGCTTGGAAGCGGAGACTGTTTAATTTTAATTTTTTATTCCCACTTAATTTTTTAATCATAGTGCCTGGTGACAGAAAGTCCTTGATAAAAGCTGATTGCTTGATTAGTTGTATGAGCCAGGGATATATCAGTTGTTGTCCAGCCATTTTTCACTTGTGTCTAGCTTTAAATGATCCTATTTGGAGTTTTCTTGGCCAAGATACTGGAATGGTCTGTCATTTCCTTCTCCAGCTCATTTTACAGATGAGGAAATTGAGGCAAACAGGGGTCAGTGACTTGCTCAGAATCAACAAGTCTGTCGGGATTTGAACTCGGGAAAAGGAGTCTTCCTAACTTCAGGCCTGGCACTATGGTGTCACCTAGTGGCCATTAACAGGCATATAACCTAAGCGTCCTCTTGTGGAAATTTGCAGAGGAGCTCCTATGTTCCGCCTTCCTCCGGGCTCTCAAGTTCTATTCCAGGACATGACCACACGCAGGCAGTGGGGCAGTCTACCAGAAAGCCAGAGAGAGGGAGGAGGGAAGTACTTGGTGGGGTATCCTCCTGGCTCCCCCAGCAAACTTCCTAATGGAGCCGGGCACGATCCCCTCTTGCCCCAGCCACTTTACAAAAGTCCTACTCATCCCTTGATCACCAGGTGGGGGTTGGATTTCACGACTCCCACAAGAAATGCTTCTGTTCTCTTCTGCCAAACCATTCTCTGGGATCCCCTGTTTTCTGACATGGCAGAAACAGTCATTTCACAACACCTCCCCTGATGGGGCACAGATAGGATTAGGAAAGATGCCAGGCTGAGGACTAGGGGAAGAAGGACTGGGTTTTAGCTGCTGATCCAACATTGAGTGACTGTGTGAGCTTGGACAGCTCCTCTCCCTTCTCTGGGCCTCAGTTTCCCACTCTGTAAAATGAGTGAGTTGGACTAGCTGGCTTTTGAGGTCCTTTCTAACTCTATACCATATGACAGATCTAAGACAGGGGCTTATGGGGCTTTTATTTGTGGCAAGAACCCCTTTGGCAGCTGACTTCTGAAGCCTATGGACCTCTACTCAGAAAAATACTTTTAAAAGCACACACCAAAATATTTAACATTACAAAGAAAATGAATTCTATCAAAAATGTAATTTTTTTCCACCCAAGTTCAGGATTTTTCTGAAATCTATCCATGGGCTTGCTAGTTGACCCCAGCTTAAGAATCTCTCCTCTATGGGTAGATAGGCTGCCTAGCCCTTGGGAAAGGTTATCAGTAGCAGAGAGAGCCTGATTGACATTTGTTTTGTAGCCTAAAGTCTGCTCACCAAGTCTTGGAAATGGAATAAGCTCTCAGACCCTTTCAGGAGGCTTCCCAGAAGCTTTAGAAGGAAAGAGGACAGATGCAGGAGAATTAATTACCCTGAGGCTTCTCTCCTCCTTAAGCCCTTCTCCCTTTCTCCTGAGTCCCATTCATCTTTGTTTTGTCTTATTGGAAGTCGAAGGTACTCTGATGTAGGAGGGATGGGAGTGATGAAGTAGCTTCCTGGAGGTCAAGGAAATGAGCATTACAGAGCTTCTTGTTTTGTTACTGGGAAATGGGACTTGGATCCAGGAGTGTGAGTATGGAGAGCTCCGTAAGATGGAGTTATGTAAGATGATTTTTTTTTACGCTTGAGATCCTTCCTTCCTTCCTTCCTTCCTTCCCTCCTTCCCTCCCTCCCTCCCTTCCTCTCTCCCTTCCTTCCTCCCTCCTTTTCTCCCTTTCTCTTTCCCTCCCTCCTTCTATCCCTCCCTTCCCCCCTCCCTCTATCCCTCCTTCCCTTCTTCCCTCCCTTCCCCCCTCCTTCTATCCCTCCCTCCCTTCTTCTCTCCCTTCCTTCCTCCCTCCCTTTTCCCCCTAGATCCCTTGGGGTTACATTTCCCTCTTTTGCCTCTTTTCACTCCTCCAGCACAAATGAATGAAAAGCCTTTATCAAGGGCTTACTATGAGACAAGCACTGAGCTAAATCCCAAGATGCAAATATAAAAGTGAAACGACTTCTTCTCAAGTTGGGAATTTTGGTCTGGGGAATTACAAATATAGCAAGTACATTCAACCAGAGGCAGGCTGTTACATCTCCCCATCAGGGGTTCTAGGGGGACCCTGAGTGGTTTGGGCTCTCTTCTTAAATACAGTCTTTCTGAGTCCTTACTGGTTTTGCTCTTTCCAGTGTCCACCAACTGTGACTGACTAGTACTCTTATTCCAGTCAGTCAATAAATATTAAGTACCTGCTATGTGTCAAGCTTTGTGTTAAGCATTTCTTCCCTCCTCCCTCCATTGAACCAATTCACATTTATTTGTTAAGCAATTACAAAGAAGTATTTAATTTGAAAGAACAAAAGTATGAACATTTCTCCCTAACCTACACAGAGTAATAAGATATTTTTAGCCTGAGTAAAGCAGAAAAACAACTTGGAAACGTGGGTTATGTGGGAGAGGGGAGAGTATTTCTCAATTCTCTCAGAGTTAAAAAGAGCTAAATAAAAGTATTTCTGTACAGTGGGGAAGACCTAGTTAAGATTAGGTGGATCTGGTGGGTACAGTTTATCAGTTCGTAGATCTCAAGTTGGAAGGAACCTCAGAGGCCATCCAGTCCAAACCTTTCATTTTACAAATTAGTAAACTGAGGCCTAGGAAGATTGAGTGACTTGGCTAAAGTCTTCTGACCTCTTCTAATGGTATTCCACTGTTGGGATCAAAAATGGCAAATCCTGGAGGTTAATCAAGTTTTGGAGCAGGGGAAGGGCAAGAGGACAAGGAATCCAATGATAGAGGACCGAGGATTGACAGTCAGAATAGTAGACACCCAGAGTTGGAAGGGATTTCACAGGCTAGAACCCTTAGCTGAACAGAAAGTGGTTATCTGGCCACCTACTTAGCCATGTAGTCTATTGCAATTTTGAATAGCCCTCATTAGTTTTTAAAAATTATTTTATCCTTTAAAGTATTTTTCCCCAAATACATGTAAAAATAGTGGTCAACATTCATTTTTATAAGACTTTGTGTTCTAAATGTTTTCACTCCCTCCCTCAGTCCCCTTTTCTGAAGATAGTAATGAATATGATATAGATTAAAAATGTGCAATCCTTTGAAACATTTCCATATTTGCCTATCTATCATGTGGTACAAGAAAAAATCAGACCAAAAGAAAAAATACACATGGGAATGAAAGAAAGAAACAAACAAAAAGATGGGAATACTCTGCTTTAATCCATACTCAGGCTCCATAATTCTTTCTCTGGATGTGATCGACACTTTCCATTCCAAGTCTATTGGAATTGCCTTGAATCACCACATTGTTGAAAAGAGCCAAGTCCATCTCAGTATGCTCAACATAATCTTGTTGCTGTGTACAATGTTCTCTTGGTTCTGCTCACTTCACTCGGCATCAGTTCATGTAAGTCTTCCCAGGCTTTTCTGAAATCAGCCTGCTCATCATTTCTTATAGAACATTAGTATTTCATTACTTTCATATACTATAACTCATTCAGCCATTCCCCAACTGATGGGCACCCACTCAGTTTCCAATTCTTTGAATATTCCTCATTATTAAAGCCTGTCCATACATTATACCTAAATGTTTCTCTTTACGACTTTTCCTATGAAGAAACATAGATTTAGATAGAAGGGAACCCAGATACCATCCAGTATAATCCTCTTATTTTATAATCAAGGAAACGGGCACAGAAATTAAGCTACTAACCCAAGTAGTTTATCTATTATTTTCATAGTTTACTTACTACTTAGTATTTTTGTAGATAATAAGCAGTAGACCTGGGATTCCAACCCAAGGCCATTATCATCATATCATATCATATCAAAGACTTTCCAAGTCAGAAGGGAGCTCAGTAGCCTTTTATTCTACTGTTGCTGTTCAGTTACGTTTGACTCGTGGTGAGTCCCTTTGGGGTTTTCTTGGCAATGATACTGGAAGGGTTTTCCCTTTCCTTTTCCAGCTCATTTTACAGTTGAGGGAACTGAGGCAAACAGGCTTAAGGGACTTGCCCAGAGGAACTTAGCTACTAAATGTCTGGTTGAATTTGAACTCAGAAGGATGAATCTTCTTGATTCAGAGCTCTGTGCACTGTGGCACCCCCTTGCTGCTGACCCATACACAAAAGGGAATCCACACTTGGATTCCTGTAAAGCATGCATTTGGCCTCTGCTTAAAAACAAATTACAGCCTTTTGATTGGAGAGCAATTTACATTATTGTAGTCGTTTATTTTTTGATTCTGTTTCCCCACAGTTTGCATTGGTTCCTATAAATCTTTCCTTGTTTCTCTGTGTTCTTCATATTCATTGTTTCTTCTGGCTCAGTGATACTCTGTTACATTCATAGAACCCAATTTGTTTAGTTTTCACTCAATCAGTGGGTTTCTACTTTATGTCTAATTCTTTGCTACTGGAAAAAAAATAGAGCTACGAATGTTTTTGTATGTAATTTTCTCTCTTTGACCTCTGTCTTGACAGTGGGACTTCTGGGTCAATGGGTATGGATATTTTAGACATTTTCTATCAAATTCCAAAATAACTTCCAGAATGTTTGGACCAATTCACAGCTTAAACAATGGTATATTAGTATAACTGCTTTTATCACAATCCCCCTCACATTTTCTCTTCCTGTCTTTTGTGATCATTGCTAATTTCATGGATATAAGGTGAAAGTTGTTTTGATTTTTCTATTTATTATGATTATTATGTGACTAATTGTCGGCACTTCTTTTGAGAATTGTTTCTAATATCTAATCACTTATTCATTAAGGAATTGGTCTAGGTCTTGTCTATTACTTACCTATATATATTTCCAAAGTGGATAAAAAGTTAAAGGATAGGAACAGTTTTCAAAAGAAATATAAAGGACCATTTGGAGATCTTTTCTAAGTCACTAATAGTAAGAGAACAACAAAATAAAACAACTTTGATGTTTCTCCTCGTACCTTGCAATTTGGTAGAGTTGATTCCCTGCCCTCATCCTCTACTCTGTCCCTAAACAGAAATGTTTAATGTTGGAAGTGCTGTGGAAAGATAAGTACACTAATATTTTGTTGGTGAAAGCTTGGGAAAATGCAAAAAAAAAGTGATGAAACAGTACATATCTTTGGTGTTATGATCCCATTGTTAAGAATGTTTCCCAAAGAAGTCAAAGAAAAAGATATGAGCTCTCTCTCTCTCTCTCTCTCTCTCTCTCTCTCTCTCTCTCTCTCTCCCTCTTGTTCTTTTTCTCTCGTTCTTTCTCTCTCTCTCTCTCTCTCTCTCTTTCTTTACATCTTATATAATAAGAAATGATGAATATGAAGAATTCAGATGTGGAAGGACAACAGTGTATTTTGTAGATCTAGCTAAAATCTATCAGAGACACATTTGATTAATATATAAGATGTTGGCTTGGAGAAATCTTCTAAATGCTTTCCTCTTTAAAATTGGGGAAACTTTTTCCCTTCAAGTAATATATGATTAATCATTTTAAAATGAGAGATGAAAGAATTCAGCAGTGATGGGATAATCAAAACACCTGCTTTTTATTTCTGGATTTTGAATTATTTTTTAGAAAGAACAAAAGTAATATAGGCACACTTTGAGGAAGATCTGTTTTCTAGGCAAAGGTACTCCCTATTCTAGCCAAGTCACTTAGTAACACTGAGGTTACTCCTTCCACTAATGTATTAATAATCCTCCAGTGATTAAGAGCTCTCCCTGCTAAGATTAGGTCCTTGATTCTAGGGAGATAAAGAATACTAGACCAAAGAGATAATTAGAATACTAATTCTTAGTTTTTCTAACTCTGTGGTGATCTTCCCACTCTGAAGTTCCATGCAGTCATGGAAAGATTGAAGGCTGAAATGAACAGAATTAAAAGAACAACATACATTATAACCACAATGAAATGAAAAGATTATGAAAAGGATGATCAACATAGATTACCTGAAAAAACATCGCAATGTAACAAAGCATATCTCTATCTCCATAGCAGAAAATGGTGGGGGCTGGGAGGACAGAATGTCTATATTAGCAGTTATGGTTATAGTGTTAGATATTTTTACTTAAATTATTAAAAAAAAGCATTAAGGACAATTTGATCAGGAAGGAGGGGATGTATTGTTTTTACTTTTACTTTATAAGTGTCTCTGATATAAGGACAAAATCAAACAATACAGTAGATAATAATAAAAAACCATAAACCAATAGCATGGCACTTAGAATTAAACAAAAAATTCCAGATATAATTTTATTAGTAATTAGGCAGGGAAGTCCTATCACCTTTCTAGTTCTGGATACTATGCTACCCACAATCACAATGGTTTTTTTGGGGGCCATATTACATACACTGTTGACTCAAATTGAGTTAGCAGCCCACTACGACCCTCAGATTTTTTCTGGCTTCTATCTTGCCATACTTTTACATCTAGAAGTTGATTTGTTTAACCTAGATGTGTCCCTATCAATTTTCACCAGAATAGATTTTTGGATCCTGACTCAGTTATCTTATTAATGATGTATTATAGTAGTCTAGAAAACCTTTGGAATATCTCTCTCTCCTGGTTTTATGTTATAAGCAAATATGATAAGCTTGCTATTTATGTATTCATACAAATAATATTAAAAAATGTTAAACAGCCAAGGAACCAAGCCCAGAGTCCTGGATCATTTCTTTCCAAACTGAGTGTTTCTTTGTGTCCTGATTATATACTTATAGTATATATTTAGAAGTATATACTATACTTACATCCTTATTTTTCCTTCTTGTCCCTAAGAATGGCATGAAATACTTTATCAGATACTTTGCTAAAATGCAGGTCAACTTTCTCTTTAGCAGTTTCTTGGTCTAATGGTCTAGTAGTAATATTATCTGTGGGAAAAATTGACTTAGTGTGGCAGGATCTCTTCTGGATAGAGTCTTACTGGTTGGCTCTCTGTGATCCCAGGTTCCTTTTCTAAATATCCACTAACCATTTCTTTAAAATTCATTCTGGATTCCATGCTTTTCTGTTTTCTGAAATTCAGGACAGTGTTTGCTCTTATTGAATCCTAGAACCTAGAACCTCCAAAACCAAAGGGTTATGAAAGGGTTGCCAGAGTGGATCATCAATCACATCAGCCCAGTGACCTAAGATATAATTTGGATGGGTTAGTGACAAATTTTCCAAATACCTCCTAATTTATGTTCTGGCTCAACTTAAAAGGCACTAGAGTGTATCATCAATCACAGCCCAGTGGCCTAAGTTATAATTTAGTTGAATCAGCAGCAAATTTTCCAACTACCTCCTAATTTATGTTCTGTCTCAACTTGCTACAATTTCTTAATTTATTTTGTTTCAACTTGCTATTATCTATCTGATCTAGTTCAAGTCAATAAGATTTTATTAAATCAAACCTTTCCCAAAGGTGTGTCACATTATCATTGTTCCCTCTAGTTAATAATTCTAAAACTATAAATGAAAACCATGTACTTTGGTTCTTTTATTGCTATTGAATTCTTCCATCTCTTATTTTATGAAATATCGTGCAACAGAATTGGGTATGGTTTGAAGAGGTTTTCCCCTGATTTTCAGGAGGAAAACATTATGTCCTAAGTACTGTATTAGAGGTGAAGGCTTATTTGAAGTAGGAGAAAGCATTAACAATAGAAAGAAGAGAGCTTTTCTTGGAAAATGACACAGAAGATGAGCTTTGAAGGGACCTACACCTGTAAGGTAGAAGGGAGGCACTCCAAGTATGGAAGACAGTTTTTGCAAAGGTTTAGAAGTGGGAGATGGCATCCTAACTGCTGTGAACAGTAAGTAGGTCAATTGGTTGGACTGGAGAATGGATGAAGGAAAACACAACATAAAATGAGTTAGTATTTGTAAAACGCTTTACAAAACTTAAAGTTAATATTAATAACTAGCGTTTATTTAATAATTATTTATTAATTTTAAAATGAAACCTTGAAAGCTAGACTGGAATCAGGCTTTCAAAGTTAAACTTTTGTATACAAGAGTTTGCATTTTATCCTGGAGACAATACAGAAAGCTACAGAAAAAAAAGCTACAGAAAGCTACAGAAGAAGAGATTGATATTTTCACGTGTACTTTAGGAAGATTACTCTGCTGACAAGTTGCACTGAGGAGAGATTGGAAGGAGAAGAGAATAGAAGCCAGATTTCCAAGTCGCACTAGCCTATGCAAGAGATGTTTGGAGCTCGAATGAGAGTGGTGATTTTGTGAGGGGCTTAATACTCTGAGCAATGACAGTTCTCACTGTACAAATAGCTCCTTAGCTCTTAAAGCACGGACAGGATTTGGGTTTTTTGGGAGTGGAGGGATGACAACAATGTTGGGATAGTACAGTGATCAAACTCAGGATACAAAGATTCGTTTCTGACCTCGTTTATGATAACGGAAGCTTTAGATCTCCCTGCGCTCCAAAGCAATTTATCCAATAACAATTGTGTTGCTCCTGAGAGATCCATTTCTTTGAGATTCTGAAGGCTTTTGGCTTCCAAGTTCTCCTAGAAATGTGTAGAGGCTGGGTAAGTTGGTGTGGGAAGAACAGCTGGGTTTAGGTTCATGGCTCGAACAGAATCTGGGGCTCAGGGATTAGAATCCCTTCTCTGCCACATTTGGTCCAAGGCCAGTTCTGGGGCCTACCATAGGCAGACATGGGGCAAAGGTGGGAAGTAGTCAGGAAAGGTCCCAATGACTCTATCAGGAAGCAATTAAAGGCTTATTGATTCAGATCATCAGAGATAGAGAGCACCTTCCAGGTCATCCTATTTAATCCCTTTATTTTACAGATGAAGAAAATGGAAGTGGAAGTACTTGTCTGAGGTTACACATGCAGTCAGAATTTGAACTAGGGACCTCTGACTCCAGAGCCAGAATTCTGTGTATTGGGCCATATGGGCCCAGTGAAATGAAACGCCTTGCCCAAGACTGCACAGGAATCAAGACGCTGAGGGATGATTGGAGCCCGAGGTCTCTGACACTGAACCTTTTATCCTCTACCAGGTTATCTCAGAGGATCATGTCTTTCCTCTAAAAGTAGAAGCCCCAATTCCAGTTTGGAGGTAACTCATAGTGATACCCAGGCATCATGGTGGACCTGAGTCTTGAGCCAAAGACCTGATTGCATTCTAAAGGCATGAGCTGCTTTGCCAGGGCTTTCCATGGCACACCCCAGGGAGTCTTGCCTTAAGTACCCAGCTTAACCCATCTTCATCTTGGCTATATCCACAATATGTCCCAACTTCCTGAGTTTCACCAGATCAGATAGAAGTCGATGGATCCTCCCTAAGACTCCTCAAATCCAAGGTCCTGGCCATGCCAGATAGGTGAAATAGCATTCAGTGGGGTGGGCTTGGAGCAGAAAAACCTGAGTTCAAATTACAAACTGTGTGATCCTGGACAAGTCACTTAACTGTCTCTCAGTTACCTTGTCTGTAAAATGGCAACAACAATAATAATAACAATGAGAATAATAATGACAGCAAGTTCCTGCTAGAGTTCTTGTGGAGATAATATTTTAAAACACTTTGTAAACCTTAAAATTAGTTGTTGTTATTATTAGCAGATATTTGAATGGATTTGTGAAACATCATCCAGATGGCCCCCTCCCCTTTTTTAGTAGCCCTAGTGCTTAGCCCCCAAGCCGACTGACCCCATCCTCTTTGACCTGCTAGGCCTTAAGGCCTAGGGTGGGGATGAGACCCAGCACCCCCCCCCCCCAAAGGAAGCTGAACTGGGCATCTGCAGGGCCAGACTCCAAGCCGTGGAGAAGAAGCTGGTGAAGGAGAAACTGGTGCTGGTGGAGGAAGTGGGGGCCTGGCAGGTAGGAGGGGGAGGCTGAGGGCCTCTGTGTGTGTGTGTGCACTTGTATGCCAGGAGGGGGCACCAGCTCCACTCCAGAACGCCCACAGGCCAGGATTTTCTGCTCCCACTCCTGGACAGACTCTCTCCTTTTCTACCCCAGGAGGATGTAGAGCTGAGAGAGGGGAGTGGCCCCTGGGAGGAAGTGGCCCAGGCCAGCCACACATAGACTACTCCCTTATCCTTTCCTTGCCTTCCCCTAATTCCACCCCATAAAGATAGCAACCACAGCTACCTCTCCCCCTGCTTTGGTGTATTGTTCTCCTGGTTAGATTGTAAACTCCGTCTGGAAGTCAGACTTTCCTTCTTCCTTTCTCTCTCCCTTTTTTCCTCCCTCTTCCCTCCCCTCCCTCCCTCCTTTCTCCCTCTTTCCTCCCCTCCCTTCCCTTCCTCCCTCCTTCCTTCCTTCCTTCCTTCCCAAGTTCTCCTGATTCCCGGGCCAGTGCTCTAGCCATCTAGCTGCCCCAGCTGTTTTTCTTTCGTGTATTTTTATCCCCATTACTTAGCACCGTGCCCGGCACATAGTAGGCATTTAATAAATGTTTTTTGACTGACTGGCCAGGTCTAAGACCCCGGTGTGATCCAACCCCTCACTTTTCCCGGTAGCCAGTGAAGGTAAGAGAATTCAGCTAATGCTGGCAGAGGGGCTGCAAGTAGCTTTATTCATTAAAATCAGAAAATGTCTACTCTGAAAGCAATGGAAACCAGAGTCCTGGCTTTTCCTCTTCTCCTGCAGGGGAGCCCCAACTTTTCATATTCCCTCCACTAGCTGAGATGGTATCTGGTTGATTTCCAGGGCTCTCAAAGTTGGAAGGTTGGGAGAGGTGACAGGAAATTCAGGATACTGGTCAGGAAGTCTCGGGGTTGGTCGACATGGATCCAGTGGCCAGCCTTTGGGATAGTCAGAATCTGGGCTTGAGGGAAAAGACGTTTGATCTCAGGATAGTGATGAGGCCTGTGGGGAGAAGAGAGGAGAAAAGGCAAAATTCAAGTGAGTCAGAAAGGCATGAGGATCAAGCCACGGGATATGGGTGGTAGAAGTCTCAAGAACAGATTGGGAGCTTGGAGGGTGGGCTACGGAGGGAGAGCTTCCCATGAGCCAATAGACATGCTGCCCAACGAGAGTGGAAGGGAAGACCCAAACACAAACCGCCATTGCTCAAAACCACGGCAGTGGACAACTCCATTAGCCTCCAGGGGAGAAGGATCTGGGAGATTGGGCTGCCTCCCTCATGCCCGACCTCTGTCTTACTGAATCACAAGTGAGTCGGCGCCTCTCAGGAAAAGTGTGGGGCCAGAGTAGGATCCCTGAATTTGTGGAAAATCCATTATATTGTCCACCTGCTGGCTCAGAACTTCGCTATTGACCTTCCACATGTATTGCCCATCGACCATGATCAGATTGTTGAGCAAATATTGCCGAATTATCGGATCCTGCAGGAGAATCTGGGCTCAGCTTGAGGACTCCCCTCACTCCTTTCCCCTTTTTAGACTATCCAGGTATACCCTTTCTTCATCTCATCCCATCCCATCCTATCCCACTTCATTCCCCACCATCCCATCCCAGGCCAGCTTCTGATGACATCTTCCTTTTCTAATCTTACCCTACATCCACATTGGGGACACTTTTTGCCACTTCCCCAGGGCCTTATTCCATCTAAGGCTTGCTTTTTGTACTTCCCCCTGACATCTGCCCCCTGTACTCCTGGGGACCTCAAACCCAAATGGCTGTTGGTGGCCACTTCAGTTCATTTCCACCCCCGGGACCCTGAAGGAGGAGGAGAGGGAATTACCTGGATGATTTGGCTGAGCTGCTCATCAGCTAATTGTTGGGCCTTGGAGAAAGACAGCTCTTTGGGAATCTTTAGTGACTTCATGGTTTCTATGTAGGTCAAGGCTTCTGGGAAGGCTGTGGTCATGGTTGGGCTGACATCCAAAGAAATTAGGCGTTCCACTAGCTCAGGCTGAGGGGAAAACCCACCACAGGGTGACCTCTCAGGGATGGCATTAGGGCAGAGTGAATGGGACAAGGTTCTGAAAGGGTGTTAAGGGGCAATGGAGGTGAAAAATGGAGAATTCATGACTCATGTCAGAAGATAGCTGACTTTTGTGGTGATGGATGTCACTCCTCCTGTTCTTGTATGGAGGGCTGTTTAATGGGAATAGTTTGTAGTTACAATTTCTCTTCCAGTCTATCAGAGGTATGAGTGTGTGTGAGTGTGAGTGTGTGTGTGAGTGTGAGTGTGTGAATTGTGTGTGTGTGAGTGGACTGTATGAAGGAACCCTCCTGTATCCCACCAGATCCAAGTTCTCTGACCTCAGCCCCACTGCTCCCTCCCAGACTGACTTGCCTTCTAACAGAAATCCCTGCTACCCATTTTGGAAACATGGAGTGCTGCCATCTTGAAGTAAGGTGATGCTTTGTCCCCTGGTCTTAGCGGGGCACCCTCACCTTCTGAAGTGCCAGGACCATGGCTATCTTGCCCCCCATGCAGTGCCCGATGAGGACACAAGGAGCAAGTCCTAGTTTCAACAGGAGAGCTTCCACATCTGCACTCATGGCCTCATAGCTGCAATCCGGATCTGAAGGGCTGTCCCTGTGGTTCCGGGCATCTAGGGTCAGCACCTGAAGGGGGTGGGAACTTGAACTGTCAGTCTCCCTACCTACTTCCCTTCTCCCTAGCCTGGAGCTTCAGAGGTAGGCTCCAATTCTTCTTTTTTTTTTTTTCCTGAGGCAATTGGAGTCAAGTCACTTGCCCAGGGTCACACAGCTAGGATGTGTTAAGTGTCTGAGGTTGGATTTGAACTCGGGTCCTCCTGACTTCAGAGCTGGTGCTCTATCCACTGTGCCCCCTAGCTGCACCAGGAGGTGCCAATTCTTAATGGATCATAGACTTGGGAATTGAAAGAACTTAAGATTCCAGCTTCCTCAGTTTTCAGATGAGGAAACAGACTCATAGTTCAGAGCCTTACCCAAGAGTACAAGTAAGGAGAACCAAGGTATCTAACTCCCAAGCCATGCACTGGGTATATGGTGACAAACGGGAAGGAAGAATTGGGGGAAAGGGAAGACCCAACAGCAAAGTTGGACATGGGAAGCTAAGAACATCTGATACAAAAATGCATCCTAACGGTGACGATAGCCAGGACTTCCAGGCAAGAAGACTCATCTCCCTGAGTTCAAATCTGGCCTCAGACACTTAGCTTCCTAGCTACCTGACCCTAGACAAGTCACTTCACCCTGGCTGCCTCAGTTTCCTCATCTGTAAATGAGCTGGAGAAGAAAGTGACCCACCACTTCAGTATCTGCCAAAAACCCCCCAAAGAAAACCCATGAGAGAAACAATTCAAGAACAGAACCCTCCCGCTCCCCAAGCTGATTCTTCTGTACTCATTGTACTGCCATCCTAATGATTTCTAATGGTTTTTGCTCTACGAATCCCTTCCAAACAAACAAACAAAAATCTGTCATGGACCTCCAGGGCAATTTAATCGGTGACTCACAATATTCACCAACAATTACTTTTGCTTTTTAATATATATTATATAATTATATAAATATAATTTTTAATGTCATCATGGGGAACCAGCAAATGGGAACCGCTGTGGAGTGAAGGTGTGGATTATCCGGCCTCTACACCCTGACTACCCTGCCACTGCCTGTTGTCCTAGTGGTCAGGGAGTGTGCCCCCCCCCCCCATGGTGGCCCACACTAGGTGTTTCTGCTCTTCTGAATAGGATGATGAAACCTCCCAACAACAATGTAATTGTGGGATCAGTAAGGTACCTATGTTATAGGCAGGTATCTTAGAATCCCAGAAAGGTCAATCTAATCCCGTGTGCGTGTACCCAAGAACTTTAAGCCAAGTTAGTTTCAACTTGAAGACCTCTGGTGTAGGGAGGACTCACTACCTTCCACGGTGGCCCATCTCCCTTCTTGGGGTCTGTCCCCAATGAATAAGGACCAACTATTCCTGGACAAGAGCTCTTATTTCAGCCCCTACCTCCTCTCCCCTCTTTCCCCGTTTTGTTTCTTCTCACTACCCACCACCTCTCGCCTCCCCGCAACAACCTTTGTCCCTTTTCTTAGCTTTTACCCGATTGCTATTATTTGGGATTTTCTTTTCTTACCTTCCTGCCTGTCTGCTCTGCTAGGGCTTTGGCCTCGGACTCAAAGTTGATTTTACTGCCGAGAAGCCCATGTAGGAAGACCAGGGGTGGGTGGCTGTTGCGACCTTCCAGTAGCTTGTAGGAGAGTGGAACTGTCCTGGTCAAGAAGAGGAGAGAGGTGGGTAAATGGGGTAGGGAAGGTGGCTCAGAGTGAACACCTGTAGGGATAAATAGGAGGCAGGAGTTCATTGTCACAGACTTTCATAGACCTATTCCTTTGGGTCTGCATGTGGGGAGGAGGGATCTGGGATAGCAGGGATGAGACCCAGGGCAAGGAACGCTACAGGGAAGACAAGGTCAAGGTCTGGGAGGAGCAGGATGGAGGGGGTCAAGATTTTTCTTATCTTACCTTGGACCATTGCTACTACACATGGCCTGAATCAGAAAGGAGCCTGGGAGGAGCTTGCTTGGACCCCGGGAGGGCACTGGGGGCATCCCAGTCTCTCGGAGACGGCGAATCCAGGTTCTGGTCCAACACCACATCCTTTGCTCAATTCTTGTCCACAAGTCTTTGATTAGGGCCATACTGAACAGTAGTAGTATATATTCACCTGCCCCACAGAGCCCCACCTCAAACCCTGCTTCCTCCTCCTTTTCCCCTAATCCTTGTTTCTTAAACCCAGAAAGCCCTGGGGATGGAGCAGGGGTAGGGCCACTGGGTTTAGAGATTACCCTCCCTAAACATAAATTTACCTACCATCTTCTGAGGGATCCTAGGATGACACAGGAAAAGGGGAGTACTTTAGGGTTTCTGAGGCAGGGTGAAAAATTATGTCATTGAGTAGTGATGAAAGTTAATTTAACTGACTTTAAATGCTATTAATTTTTACACTAAGACTTTACAACTTATAATGGATTTCATTTCAGTATCTTTTTAAGAGAAAGAATTAATTGGAACAATGTGGTTGTTAAACGTGTTTTTCATATTGCTTAGTCACTCTTTGGATTTATTCACCTAAGAGTGACATCTTTAAATCTAGTTTTCATCTTATGGGGATCATTGGAAACAAAATTCAATATGTAAGAAATTAGTAGCATGCTTAGATGGCATGAATGCTCCTATAAGGGGGAGAAGTTGGCAGATTTGATCTATTGGTCATTTTACCATTAATTTGTATTGAGATTTGGGTCACGTCACAATTTTTTGGCCAACCTCGTTTTCCAATCTTCCCAATGTTGACAAAATGCTTTGAGATCCTTGTTTGAAAGGTGCTACACATGTGAAAAACATTACAATAATATTCTAATTATTAAATACTTATAATGTCGCATAATATAGCCCAATGTATAGAACTTCTAAAAGAATATTTGTGTCTTGAAAAAAATTATATATATATATACATATAACATATATGTGTATGTATGTATTTGTATTATATGTGTACACATATACTTATTTATTGGATATCAGGGTTTTATTTTTGTTTTCTGTTTTCTTTTCAGTTGGGGGTAGGAAGTAGAGAAAATAGATTTAAAACTACTTTCTGGAGTTTTCTCACAAATCAAAGTCAAATCCATTCACTGGCCCACAGTTTGTAGATTTTACTCTCATCTCTTTTCTGAAAGATATGGTGACATTTGCTGTTCTCGAGTCCTTTGACACTTCTCTCGTTACCCATATAATTTCAAAGATCTTTGGTGCCCCGAGCAATCATATTCTTTGGTTCTTTGCATACCCTGGGATTTAGTCTGGCTGAGCCTGGTAATTTTTTTTTTTTTATTATTTAATAGCCTTTTATTTACAGGATATATGCATGGGTAACTTTACATCATTAACAATTGCCAAACCTCTTGTTTCAATTTTTCACCTCTTACCCCCCACCCCCTCCCCCAGATGGCAGGATGACCAGTAGATGTTAAATATATTAAAATATAAATTAGATACACAATAAGTATACATGACCAAACCGTTATTTTGCTGTACAAAAAGAATCCGACTCTGAAATATTGTACAATTAGCTTGTGAAGGAAATCAAAAATGCAGGTGGGCATAAATATAGGGATTGGGAATTTAATGTAATGGTTTTTAGTCATCTCCCAGAGTTCTTTTTCTGGGCATAGCTGATTCAGTTCATTCCTGCTCCACTGGAAATGATTTGGTTGATCTCGTTGCTGAGGATGGCCAGGTCCATCAGAACTGGTCATCATATAGTATTGTTGTTGACGTATATAATGATCTCCTGGTCCTGCTCATTTCACTCAGCATCAGTTCGTGTCAGTCTCTCCAGGCCTTTCTGAAATCGTCCTGTTGGTCATTTCTTACAGAACAGTAATATTCCATAATTTTCATATACCACAATTTATTCAGCCATTCTCCAACTGATGGACATCCATTCAGTTTCCAGTTTCTAGCCACTACAAAAAGGGCTGCCACAAACATTCGTGCACATACAGGTCCCTTTCCCTTCTTTATAATCTCTTTGGGATATAATCCCAGTAGTAACACTGCTGGATCAAAAGGTATGCATAGTTTGATAACTTTTTGAGCATAGTTCCAAACTACTCTCCAGAATGGTTGGATTCGTTCACAACTCCACCAACAATGCATCAATGTCCCAGTTTTCCCGCATCCCCTCCAACAATCATCATTATTTTTTCCTGTCATCTTAGCCAATCTGACAGGTGTATAGTGGTGTCTTAGAGTTGTCTTAATTTGCGTTTCTCTGATTAATTGAGCCTGGTGATTTGAACTAATCCAAGATGGTGTTTTTTTATTCTGCCTGTATTTATGCTGGGCTTCAACTTCCAATTAACCATTTTGGGTCTGTCTTTCCAGTCTAAAGATCATTCTCTTTGGCAGAAACAGACAAACAAGTCTATAAAAACCAAGCAAAAGATCAGTCAGTCATCAAACATTAATAAGCACCTACTTTGTGCTGTGTACTGTGCTAAGTGCTGGTGATATAAAGAAAAGCCAAAAAGAGTTCCTGCCTTCCAGAAGCTCACAGGCTGATGGGGAAGACAACATGGAAGCAACTATGTGCAAATAAGACACAGACAGGACCAGGGTCTCCAGGGAATAATCCTTGGGGAAGCAGTTTCTTTCAGTAGACATCAGCACTGCTGCTGCCCCAAGACTCAAGGGCACTCTGGTGGTTTTGGTGGAGGGGAACGAGCACTTGTTGGCTGCAGAAACCGTCAGCCTGGAAGTTGCAAGGCTGAGGAACAGGGATGCTGGTGCCTGATAGAATCCTTTCATGGGAAAGAGTCTGGTTCCCACCTGTTATCGTGGGTGTTGTTTTTTGGTGTTCCTTTGGATCGATAACTTCCATCCATCTGTTCTGTCTGGTGTTTACAGGTTTGTGACGTTTTGGCGCCTGTCTCACTATATTGCACCCATTCTTACCTCCTAGAATTTTTGGCTCTACTAAATGGACTCCTGAGCAACAGCAAAGATTCCATGACATTAGCTGCAATCTAGTAACAACACGATGCTGAACAGTTGGCTGCTGGAGATGCTTCTTCACACATAAGGAAGAAAAAGCTAAAGTATGTCTCAGGGTCCCCCATCACTTCTCTTGTTTCAGTGGCTTGTTTCCTCCCCTGCCATATTGTGACCTTTTTACTACTAGTTCCTGGACTAAACCAACATTTCAGAGAATAGTGAGATGGACCAAAGGGAGATCAATGACACATTCACTTTATTCATATGATTGACGGTGGAGTTACTTTTAAGGAAAAGATTAAGAGTTTTGGACAATTGCAGCGATTACTGGGCCAATCAGGGAAAGGACAAAAGCAGCTCTTAATTTCATCAGACCTTCTGAAGCAAACAAGTGCTACTCTTCCTCAGAGTCGGGCAATATGACTTTAATTTCTTTTTTCATTGGCGGTAAGTTCACCCTTTTCATTTTTGAAATTGGCAATTTGGTTTTTTTCTTTCCTTTTTCTAATCAAATAAACCAAAGATTTATCTATTTTGTTTTTCCCCCCATAAAACCAACTCCTAGTTTTATTAATTAGTTCAATAGTTTTCTTAGTTTCAATTTTATTACTCTCTCCTTTGAGTTTCAGAAACAAGTGCTACTTTTCAAAGATGATAGAGTCATGGAAGCTTAAATTTAGAGTCAGACGGGACCTTTAAAGCAAAGTCAAGCTTCCATATTTTTATCGATTAGGAAACGGAGGTTTCCAGGTCTTTCAGATTCTAATTCTTTATTCTATTCATTATGCCATCTAGATGCCCCATAATAAGAACAATTCTTTGAAATTTTCAGTAAGATTGTTGAGGTTGGAAAGGGATCCCAAAAGTTTGGAGTCACAGACTGGTGTCGAGGTATCTCAAAAGAATTTTCAGGCTTGAACCCATTTCCTGGTCAAGGGACAAAGTTTATTGTAATTGTAATGTCATTACAGAGGACTAAATTCCAAGAGAATTTAGCAGAGAACAGAAGCAAGGAGACACATTTATCTAGTTCTTCATGTTATTTTTATGCTAATTTTATGACCCAGATAGAGGACCAAGGAGTGATCTCAGGAATTTGATTTCACTGACCAACAGATTATCTGTCTATCTGAGGAGAGGTCTATTCAGAATCAGACAGATTGCTATTCTTGGGCTGGGTGTGGGAGTTTCCTGAGGCAGATTCCAAAGCCAGAAGATTTAGAATTACTGATTTATTGTTAGAACAGAAGCCCCCCTAAGGTCAGGGGATCTCAAAATCTTTGCTATCTCCCCTAGAAGCTATATTACATCAAGATCTAACCTCTAATATATCTTACATTAATACTGATAAACCATTATTTTCACCATATACTTACTATAAGAAGTGTGTCCTTTTTTTTTTTTTTTTTTTTTGACATATATATATATATATATATTTTAAAGAAGCAAAAATAAGGATTAGGTCATTTTGTCTTTTTTCCACTGACCATTACCCCTTATCATCTACCCCCAAATGGGATCCTATCTCTTCTTTTATTCCCCTTGATTTTGTCAAAAAGCTTACTCAATCAATCATGAGACAAAATCACCCTGCAAACAAGAAATTGAGGCAGAGATCCAGTCAAAGCACTTTATTAAAGGGACCTGGTCCCCTCTAGTAATGTGGAACTTAGACTTCCTTCTGACCTGAGATGCTCCCTATTTCCAGGCCCCTATTTTTAATGGGACTAAATATCTAGGCATTTAAGAATGGCTACATCTAATACAGTATAATTCCAATAATTGACAAATGATGCATAAGCTAAAAAAAAAAAAAGCAAAATAATACACATACACACATAGGTCAATTAGTTTATTATGTGTTCACTATATGCCAGAGACTGGGCAAAGCACTAATTCCTTCCTCTGATCAATGGGAGACATGTCTTCCATGGAGCATCTATTTTTCAGATACAAGCTATCTATCAAGCTAGTTCTGTAAATTTTTTTAAATATAGTTATGTAAGAAATAAAATATCTTACCAAGAACTCCACTGACTCACTGATGAATGCAGGAAAGATTAATTTTACATTCTTACAAGAATGGGTGAATAGACACACCTTTGAAAACACAATGAAGCACAAATCCCTTCCCTGAGTCCCTATTAATTGGGTGTTATAGAAGTGATATAATATGAATCTCCACGCCTCATTGCATAGCTAGTTCCTGCCCTCAAGGAGCTTACATTCTTATAGAGGCAAAGTTCAGAGGGCCCCTGTTCAAATTTTAAACCTCTACCCTGGATTATTCTTTGATGTCTTGGTGGGTTTCAATTTTCTAATTTGTTTCATTCCTCCAATTTAATTTTCATAACTGTGGAAATCAAATGCCCATCCATTTCTTACAGTTACTACCACTAGTAAATACTAACAAACTTTTCTCTTGAAAATTTAGAGCAGGCTTTAATACAGTAACTAAAGCAAAGTCTGAAGAGAATAATAAAACAGAGGGCAATAAGGGCCCGTTTGTCAAGTAAATGGTCTTTATAGACAAGTGAAACAAGAAGAGTTCCTTCTTAATATTGACCAACATACAGTCTTCTTGTATCTTTCAATTTTCTATTTTAAATTTTATTCCTCCAATTTAATTTTCTTAATTATGGAAACCAAATATCCATCCATTTCTTACAACTCCCCCTCCCCTTTTTAAATTTGGTTTCTATATCCTTTTCTAACCTCTGAAACTTGGCTAATACTGTCTGTATAAAAGTTCATTAATCTCTGCACAGATCTCCTTATATAGGATGGATAATTAACTCCTGAATTCTCTGCTAATTCTTCTGACAGTGTTGTTCAATAACCTGTCCTCTCATTCTATTTTCTCTTGCCATTCTGCTAGTGACATTTAACTGCTCTGCCATTCTCTTCGCTGCCTCTCTGGTATAATTTATCCAATAATAGTTACCCACCAAAATAGGAATGACCCAAATCCAAAACCAACTTGATTTCTAGCCTTGAATTCATCAGTTACAGCCCTGGACATAATTCTTCCTGATTTGGTCTTTCTTTTTCTAATGCCAGAGTAAAAGGAATAGCCAATCGGGCTCAAAATCTTTTGGGGCATGGGACCAAGATCTCATCTTCTGAAACTACTTCCTGCTGAGAATGGCTCATCCTGTTGAGTTGCATCATCCTACAGGGTCCTATTTTGAGGGATATTAAGCTGGAGCTGATTGAAGCATCTAATAGGTTGAGTCAGATCCCCTGAAGCTGATCTTCAGCTTAGAGAAGCTGATCTATGTAGCTGTAGTTGACCAAAACAGAATAAAACCAACCCAACAAGCAGAGATTAGAGTAATTTGAGATAGAAAGAGCAGTCCAGAAAGGATCGACTGGATAAGATGGATTGGAGAGGCCCGCAGAGATTGGCCAATAGCTTTTCATATCAAATAAATCATTTATAAGAAAACATGTTTGTGCTATAGGATACACAGTCCAAATGAATGTCATTCCCACATTAGGAATAAACGTAAATAAAATCGACCTTCCCACTGATGTAACAAAATATTCCATAACTTATATTCCTCTAAAAAACCTTGAAGACATTAAAATTCTGTTCTCTAAACCGTTCTAAAGAAGTTTCATCTTTAGTTTCAATAATCAATAAAATAACAGCTGCATCCCCCAAATATTTCGAAAGATTTAAAGACTTTATATAAACATATTTATTGTAAGATATATATCTAGTAACAGGCAGATGATTGGGCTAAATATCCATTTATCCAGTGATGGAAAATAGTCTTTCTACCCTTAAAATTGCTGTGGGCTTTTTTCTACCTATAGTAATTATTCATTTTAAGTTTCAGTATTATGACTAACTCTAAATAATTACCAATCTCACAATTTTCATAAGTGATAGTCAAATAATTTTAAAATTTAGATTATAACATAATCTATCACAAAAAGGGATAGGAATCTCATGTAATTTTCAGTTAAGTTTCCAATTTTAATGCACACACATCAATTGGAAAAAGTTATTTTTAAAATTAACCAGTACTTTAGTTTGTGAGATTCCCTAAATTCTAGCTGAATATTCCATTCAAACTCAGTTACCTCTTTGGGTGTTTTCAAATCCACACAAACTTTTTGAGAGTGAGGAAAGAGTCACGTGTCTGTTTCCTTCTTAAGAATGCAGATCTTGGGGGTAGCTATGTGGTGCAGTGGATAGAGCACCAGCTCTGAAGTCAGGAGGACCTGAGTTCAAATGTGGCCTCAGACACTGAAAACTTCCTAGCTGTGTGACCCTGGGTAAGTCACTTAATAACTCAATTACTGCAGCAAAAATAAATAAATAAAGAATGCAAATTTTTTCACCTTGAGATTGTCCCCAGCACAGCCCCACAAATCTGACTCCTGTTAATGCCAATAGAAGCTTCTTATTGCCTTTTTAATCTTATCATTTGCTTTTTACCATCAACCTTTCTAGTCCTTGATTTTTAAATTACCTCCTTTAAAAACTTTCTATAAATTTTTAAATCATAGCTCATATAATTTTTATAACTTGCCCAATACACAATTTAGAAAGCAACATAGTACCTTAAATATATTTCCTATAATTAGGAAATACAAACATGTGACCTTTTTAGGTAAGTTACCAGAGGACTTTTTAATACCCCAATTTTTTTGGCTTAAAATAAAACCAAATACAGATTTAAATTTTTAGTAGCAAAATGCTTCAATATTAGTGCACACATATTTCTAAAATCTTATTCCCAAATGCATCAATTGAAAGTAATTTTAATCATATACCAATTAAATTTAGACACATAAGCTTAGGTCACATTTTTTGGGGAAAACTCTTCCCCCTCAAAAATTCCACTTTCCTAGACTCTTCAAAATCTTTGGACATAATGTGATTTTGGGGTCCCTTGACTTGGGGCTTTTGTTCTAATGGGTCAGTGGTCCTGGGTCTTCTTTCTGGCTTTGGAATCTGCTCCAGGAAACTCCCAAATCTATCTGATTCTTAGCACTCCTTAGCCAGATAGCTTCTGGCCTCAGGAAACTCCTATACCCAGTCTGTCTGATTTCAAATAGACTATTTCTCAGTTCTTTGCTGGCTGATGATCTGGTCAATGATAATCAAATTTCAGAGAAGACCCTTAATTCATCTGGAGATTACTCCTTAGCCTTATCCTCAGGTCATAAAATTAACATATCTATGATTAAAAGCTGTATACCAGTGTCTCTTTGCTTCCGTTTCTTTACTGCATCCCCTTAGAATTCAGTCCACTTTGTAATAGTGTTATATTGCTTTCAATAAAATCTTTGCCCCTTGACTAGGAGATGGGTTTGAGCCTGCAAATTCTTTTCAGACACATCGTGACACCGGTCTGGGACTTTTGGGGTCCCCCCTTCTCAACCTCAACACTTGGAAATGGCAATAAATTACTTGGGACCTGAGATGGTCTTGGAAGAAACAGGGCAATGACGCCTATCTCCCCCAAAGTTTGTACTCTTCTCTAAACCCATGTGGATGGCTTGTAGTTTACTGCTTGGATGGGGAAGGGGAAAAGATTTTAAAGGGTAAAGCAGATGTCCCAAAATTTCCCCGAGCCACTTGGAGATAGCCCACACCCCTTTTCAGAGTAGAGTCCTATGAGAAGAATTTTAGAACTCTAGCGGGATTAGGGGATGCAGGAACCCATCTAGAGAGAAACTGAGGCTAACTTTCGGGCATGGGGTGGAGGTTTTGGAGAACCTACCATTCTTTGGAGAGACTAGAGTGGGCATATCATTCCCACACACAGCAACCCTGACTATTGCCCAGTTTCCTCTAGAGAGAGAAGTTTGAAAGCTTTAAATTTAAGAAAATTTCAGGGTAGTTTGAAATCAAGATGCCTGATAGACAAAGACATAAAATGGAGACACACACATCTTTTAAATTCTTTTTCTTTCTGTCTAGTACAGAGTTGTTCCTTCCCTATCTTTACCTCCTCTTTAGAGGAATGTTCTTCCGGGACCCCATTTCTTTAGTCCTTCTCCTCTAGAGTTTCTTCTAAATATTCCTGTGCAGATTCTTTCTGCACTCCAGTGTGGAGGAGCTCTTCCACACTCCAGTGATCTCCACCCATCTAATATTTCCTCATCCTTAGATTTCCTGATATCCTTTCTCTTCTAGGACTATTTAGAGATATGTCTGGAAGGGTTCCCCTGTTACCCTTTGGTTCCATTAAATTCCCCCTCAGACCTCAGACTCCTGTAAGATGGCCCAATCACCAAGGCAATATTAGATAATCCATATTCTGATTCTTGGTCGGTACAGACCAAGCCTTTTTCTCTTACTGATTTCTTGGATTCACCAATGGGGTTTTACTTACCAATGTAGTCCTAGGATCTTGGACAGTCTATGAGTGGGGGGACTCCAGAAGACTGTTGAACAGAGACTTCTTGTGCTTTGATAGGAGCCACCCCCAATTCATGATGTCTGGATCCTGGACTAGTTTTTATGTGTAAGAAACAAACTATCTTACCAAGAAATCCACTGACACAGATGAATGCAAGAAAAATTTTATAAGAATGGCTGCCTAGGTGAGTAGAACCACAGGCAGTATTTTTTTATCCTGAAACACAAATCCATGCTCTGCTTCCCCATTAACTGGATGTTACCGAAGTTCCGCAATGTGAATCTCCACCTCGCATTCTATAGCCTGTTCCTGCCTCCAAGGAGCTTATGTTCTTATGGAGGCAAAGTTCAGGGGGCTCCTGTTCAAATCTAAAATCTCCACCTCTGATTATTTTTCGATGTCCTTGTGGGTTTCAATTTTCTAACTTGTTTCATTCCTTCAATTTTATTTTCCTAACTATGGAAACCAAACGTCCAACCATTTCTCACAATTACCATTAGCACACACTAACAAACTTTTCTGTTGCAAATTTAGAGCAAACATAAACTAAAAGCACTAACTAAAAGTATAAGTACAGTAACTAAAGCAGAGTTTGAGGACAATAAGTCCCATTTGTCTAGTGAACAGGCTTTATAGAGAAAAAAAGGGGTTCCGTCTTAATATTGACTAACATAAAGTTTCTTTATATCTTAATCTTATAACTGATCCCCAATTGCAATTTAAGCAACACACTTCATCTTGGATCTCAGATGCCCTATGTAGTTTGTCTGATATCTGTAAACATCTTCTCTTTGTGTGGGATGAGTTGGGTGCAAAACCCCCTTCCCAATCCAATTAACTAATCAGAGACATCATCAGGTACAAAGAGAAAACATTTATTTAATCCCTGCCGGGAAGGCTCAGGCACACACCTGGAATCTTAAGCATAATTTATGAGCATCTGACATAAACTTGGTCCTTCTTTCTTGATTAATTATAAGATAGATGCATCTATAGGAAAATAATTTCACCCTCATTACAATGCAAGTTTATATATAAAATCCTTAATCCAGTGTCAAAAACTTATTACTAAAATATATTTATCATTAGAAATATTTGGAAGGCAATCAAATACATAATTTTATTAATTACAAAAATTTGTATCTTTGTCTTAAATATTTTTTATCTGTCTTCTCTCTTTAAAAGAATGTCACCTCTATATCACTCTGAAAGAATAAAGACCTAATCTTACACTCATATATATAAATATTGTTGTTGTTGAGTTGTTTCAGTTGGGCTGACTTTTTATGATCCAATTTGAAGTTTTCTTGGCAGATACTGGAGTATTTTTACCATTTTTGTTTCTCTAGCTCATCTGACAGATAAGATAAATGTGACTTTCCCAGCATTACACAATGAGTAAATGTCTAAGGCTGGATTTGTACTCATGAAGATGTTTTCCTGACTCCAGGCCTGTATATAACTATATAACTATTAGTAAGCCCCCAAACTCATTTACTGATTTTCTTAGGATATGAAATTATCTATCAAAGCAGTTTGAAAATAGTTAGATCTTTCATATTTGCCTCCTATTACAGTAGAGCAGAGGTGCTGGAGCATGGAGCAACAAGATTCACTATTTTAAAAAAAATTATAAATCTGGTATGGGTAGAAAGATTTGCTAAAAAAAAAAAAAAAAAAAGGAAGAAACAGAGAATATGGTTATAATGGCATCAAGAATGATCCTCCAGGCTTAAGCCTAACGACACAGAATGACTTAACATAGCTGTGAAAGGATAAAGAATCTTTAATTTTGTTTGGTTTCAGGTAAGAATTGTAGTTACAGTTTGGAACAACAAATTATATACAGCAGAGTTCCACTATACTCACAGGGTATCACAGCCAGGCTCAGGATTAATCAGATGAGAAACAGCCCAGTTCAAAAAGAAAATGAGACAACGGGAAAACTGAGTCAAGAGGATCTTATTCTTGATTTTGTCAAAGTCTTCCCCTCAACCTTTTCCAGACAAAGTCTTCTATCTATAACAGTTTCCAAATCACACTCCCTTTGAACAATGTGTGTCATTTGCCTTGAATGGCAGATTATTGGCTTAATGATACTTCAAATATTCATAGTTGAATTCAAATCAAATTACAGCCACAAGAGATTTTACTTCAAACAGAAAATTTTACTAATTATAGCTTAGGGTTAGACACAGCTATTATTATTCTCTCATGTTGTTGCAATACCAATTAGCAATATATATTTTTAAAACCAGGTTTAAAACTACACACACAATACCCACACTCACACTCCCCCCCATTCACTTATCCTTTTCTTCTTTTTCTTCTCTAATTTAAACTCATCCTAGTATAGAAATTAAGAAAATAATTACATTTTAGAATTCCACATAGGTAGAGGATATGATTGTTCACTCAATTGCCCCCCTCTCAAATGTTGGCTAATTATTATAAATTACCAGACTAACATATATCCATCTCTTAAGGTATTGTGTAGTAAGATCTAAAACAAAATGAAATCTTAAAGACTGAAGTTGGCTCAAGATATAACTTCAATATATACTATTCCAAGTATTACTTCATAATTTAAAAAAAATCATCAATCCTCATATAAATCACTTATATACTGTAAATCCCCCATTCTTCTTTTCACAAGCAATAGAAGAGAAGATACTATTTTCTCCATAAACCAATTTACAAGTTCTTTCACAGGGCTAACAAGATTTTGTGACCTTGCCCAAGAAAACTTGCAAATTTACAAATGAGATTTTATGTTTTTTCTCTCTCCTTTTTTCTTTTTTTTACAGCATAAGTAATATTCTGTTTTAATTAAATACGTCATGTTTTGATACGATAATGGCCTCTGATAATTTAACTGTATACAAATTAAAAAGAGTAATTTTTTCAATGACACAATTTTATCATCTTCTTAACAGCATTTCTTATAATAATAGTTTCCCAAAACTAAATTACAATATAAGAAAACTTAGAAACAACAACATGTGCAATATCATGAAGCCAAGTTAGTGGTAGTCAAATAATAACAATTCAGACAAATGCATTTCCAAATATCTTATGTGGAAGATCATTCATTTTATCACTTTTAGCATTTTATACTGATCATATTTTTCCAACATAATTACCCAGTATGAATGAGGTTATTATATTTGACTAAAAAATAATATTACTAATAGCAATAATTAACATTTATATAGTGCTTACCATATGGCAGGTGTTGAGTTTATTCCACAATCAATATATATTTTGAATCTTACAACAATCCTAGGAAACGGATGCTATGATTTTTCTCCTTTACAGATTAGGAAACTGAGCTAAACAGAGTTAAGGTAACTTGCTTAAGGTCAAGCACTTAATAAATTTCTAAGATTGGATTTTGACTCTGGTTTTTCAGTCATGGTCATCTTTTCTCTCTCTGTCTCTATATTTCGGTCTCTTTGTCTCTCTGTATGGCTGTCTCTCTCTCTTTGTCTTTGTCTCTGCCTCTGTCTCTCACTCTTTCTTTCTTGGTCTGTCTCTCTCTGTGTCTCTGCCTCTCTCTTTTCCCCTTGCCCCCCAATACAAAAAAGGAAAAGGAAAAAAAAATTGCTATTCACACAACAGAACATAAGAAAAAATTCAAAATATAAAGCAATGGATTTCAATTTCAAGAAAGCCTATATAATAAATACTACACTTCGGTTCAAAGTTGTCATCTTTTCTTTGCTTCCTTGTAGATTTTCTTTTGTTATTCTGTATACTTTTAATTTTATTCTCTCACCTTTTCTTTCCTCCCCCCAAGAAGGCTACAATTAAGTATAACTACACACACACACACACACACACACACACACACACACATTTATGAATCTATGTAAGACCTACCTATGTTTGTTCAATTTCTCTGAAGGATAAAATCTTCATAAATCTGAATCTTCATATATTTTTCTGAATCCACAAAGTTATTATTTCCTACACCTAGATAGTCTAAGACAATTTAATTTGACTGACATATAGCATAGTTTCCCTTGTATTGTTGTTTCCCTATTTTTATTTGATTAAATCTATTTTAATTTTAACTTTGAGATCATGACTACTACCTCTGCTTTTTTTTATCTAATAAATTCTATTCCTTCATTTTATGTTTGTGCATATCTTTTATTTTTACTCCTCCTGTGTCTTCTGCTTTTCTTCCACTCACTTGCCCTCCTATTACTTTTTTTTTCTTTCTTTCTTTCTTTCTTTTTTTTTTGGCTGAAGCAATTGGGGTTAAATGACTTGCCCAGGGTCATAAAATATTATGTGTTTGAAAATATTAAGTGTTTGAAGTCAAATTTGAACTCAGGACCTCCTGACTTCAGGGCCAGTGCTCCATCTACTGTGCCATTTAGCTGCCTTTCTCTCTTATTACTTAACCTATCCCTCACCATGGTTTCATTTTTTGTCCTCTCTCTCCTTTTCCCCCTCTTTTATTTCTATTTGAATTTGGAAGATTTTTATAGCCTTCCAAATATATATGTTATTCTTTTTATCCCATTTTCATTAATCTATACACCTGTATAGCTCCCCATCCTATTCTCTTACTCTCTTATTTCTTTTTTAAAATTAGAAGACTTTTATTTCCTTATAAATGTATATGTTGTTCTCTCTTTAATCCAAGGTTCCCTCTAAAAAGTCTTCTTTTTATCCTCTTCTCCCTCCCTATTTCTTTAACCTCTTATTGCTTTCTGAATTTAGAAGACTTTTCTATCAATATATATGTACATACATGTATGTGTACACACATACACATGCACACATGCACACACAATTTCCCTATTTAACCCATTCCTAATAAGAGTAGGATTCCAGAATTACAAATCCTTCTCCCTCATCTAATTTCTCTGTTTCAATTCTTCCTTTTATACCTAATTGATATAAGATACTTGTACTTTTTGCCCTTTCCTATCTGGTTCTGCTTTTTAGAATCATATCATACTCAGCTCTATCTCAATCTTTTTTTAAACTACCCAATTGCTAATGACAACTTTAGGCATACAGTTTACATTTCCACATATAAAAAGAAAAGAGCTCTGACAAATTTTCAGAACACTAACACTCCTTATTGAGTCCTTTGTAATTAGTCTTTTGATGTTTACCTTGTATTTCTCTTGGATCTTGTATGTTAAATTTTCTATTAAGTTCAGGTTTTTTGCCCCAAAATCTTGAAAGCCTGAGTTTGACCATTCATTATTAAATATTCAATTTTTTTTCCATTTAGAATTATGCTTAATTTTATTGGGTATGGTATTTTTGACCACAATCCCAGTTTTTGCTCTTCAATATGCAATGTTCCAAGACCTGTGGTCTTTTAATGTAGCTGCTGTTAGGTCTTGTATGAAACTGTGATTCTGCCATATTTGAATTTTTGTTGTTTGTAATATTTTCTCTTTATGTGGGAGATTTTGAATTTGGCTATGATATTCCTGTAGGTTTCCGTTATAGGATCTCTTTTAGGTGATAAGTAGTGGATTTTTTTTTTTTTTTGGCTTCTACTTTCCTTACTTATTTAACACTTCAGGACAATTTTTTAAAATTATTTTTTATATTATTGCACCAAGATTCTTTTTGATAGAAGCTGTTAAATGATCTTATTATTCTTATGTTTTTCAGATCTGTTGTTCTTTCTTTCTTTCTTTCTTTCTTTCTTTCTTTCTTTCTTTCTTTCTTTCTTTCTTTCTTTCTTTTTTTCTTTCTTTCTTTCTCTCTTTCTTTCTTTTTTTGGATGCTGAGGCAATTGGGGTTAAGTGACTTGCCCAGGGTCACACAGCTAGGAAATGTTAAGTATTTGAGATCACATTTGAATTCAGATCCTCCTGATTTCAGGGCTGATGCTCTATGCGCTGTGGCACCTAGCTGCCCTGATCTGTTGTTTTTCTTATATGATGTTTCACCTTCTCTTCTATTTTTTTATTCTTTATATTTTATTTTAACTATTCCTTGGTCTAATTTCACTGGCTTTCCCTGCCCCAATTCTACTTTTCAAGGAATCATTTTCTTCCTTAAGATTCTGGATTTTCTTTTCCAGTTGGCTGAATTTTTTTTTCATAATCTTGTTTTTCTTGAATTGTTTTTATTTTTAAAAATTTCAAGCTTTTTTATTCAATTTTAAAAATATTTTTGAATTCATAGAACTCATAGAACTTAGGGCAGATAACCAGTTAACATTACTCTTTGGGGCAGGAGAGACTTCTTTTTTTAGCTTCAATATACTTCTCTGTAGATGAATCTCAGTCTTCTTTATAATCAAAGTAACTTTCAATAATTGGGTTTCTTCTCCTTTGCCTTCTTGTTGAAGTTCAGAAGGGACCCTAAAAGGTTGGGGGTTACAGATCAGTGTCATGAAGTGTCTCAAAAGAATTTGCAGGCTTGAACCCATATCCAAATCAAAGTTTAATTGTAATTGTAATGCCAATTGAAGAGGGCTAAATTAAAAAGATTAGCAAAGAAACAACAGTAAAAAAATAGATTTATAGGACAATTAGACCAGAGCTTCATGTTACTTATTTGCTAATTTTATGGCTTTCAGGTAGGTCTGAGGGGTGATCTATTACTATTGTCTCGGGAACTTGGTTATACCTGACCAACAGATTCTCTCTCTGTCAATTAGTAATGTTTGTAGGACTATTCTAAAGCTAGAAGACTTTAGAATCATTGACAGACAAATTTTCAGAACACTAACACTCTAAGGTCAGAGGGTCTCAGGATCACTAATATATCTTTCCTAAAGTCTAAGGTTTTCCTGGACCAGAAGACTTTAGAATCATTGATAGACCGAATATTAAAACAATAGCACTCTAAGGTTGGGGAGATCTCAGAATCACTGATTCTAAAGCCAGAAGACTCTAGAATCATTGACAGATTGTTAGAACAGAAGCACTCTAATGTATGGAAGTGGGGGACATCCTTACTACTATTTCCCCTAGAAGCTATACCTCATTAGTCTTATTTAAAAATTATTTATAATATCTTGTTATTGTAACCACCTCTGGTTCTGACACATGGAGGATGCTGTCTTTTGTTTTAGATCCTCCTTCAGTTCTCTCCTCCGGCTTGGAACTGAAACCAAGAATTCTGCCTTTCTGTGTGTAAGAAACAAAATATCTGACGAAGAACTCCACCGATTCACTGATGAATGCAAAAAAGACTTATTTACCATTCTTGCAAGAATGGGTGCTCAGGTGAGTTGATACAACTTTGGAACTCCAAAGGCAGCGTTTTATTTCCTATTCTGAAGTACAAGTCCCTTCCAGATTTCCCATTCATTTGATGTTACAGAAGTTACACATGAATCTCTATCTTTTATTACATAGCCAGTCCCTGCTCCAAAGGAGCTTATAATCTAGAAGGAGAAAACTAACAGAGAAGTGCTAGGGGCAAATTACAAAAGATTCTTTGCAAATCTCAGGCCATATACCTGATTGTAAAAGTCAGTCCCTATCCTCAAGGAGCTTACTTTCTTTTTGGGGGAAGATTACCTCCACTCTTGATTATTCTTTGATGTTCTTGTGGGCTTCAGTTTTCTAATTTAAGTTTCATTTCTCCAATTTAATTTTCTGTGGAAACCAAATAAATGTCCATCCATTTTTCACCTGTAGGTGCCTACATCCAGGAGCATCCCTGTCCCACTGCTTTTGCACTCACTGGGAGTGTGCTGCTGATGCGGTTAATGGCAGTGCAGAGAGTTGTGGGAACCCCCTCTGGTCGACAAAGGTCCAACATGAAAGAATTCACAAACCCGAAAAGTTTGAATGGCAAAAGGGAAGTTTATTCTGTTGGCATTGAGAAGCCAGCTTTGTTAGGAGGGCAGTTTCTTAGTGATAAGGTCCTGGCAGAGAAGTAATAAAAGGTCATCACTGAGAAAAAGGTCTCTTCATAGCAGGCAGGAGTCCTAGTAGGCAGTTGTGCCAAAGGAAGAGGTCTCTTGGCAAAGCAGTCTACTTAGGACTTCTGCAAAGATATGAGTTTAAAATTGTTCTTTTCATAAGAGATCTGAGCTTGGGGTTTCTATTGAATGAGATTCCTTTTATGTTGTCACTGCCCCCAGGTCCAGATCTCCAGATGAATGAGACCACTTAAGTTATATCAGGTCCAGACCTCCAGCTGAATAAGATCACTTAAGTTCCAGGTAAATAGGAGTGATCCTGGACTAATTTTCAACTTGATAGACAGTGCAGCTAGTCCCACCAAGATAACAAAATGAAGCCACTTATCTTAATTCCCTGAGCAGGTCTCTCCCAGAGGAAAGTTTCTCAGAGTTCACCCCCATGGCTTCCCCCCCCCAAAGTCAGGGAGAACAGTTTCAGGGTCCCCGCCCCCCCCCCCACTGCTTCCTTCGTGCCTACTGCTGAATTTCAACAGTCGTAGCTGAAGCTGACATCTATCAGCAGAGATTTCCTCAAATTTTCCCCACTCAGACACTGTATTCCCCACACTGTCTAGGAGGTGAAGAAAGTTCTTGCCAAACCAATTAACCCTAGGTCTCACCTCCTACTCTTTCAGCAGAGCTAGCTGAAGTGCTTATAGTTCACAGGGGCCAAACCTTCATCCTGGGAGTTTTCTTTGGATCTTCCAGGGTTGTCCCTGGAAGACCACTATTTATTTATAAACTCTTGTTTATTTTTAATCCTTCTATATTCATCTTAAGGCATTATTTTGTTTTGTTTGTGGGGGAAATCTGGAGAGCTTGTAATTTTCTGACCTATTTCACTATCTTCCTAGAATCCTTTCCTTATGATCATCTTCATGCCAAATATTAAATGCAGTTTGAATTATGTTCCAATTTATCACAATTATCCTGTTTAGTTTCAGGACAAAATTTCATCCAAATGAAATTTGGATTTTTAATCACTAGTGGTAACATTTAAAACTTTAAAAAGTTTTTTTTTTCCTCCCAAAAGTCATTAGTTGGCAGTACTCCAAAAATCAGAGCTCATTGTTATCAATTAGCTCAATTTCAAAGATTGCATTTCCCCAAAACTTCTCTATTTCATTGTAAATCACACCCCCAAAGTCTAAATCAATTCCTTTTCTATTTGCAATCTAGCTCCCACTTTCTCCCCTATCTCGGAGACTTTTTAACTCTGGGTAAGATAGGGAGAGAGACTCTATGTGGACAGCTTTGCATTTCCACCCTGCTCTGAAACCTGGATATTTCCCATTGCAGTTTTATTATTATAGTTTCCATTTCATAAAGAATACCACATAACATTTCTCATGTCCTTAAGTCAAGAAATCAAAAACCTTTCTTGACCCTTCTCCAACTCCCTTTTATTTTTAAGTCCTACTTCCTCAAACTTTCTCTCTTCTCTTTCATATTCTGATTTATTCCTCTCTTTCTTATGCCAGACTATAAAACCCATCTTCACTCCATTGAATCTCTCCTTTGTAACTTAACACAATTTTTTCCCCCCAAAACCTGATTAATTGCAAGAGTATTGCCTCTGGGGTTATAAAGAGCACCTAAATGCCTGGTCTATGCAAATAACAAGTTCCGTTATATCATTTACAAAAGTAACACAAAGCATTTTATCAAATTAAATTTTACTTTCAAGTTGCTTCCTTAAATTTGTTTCTTTTTCTGTGGGAAAGAAGCAAAACAATTCTTAAAAATTCAAATTGTAAATTGACTGAAATTTAGCTCTAACTTGAGGTTTTGAGATGTAGAACAGCTGGAAGAAGATCTCTTAGCAGTATAACTCTGCTATGAAGTGGGGTGGAGATGGCTCAGATTTTTGTCTTTCCTTTATCCTTTCCCTCATATATATACATTATGATTCTCCGATTCCCTTCTCATGTTCCCTAGGGCAGAAAACATAGAAATACCACTTTAAACTAAAACCTTCAAACCTGCTTTTTTTTATTTTCCCTACTTTGGAATTACTAATACCACTTTCAAATCAGCTTCAGTTCCCTGTTCTCTAATCAGTAAAATTACCTTCCACCTTGCACTAGCAATCAAACTATCACTTTCTGAGGCTAGAGTGATAAAAAAAAATCTAAGTGTTGTTTCCCTGTAACTTTCACAGTTCTATTCTAATTTCTTCTTAAAGCATTCTACAGAGAGTTATTTCAAAACTAACTAAAACATTTCAGCATTTATAAATATAAACATTCAAACCATATTTTGGTTGGAAAATGCAGAGAAATTACATTTAAGTCATAAATTTGGACTTTAATTAGTTTCTGTAAACTGGGAATAAATATTCTTTTTCTTTGTATTTGTCTCTTGTTTGCTTTCTAATTTGGTCAGAAAAAAAAAAACAACTTTATTTTTGAAGACAAAAGTTGTCAGCTGACTAAGCCCTAAAGATAGTGTGACTTACTCTAATGCTGGAGAAACTGAGGCAAGATAGAGATTAGAGAGTATTTAATAATTTATTTGAAAGGGAGAGATTTACTGAGTCCAAATGGATCCATGATTTGGACCCAGGGCTGAATGAGACTATTGTCTCCAAGAATCCAGCAAACAATCGGAGTTCTCGATGACATATATACATGTGGGTCAGACACAAGGGATAGACTGAGGCAGAGACGGAGTCAGGATGCTGAGAGCAGAAGGGGACACTGACAGGTTGGGGCGAGCCACCAGAGATGGGGATGACATAATGGGGGGAGGCATCCCAGAGAGGAGGAGAGGCATTTTGATGAGACGGTATCTGATATTCTGATAGCTTGGAATGGGGAGAGGCATTCTGATATTCTAAAATATAACATCTTTTATCCTTATCAAATACTCTGATAAAGAGAGAGGGGTGGTTTTGCAGGATTGAGTAGAACAATTATAAACTAAGGCAGAACAATTAGGGAAACCGAGGCAGGACAATTTAGGGAAACTGAGTCAGGATAATATGAGAACTGTGACACAACATTACAAAACGCAGATGATATGATGAGACAAACATAAGAACACTTAAAAATCAATATGTACAAATAGAAGTCTCTTTTCAGGCCAAATTTTAAACTTCTGAAATGTCTTGAACTAATTTCTGTTCTTTATATTTTGGTTACTCCCTTATATGATTGGGAATAGCTTCATTTACCACTTCTTGAATGGGAAGTCTCTCCTAGCTATCTCTGTTTGTTGTATTTGTTTCCCTATTGTTTTGATGAATATTTCTTCATTTAATTATAATCTTATGGTTTCTATACATACCCAATTAGAAGTCAGCTCTTGATCCCTAGATGGCTCAGTAGATAGAATATCGAGCTTGAAGTCGGGAAAATCTGAGTTCAAATCAGGCCTTAGATACTTGATAGTTGTGTGTTTCTAGGTAAATCATTTACCCTTTGCTTGCATTAATCCACTGGAGAAGGAAATGGCAACGCTATTCCAGTGAGAAAACTCCATAGGCAGAATGATCCATGGGATGGGGAAGAGTTGGATATGACTGAATAACTAAACAACGACAACTTGAGTCCCTATCTACTGGCAAAATCCTTGCCTCCTTCATTAACTTCTTGTTTCCATGAATACACATGCAGACAAGCATGGTTAGATATTGTACACAGCCCTATTTATTCTTAGTAGAGACTCAATAAATGGACAACAGAATAACAAAAAACCTCAAGAAACAACAAAACATTTCCCAAAGGACTAAGAACTCACTCGTCTCCTAGATTACAGACATCCCCATAGGAATGGAATTGATCTAAACATAAGTTTTGAGAAATATGTAGTCTGGGGCATCTAAGTGACCTAGTAGATAAAACCTGGGCCCTGGAGTCAGGAGGACCTGAATTCAAATGTGACACTTACTAATTGTGTGATCCTGGCCAAGTCACTTAACTCTGATTGCTTTAAAAAAAAAAAAAAAAAAGAAAGAAAGAAAAGAATTATGAAATCTAAGTACTTTACTAATCTGATCAAGGGGTGTAGCAATTGCTTTTCACAGAATGTTCTTCTCACGAGCTGCAGGGCTGACTATCAGTATAGGTAGTTGCCTAATTGGTCTTGGCTTGGTCAGTGGCATAGAACTTCCCCACCAGTATCGACAGGAGCTCATGAGTGACGTGCTTCCCTTGTTTCCATTGTCTGGTACAGCCTCGGAGAGCACAGAGCAGAATTGCCTCAGCTTTGTGGGAACTTGTGTGGGATGGGAGAGCATTCCATTGTAGAGAACTACCACCTGAAGGAGGGGGCCTTTTCCCTTACTTCTTGACTCAGATCACTTTATAAGTCACATGCTCTTGCCTCCAGACATAGAGATGATTGAGGTAGAAAAGTTTGGATCAGTGCATATATCATTTGCATGCCAACTGTTGCAACTTCAAAGTGCTCAGTTCTACTTCGACTTGACTGTGGCCCCCCTCCTTGGGTATCACATATTGCTTTCACCTTCCTGAGGTTTCACCATTTCTGCTCTCTCTATTTTGGCCTTAGGGGTATAGTATTAAGCTTCTTTATTCATTTTCTTGTGTTGCCAAATGTACCAGGAGAAAGTTCTGAAATGATATTGAACAGATTTAATACAAATTTATGTTATTCAGGAGTCCTATCTGACTTTGCCCATCACTTCTTTCTTTCTCATTTTCTCATCAGAAGACCTCTTTTCTTATTTTATTGAGACAGTACAGGTCCACAAGCAAAACCCGTGTCAGTAAAGGCTGCTTTGCAACTCCTTCAGATGTTCACAGCTGTGGAGGCTCTTGGACAATTGACTTGCCCCTTCACTTAGGCATGGTCCTTAACAATTCATTGTGAGCTCTTTCTTCCCTCCTTCCCCAACTTCAAAATTTTTGCTATCTCCCAACCCCCACCATTCTCTCTTATTTTGCTCCATAATAAGAAATGCTTATTGGTTGAAGAAGAAGGCCTCGGTTATCCTATTGAGATCCCATGAACTCAACAATCTCCATGAAGGTGACTTCCAAATCTGGCTATCCAGTCCTAATCTCTCTCTTGGATTTCATTCTCTGAATTATGAACTACTGGATTGACATCCCCACTTGGATGTCCCTTTGGAATCTCACAGGGACATCCTTAGGATGTTACATATTCAACAAATTCTCATTTCAGTTCTTAAATTCAATTTTCTTGGTTCAACATGTCTAAAATAGACATGATTTCTGTCGAATCCCATCTCCACATCTAACTTCACTATTTCTGCTGAGGGCATCCCCGGGCTTCGAATCATTCAGCTTCACAACCTAGGAGAAATTTTTGACTCTTGTCACTTATTCAACACACAGATCTATTCAGTAACCAAATCCTGTTGGTCCAGTCTCCACTATCTTTCTTAAATATGTCCTCTATTTGCCACTCACAGCAACTCTACCCTAGTCCAGTGCTTGATCATCTCTTATCTGAACTATTTTTGCTTCTCTCCTATTCTCTCTCCTAGGGGCTCCTCCCAACCCCATTTTTCACTCATTCCTACCAACTCTCTTTGCCATTGGCATTCCATCTCCATATTGGAGCTGGGCTCTCTGGGGGGACCCTAGAAATCACGCTGATAACTGGTCTGAGTTGCTTTTCACCTACTTCAAAGACTTGAAAGAGAAGGTCTCTGGGGATGCTGAGAGACTTCATAGTTGATACACAGAAATGGATGTTTAGGAGGGTTCTAGTCTCCTTGTGGGCTGATGTACAAGGAGATCAGGCATTCTACTGGCTCAAACAGAATGTGAAAACTCAGCATGAATTTCTACAAGGACCCACTTGTGCCTTTTCTCTTCTCCTTCCCACTCCACCACCAGTACTTCATGGTACTAGGGTATATAGAGGAAATATTGCTCTGACCCAGTCTAGAGAAGTACTACAGGGCTTAGTTAGAATATTCCTGACCTAGATATCAAAGAGTGACCGGTTCAAGTCTCCCCTGCTTTTGTTTGTCATAGGGGTTACTTGATCCTGAAATCAGAAGCATGTTACTCCTGGGGTCCCCAGAGACTGTTCTATCTAGAAGGGAAACTAGTATAAAGGAAATTCTATTCTACCCCTAGGACTAAATTCTCTGGTTCTAGCCCCCTTGTTCCCTCATGGCCCTATCCTATTTCTAGCCAATCAACTTGCTTTCTGAGTGTGTGGTCCCTGCCACCTATTGTGGGAATCAGGGATATGTTTGGTTATGGAGAAAAGTGCCCTTGGGCATCCACTGCAGTGCCAGGACAATGGCCCTCTTGCCCCTCCATTGCAGTGCTCGATGAGGGCACAGAGTAGTCCTAACTTGGGAAGAAACGCATACAGGTCAAGTAGCTGGAATCATGACTGTGTGGTTTCTCTCCATGATTCTGAGCGCACACAGTCAGCATCTAGGGGCAGAGACATGTAGCTACAGGTCTTCCTGATTTCTCCCTCTCTTCCCACCTGGAGTGTTGATTCATTGCCTGGCAACAGCAGGCAGCTATATGAAGAATCCAGCAGCTCCAAGAAGGGGGTAATGGGCAGATTCTGATAATGGGAGGAACGGGACACAAGGAGGAAAATAGCAGAACACAAGCAACAGAAACAAACATTCTCCCACAATAATGTTGGAGCAAGCTGGCTTTCTGGTCATTGTATCCTTTCTCTGACGTTCAGCTTTCTTCCTCTTCCTCTCTGAGAACAAAGGATGAACAACAACAATAATCAGTATGATCAGGCACCGGAAGGTACCTGGCTGTAAAACCTCCGGTTCCTCTGACATTTCTCAGAGTGACTCTCATCTGAGTTTATACTATGGAATGAAAATCAAATTTTGCTCATAATATTAAAATATAAAATCTATGACTCCACCCTCATTCCAAATCTGGAATTTCATCTCTCAGTGCAAATGACTTTTTACATTTATAGAATATGGAGCCTCGATTCACTGTGGACATGAAAATAGAAAAGAAGTAGTCTTGTACTCCTACATAGAACATCTGCCTAGTTTTCTTCAGAAACTTCTTCTTGTCCTACAGCTCATGGAAAGGGGAAATTTTGATGCCTGTGTATCTGGGACCCAGATGTGGGGCCCTCTGTTCCCTAGGTCCTTCCCCAAAAGGTAGGCAGAAATTTCCCTTGCAAATGATAAGGAAATAAGGAAACTAGAAATCTGTATGCTGGGTACATACCTGGATGTTTGCCAATGTCTCCAAATTTGTTCTACTTGTAAAGACTCCTGAGATCTCTCTCTGATTTTCACCGAGTGAAATGTTATTGTAGAAGCACGTGTTATAGACTTCCTCTCAACTGGGGATTTTATTGACCCTAAAAATTGCATATCATAAACATAACAAACATTAATTATATTCATTCCATCTAACCTGGACCACTAGTCAAACATCATATCCCATGATACTCTTTCTATCACAGTACTTAGCATACCGTAGGCACTTCTTAATAAATGGCCTTAATTCATTTGTGTTTTTTTTTTATTCACAACCACATGGACAATTATTCAACAAACCATACACACTGACAGTGTGTCACTATCTGGGACTAGTTGGATACAGGTGAGTTGCCTTATCTCTCAAATAACTTCATGGATCATCTTTCCATCATTCACTCTCATGTGCTCCCTTGACACCAAGATTTCTTGGGAAGACACCCATCATGGTGTAGTGTTAACAATGAACTCAAGCCATTTGTTTGCATCAGCTTTCCTAATAGTCAGGACCGTTTGGCAATTTTCTTTTAGCCAAGCCTTTGGCTGAGAGATGTGTTGATTGTCAATCTTTCTATCTCCTTTATCTGATAAGTCTTCCAAGGATAAATCGGCAGGTTGCCATGGTACCTGCTCAAATACCAGTAACTGTAAAACCTGGGGCACCAGAGTTATACAATTCACTAGTGTAGTCAAGGTAGTTCCACCCCAAGGAATAAATTCTTTTGAGTAGTTGTTCAGCATTATTGTCTCATTGAGATAGGAAAAGGGAAGACAGAAGAAGCAGTGAGACATTAATGAAGTGTTTAACTTCATTAACTTCATTAACATCATTAACTTCATAATGGTAAATGTGTGTCTATGACCTGTGATTTGGAATAGGTAGTGTAGGATGGACTGTTTGAAAGCTGGCCATGTCCCCTGGAGGCCTTTAAATAGCTAATTCTGGTAGGTCTGAAATCACTCAACACTTTGTAAGTTTGAGAAAACCCAAGCTGGGAGCAGGTTTGCTATATGTCACCAGCCTTGCACCTGTCATAGAGGTCAGCAGGAAGGAAAGAAAAGGGATGTTCTTTCTCCTTTTTCGTAGGCCGTGATGTCCAGAACTGGAGCTACTGGTCCAAGAATTGAAAGAGTCAGAGAGGATTAAAATCATTTGGTACAAATCTAGGAAGGAACAGAGGTGTTCACATACTGTCCAGTCAGTCAGGCAGAGAGAAGCAGTCACTAGGGGGTGGAAGCATTTCTATGGAAAGAAAAGGGAATCAAATGTGGGTCCAAGAGAGAATTTAGTTGAGTTGTAGAAAGGAGAAGCTGTATGGGAGTCAAGATGTTTGGACATAGGGTACCTGTCAGCAGCATCCTACTCACAAATGCAGTAGGAATGGCTTAGCTCCAAGCAATGATGACTTTCCAGAGATGGCTAATGGGTCTGGGTCTAGTGGCTAATGGGTCTGGACATACCAGAGGTATCACCTTTCCCGTTGATACCAACATCTTCCTTAGAAAACATGAGACTTACTCTGATGGGTCCCAAATCTGAAGTCCTTTTCATTGAGTCCTTTCCCTTTTATAGACTTTTGGAAGAATCAGCATTCTAAAATCTCAATGATGAGCAAAATTACTAGTTCTATTGTAATAATGATCAGCAGTGAAAGACTTGAATGCTCTAATCAATACAGTGATCCAAGACAATTCCAAAGAACTCATGGTGAAAAATGCTTCCATCTCTAGAGAGAGAATGGATGAATTCTGAATGCAAATCCAAGTATAATTTTCCAACTTTATTTTTTTTTTTGCTTTTAAAAAATAGGTCTAATATGGAAATATGTTTTGTATGATTTCATATGTATAATTGCTATCATATTGCTTGCCTTCCCAGAGTATGTGGGAGGAAGGAGAGATTTTTGGAACCTGAAATTTAAAAAGAATGTTGAAAATAAAAAATAAATTAAAATGTTAAAAAAAAAAGAAAAATAAGAATATTTTCTTTAAAGAAAAAAAATTAGTCCTAAAACTTAATCTACTAGCTGTTGATCAAGATGAATTCCCTATGTTTCAGTGCTAGCATTCACTATAAAATGCCAATCATTTTTATAATAATAGTAGTAGTAACTAATATTTACATAGCACTTTAAGTTTTGTAAAGCACTTAACAAATGTTACCTCATTTTTCTTCATAAACCTGTGAGCTAAGTGCTGTTGATTTGTGAGCTAAGTACTTGTTGATTAAGTAGCAGTCAACAAGTGTTGCTAAAATCCACATTTTGCAGATAAGGAAACTGAGGCTGACAGAGGTTTAGTGATTTCCCCAGCATCATACAGCTAATCTGAACTCAGGTCTTCTTAATTTCAGGTTCAATCTATCTATCAGATAAGATTATGCATTAGTTTTATTTATTTATTTATTTGCAAAGCAAATGCATGGGTAATTTTCCCAACATTGACCCTTCTGCATTAGTTTTTACAGAATGGTTTATTTTGAATCTTTGTCATTTACAACGTCCTTATCCTAGAGTCCTTGAAATACTGAGCTGTCGTGATTGTATAATTGAAATGTATCTTTGGTTTGCTTTTCCTTTTTTTGTGAGATAAACACACTTTGACTTGTTACAAGATTTATAGCCTGGAATCATTGCTTAGCATTTTCTTGGAGCTTCTAAATGAGGTATATAAGTTCTAGACTTTCTGCGTCAAACTGATATACTTGGCTGGCAGAAATTTTTATATCAGACAGCCATCCTTCAAAGAGCTCCCTAAATATAAGATTTTGACACAAGCCTGATACAATAGATAAATAAGAAATAGAAATATATTGCAAATAGATCTGATCTCTAAACACAGCACTGAATGATTGAGTTTATTTGCTTCAACAGAATGGTGTCTTGGATTCTGATCAATTCTAGGAGAGACTGATGCTAACTGAGACTTCCTTATTTAGCTTCCCACAGGTCTGATGATCAGAAGTAAGAGACCAGATTTAAATCTTTATGAGGTTTTTTTTATTGGAAAGATTGCCTATGTCTCATAGAATTTGCTGTTTGTGCCAAGCCAATTAAAAAACCATCAGATTTGTTAGAAGCACTGTTTAGTTAAGATCTCTTGATGTACCAAAGCTTTGGAATTGGGGTGATATTTCAAAGGTCTCTCAGTGTAGTCCTAGTCATGGAAATAATTATCAATAGTTTTGATCTCGTGGGGTAACGCAGAGCATTTATGGAATCTAGGAATTTCCCTCCTCTGTGTCCTAATCTATTTCTTATTCTGAATGGCAATTCCTGGGTGTTCTCTGCAAATGAATTGCATTTCTCCTGTATGAATTGAGATATATTGATTCAGATTGTGGAAGATTTTTCTTTTTGCATTGTGGGAGCACATCTCAGCAAGACTCACTGGGATAGTCTTTCATCTAGCAATATGATTAATTGATCAAGGTGTAAGCCAAAGTCAATCTCCATAGTTCTCTTTTTGGATGTAGATGGTATTTTCTATCCAAAGTATATTGGAATTGTCTTGCATCATTGAACTGCTGAGAAGGATCAAATCTTTCATAGTTGATCATTGCACACTCTTGCCGTTACTGTGTACAATATATTGCATCTATGGCCACCATGAAATGATGATTTATTATCAGTAATGCATGCTGCTATAAGTTTTACCATTATTCTCATTATAATCAAAGACAAAGAGCATAAGCAGAGTCTGGTGAGTCAACACATGGGGTATCTTTCATTTTTCCTATTGAGAAGAATACCTATCTAATTTAGGAATGAATATTTCTGGCTTAATTTTAGGTTCCTTTCCAACACTGAACTTTGTGATCTTCCTTAGCTTGGGCCCTGTAAGTGGCTCCCTACATTCTTGCCTTTTCTGTGTGAACTTGGCACAAGGGTTCCAAAAGTGCCATATAAAAGGTTTGAGAAACATAATTTCTGGGTAGCTAATCATTTTATTAATCATTGCTAATGGATAATTAATAAAAAGTAACATTCTTGAATGCCAAAGATAACTCATGAATTGGTATTTCTGAGGGTAGCAATCAACTGTGATTAATAATTAATGAGATGAGTGACTATTATAATGAGAGATGAGCTTCTTTTCATGAGGGCTTAGGGGATTAAACTCTGACCATTTAAAGAGACTTATCTGTTATCTAGACCAAAGATTCTTTTTCTATTTAATAGTATTTTATTTTTCCAAATACATGTAAAGATAGTTTTCAACATTCATTTTTTTTCCTTTTTTCTTTTTAAATAATTATAACTTTTTATTGCTAGAACCCATGCCTGGGTAATTTTTTACAACATTATCCCTTGCATTCACTTCTGTTCCGACTTTTCCCCTCCCTCCCTCTGACCCTTCCCCCAGATGGCAAGCAGTCCTATATGTCAACATTCATTTCTGTAACACTTTGTGTTCCAAATTTTTCTCCTTCCCTCCCTTCCCTTCCCCTTCCCAAGACAGCAAGCAATCTGATATAGCTTAAATATGTGCAATCCTTTAAAACATATTTCCAATATTTGATATGTTGTGCAGGAAAAATCAGACCAAAAGTGAAAAAAAAAAAACCCTCACCATGAGAAAGAAAAAAAATGAACAAACAAAAAGGTGAAATTACTATGTTTTGATCTATATTCAGTCTCCAAAGTTCTCTCTCTGGATGTGATTGGATTTTCTATCCTTGAAACACCACATTGTTAAGGAGAACCAAGTCAATCACAGTTGATCATCATCACATAGTCTTGTTGTGACTGTATACAATGTTCTCAAGGTTCTGCTCACTTTTCTCAGCATAAATTCATGTAGATCTTCCCAAGCTCTTCTGAAACTAGCTTGCTCATTTCTTATAGAACAATAATATTCCATTACAGTCATGTATTGTCCTTTGAGCATAGTTCCAAATTGCTTTCCAGAGCGATTTGATCATTTCACATATCCTCTAACATTTTTCATTATCTTTTTTCTGTCATCTTAGCTAATCTGAGAGGTGTAAGGTGTAGACCAAAGCTTCTCCCCCCTCCCCTTTTTTCTTGTTTTCTGGTTATACATGTACATTAATTCTTTTTTAATACACATTTCTTTTTTTTCACCAGAAATTCTTGGATTATTATTATTATTATTATAGCTTTTTATTGACAAAACATACGCATGGGTAATTTTTCAGCATTGACAATTGCAAAACCGTCTATTCCAACTTTTCCCCTCCTTCCCTCCACTCCCTCCCCTAGATGGCAGGCAGTCCCCATACCTGTTAAACATGTTAAAGTATATGTTAAATACAATATATGTGTATACATTTACACAATTCTCTTGTTGCACAAGAAAAATCGGATTTAGAAAGGTAAAAATAGCCTGGGAAGAAAAACAAAAATGAGAGCAAACAATAACAGAAAGACTGGATATGCTATGTTGTGGTCCACACTCATTTCCCAATGTTCTTTTGCTGAGGGCAGCTGGTTCTGTTCATCACTGATGAATCAGAACTGAATTGGATTCTCTCATTGCTGAAGATTGCCACTTCCATCAGAATAGATCCTCATATAGTATGGTTGTTGAAGTTTACACATTTCTTTATGAATCACGTTGGGAGAGAAAAATCAGAACAAAGGGAAAAACCATGATAAAGAGAAAAAAAAAAACAGAAGAAAAAGGGGGGGGGGGAAGTGAATATAGCATGAATAGATTTACAGTCAATCTCCATAGTTCTCTTTTTGGATGTAGATGGTATTTTCTATCCAAAGTATATTGGAATTGCCTTGCATCATTGAACTGCTGAGAAGGATCAAATCTTTCATAGTTGATCATTGCACAATCTTGCTGTTACTGTGTACAATATATTGCATCTATGGCCATCATGAAATGATAATTTATTACCAATAAATGTTTGATTTGTTTAACTATTTTATATACTTATATACCCAAGGTTGCATAAAAAACTTCTTGGTTGAAAAGGGTTCTTGAGTAGCAAAAGTTTAAGAAGCTCTAACCTAGAGTACCTGCCTAAGGCAAGTTAGAGAAAAGGGGGTTCAACACAATGGGCCAGAATTCACTTTCAATTAAATTCTTTGTAAGATTTCCTACCCAGGATTGAAAAGCAAGTACCCCTGTGATTTGGGTAATTTCATCCATTAACAACATCTTTCAGAAACCTATAGGTTTCTGAAAAAAATTCCAGTTCTAATTCAATGATTAATTATTAATAAAAGAGAGAAATTATCATTTTTCTCACAAAGATTCTAACATCTTTCCAATCCCTATCCTGACTTCAGTTTGTATATTGTAGCCCAAAGACGTGCAGATTTATGATTGAATGGAATAATCTCACTAGCAAAAATCTTTTGAAACAGGGACCACTCCATGGTCATTACGGATCTAGAGAAAATGACTTAGTAAAGAGAAGTTTATTACCAGAATTCTAAAGTTCAATGGAGAGCTTATTTCTCCCAGCATGAGGAAATGTCTAAAAGACAAGAGTCCTGATTTCATTATTTTAGAGACTCCAGGGATAAATTAAAGATCAGCTGTAGGTAAGCAACATAATCACATAAATTAAGACCATCAGTTCCTTCTCTGGAGGTGAAATGCATTTCTCATCATGAGTCCTTTGGAATTGTCTTGAATCATTGTATTGCTGAGGATATTTAAGATATTCATAGCTGATCAATGTACAATATTGCTATTACTGTCTATAATGTTCTCTTGGTTCTACTTACTTCATTTTGCATCAGTTCATACAAGTCTTTCCAGGTTTTTCTGAAATTGTCCTGCTAATCATCCCTTACACAACAATAATATTCTATTACAATCATGTACCACAATTTGATCAACCATTCCTCAATTGATAGACCATACCCTCAATTTCCAATTCTTTGCCACTATTTTAAAAAAAAAACTGCTATAAATGTTTTTGTACAACTAGGTCCTTTTTCTTCTTTTTGAAAAAAATTTCTTTGGGATAAAGACCCAATAGTGAGACTGCTGTATCAAAGGGTATGTCCAGTTTTATAGCCCCTTGGGCATAGTTACAAATTACTCTTCAGAATGGTTGGATTCGTTCACAATTTCACCAACAGTGCATTAATGTCTCAATTTTTCCACATTCTCTCCAACATTTGTCCCTTTCCTTTTCTGTCATTTCAGTCAATCTGACAGGTATGATAGTATCTTAATTTGCATTTCTTTAATCAATAGTGATTTAGAACACGTTTTCATATGACTAGAGAGCTTTGATTTCTTCTTCCCAAAACTGCCTGTTCATATCCTTTGACTATTTATCAATTGGAGAATGACTTGTATTCTTATAAATTTGATTCAGTTTTCTATATGTCTGAGAAATAAGATCTTTATCAGAGATATTTGCTATAAAATTGTGATTGATATTTTTCCAGTTGTTTAGAACTGACTTTATTTGTGTGAAAAGTGTTTTATAATGGTGTTTGTATAGTTCCTGGGTTTGTCTTAGCAGGTAGATTCCAAAGTATTTTATATTGTTTTCAGTGATTTTACATGGCATTTCTCTTTATTACTCCTATTTTCAACACATTCATAACAAATAACTCCTTCTCACTTCTCAGCCAGATTCTAAAACTGAAATGGAGCCAAGAAAGCAGTGATTACACCACTATTACAGCTTGACCCAGGTCCAGATCCCCCTATATTGCAATCATAATCTGATTATGGAGAATCTGGGCTTTGGGAGATGTTAATACTCTCATGTATAACTCCACTGGTTTACTGTCTTAATTTACATTCATAAGGTAAGTCCCTTAGTTGATTAATTATTCAAGTTTCTAAATATTCTGTGGGTCTACTACTATAGCGTGAATTCCCATTATTGTATTTATCTGATATTTAGCTAGCCAGAGGACAGAATTAGCAGATGGATTTTTTTTCTTTTTAGAATAGTATCCTATTTTTCCAAATACATGCAAAGATAGTTTTCAACATACACCTAGCAAAGGTATTTTCTGAAATGTCATAGAATGAATGACGGCAGCCAAATATCTTTCTTATAGACCTAAGATGTATTCTTTCATAAATACACACCATTCCAGTGGGAAGAATGTAAGGACATAGAGTTCATTAGTAGAAAGGTATAGAGGACCAGAAGGTGAGAATCCATTTCAGGTTTTGAAACTTACAGTAACTTGGCTCACCAAATTCCCTTCCAATAAACAATAGTAGAGACAGACTTATTTAAGAAATTAATAAAGATCCTTTCAACTGAAGCAAAATGCAAACTCAGCTATATAATAGATCAAAAATAAAGCTTTGAACATAGGACAGGAAAAGCAGTCCACAATGGAGACTAAAGACATCTGGGGGAAATGTACTGGAGGACATTGGTATGATAATTTTACTCTGATGTATATCACTACTATTTACATTTCTTTTGAAGTGGCCAAAATCCCGGTCTAATCATTTGCATCTCTGAGGACTGGGAGGATATAGGAATATCAAAGAGTGTACTATGTATTGGCTTTATAAGCATTGGAATCATATATATATATATATATATATGTCTCTCTGACCAATAAATTTGAAGATTTCATAAAGAATTCTTTCACCTGGCCTCTGTTTGCACACTCTTTTATCACTACTGGAGCAGGACTTCAACAGAAAGGCAAACCTAGAGGGAACCTGCATGTTCCCTATATCATATTCTGGAGAAGGAACTCACTGAACTTTGTCTTGTAGTCTGTTGGATGTTGCTTCACTGGCTGTCCTTCCCCATCTCTCCATCTTCTGGTTCTGCTGATATATGGACCTAGGTTACTGCCAAGCCTTTGGAAAGAGCCAGACCCTGGAACCAGCAAGAGTCCCTCTAATTCTTCTCTCGTAGTCCCAGCCCTGAGACTGCCTGAGTGTAGGTCAACTTGTAGCATTTATTACTCCTTTAATAGAATTTCTTTGGATGTCCCTACTGAAAATGAAAACATGGTCTTTGTAACCCAAAGTCATAACTTTCCTTCCATTACTTTGGCTCAGTTATAAGAAGAGATTGTTAAGGGTATATCTGATTGTCCCTGGTCAAAATTTGCAAATGAAGTTGAATAAATAATAATAGAGTTATCTATCAAATTAAATTAGATTTAAAACTGTCCCAAGTTCCTTAGTACCACTTTATTCCTGAAGCTGAGGTAAATTTCTCTGATATTACTGGACATCTGTTCAGTGATAAGTGCTTTAGTAAAACAGTTGTGATTATGCTTCTTTCCTTGAGTGTAAGGAAAGTTAATTTATATCCCAGTTCCTAACAGAATCTGCCATACAATAGGGGCTAAATAAATACTTGTTCATAGACTGATTACCCAAAGTTTTTGTATCACTCCAATTCTTCCTATTGAAAGAAAACAGAAAAACGACTTTTATTACAATTTTCCCAGCTTGAAATCTGTTATCCTTTGAACCTATAAAAATACACCCTTAAGTTTAGTCTTTCTCTTGATGGCTTAGCAAATACTTTAGGTTAACTCACGATCATCTTTAGGAATATTTAGTCTGCAGTACACTGAAAAGCTGATATTATGAAACAGACGCCAAGTTTATAGAAGCCCTTTAACATAGTACTGAGAGTTACTATAAACTGATTGAGCAATATTGCTTTCCTAATCATTTGAGGTGGGGACAAATACATTTCATAATTAATGAAGACAAACTGATTGTCTTACTTCCTTAATTTACCACTTTCTCATTCTTCAGTCCCTTGCAGGATGACTTCCCACCTCCCATCACACTACTGAAACTGCTTCTCTCTATCAAGTTGCTAATGGCCTCCTTCTAGCTGACTCCAGGGGTCCTTGTTAAACTAATCTTTTGTTTGACATTTTGACATCCATGTCATTGCCTGATACTCGCGCGCTCTCTCTCTTTATGTATATATGCATTCACCCTCCTCCCCCCAGTGTATTCTGGTTCATTCTCTGCCCAATAAATGGAATTGTCCTTGAAGGTTTTGTCCTAGGCTCTCTTCTCTTTCTCTTTTTGGGAAAAAATTTAGCTTTTTAAATAAGCTTTATTGATGTCTTTTGTCTTGACATTACAACCTATTTCTGAATCCTCCCTTGTAAGCAATAACTGTTGTAAAAATTGAATTTAGAGTTAATTAGAGTTGCTCTGTATCTTGACTCCAGTATTTATTTCTGCGTGACTTTGGGCACTTCACCTCTGGGAAGGAGTGGGGTACTCAGTTTTTCCATCTATAAAATTTGAAGGTTGGGCTAGATGACTTCTGAGATCCCACCCAGTGCTAAATTTATGCTGCTGCTATTGCTGTTGAATTGTTTAAGTTGTGTCTGACTCTTCATGATCCTGTTTGTTTGTTTGTTTGTTTTTGGGGGGTGGGCAAAAATGTCATGGCAAACATGGAGTGTTCTGTCATTTCCTTCTCCAGCTCAAATAATGCTACAATCCTAAATTTTGCTGTCATCCTCACTTTTCCTATTGTCCCGAATTAATTATGATCCTGTTATGAGTCCCATCAGATGCCTGTTTCTTTAATGGTTGTGGATCTATTTTCAATTCCCCCCCCCATTTCCATATGCCAAAAAGTAAATTTTTGTTTGCTTTTATCATCAAGAACTGAAATATGTCAGGATTAGATTACCAAAGGAATATATCCAACTTCCTTCTCTTTTTCTCCATATCCTTAAAATAAAATTTGGACTGGGAAAATATTTTTACAGTCAAAGGTTTTGATAAAGGCCTCATTTCCAAAATATATAGAGAATTAACTCTAATTTATAAAAAATCAAGCCATTCTCCAATTGAAAAATGGTCAAATGATATAAACAGACAATTTTCAGATGAAGAAATTGAAACTATTTCTAGTCATATGAAAAGATGCACCTGTCAGATTGGCTAAGATAACAGGAAAAAATAATGATGATAGTTGGAGGGAATGCGGGAAAACTGGGACATTGATGCATTGTTGGTGGAGTTGTGAATGAATCCAACCATTCTGGAGAGTAGTTTGGAACTATGATCAAAAAGTTATGAAACTGTGCATACCCTTTGATCCAGCAGTGTTACTACTGGGATTATATCCCAAAGAGATTATAAAGAAGGGAAAGGGACCTGTATGTGCACGAACGTTTGTGGCAGCCCTCTTTGTAGTGGCTAGAAACTGGAAACTGAGTGGATGCCCATCAGTTGGAGAATGGCTGAATAAATTGTGGTATATGAATATTATGGAATATTACTGTTCTGGAAGAAATGACCAACAGGATGATTTCAGAAAGGCCTGGAGAGACTTACATGAACTGATGCTGAGTGAAATGAGCAGGACCAGGAGATCATTCTATACTTCAACAACAATACTAGATGATGACCAGTTCTGATGGACCTGGCCATCCTCAGCAACGAGATCAACCAAATCATTTCCAATGGAGCAGGATTGAACTGAACCAGCTACCCCCAGAGAAAGAACTCTGGGAGATGACTAAGAACCATTACATTGAATTCCCAATCCCTATATTTATGCCCACCTGCATTTTTGATTTCCTTCACAAGCTAATTGTACAATATTTCAGAGTCTGATTCTTTTTGTACAGCAAAATAACGGTTTGGTCATGTATACTTATTGTGTATCTAATTTATATTTTAATATATTTAACATCTACTGGTCATCCTGCCATCTGGGGGAGGGGGTGGGGGGTAAGAGGTGAAAAATTGGAACAAGAGGTTTGGCAATTGTTAATGCTGTAAAGTTACCATGCATATAACCTGTAAATAAAAGGCTATTAAATTAAAAAAAAATTTGGATGATAGTGAATTTTGAGAGAATTCCACAATTGTCTAATATATGAATCACATTTCACTTTTCTCTGCTGCTTTAGAAGCTTTTGAAAACTTAAAACAGTTCTGCTTACTTCCCTGTACCATGGAAAAAGATTACAGATTGAAATTTGGGTTGAAGTCAGGAAGAAACTTTATTCAGAATACAACTACATTGTTATTATAAGCCATGGTAGGGAGAGACGAGCTGTCAGAGCTTCTTCTGTCAGGTAAGTGGGCTATGATTCTAAGTGATTTCTAACTAGTATAAAACACAGAGGCAAAATCAATGGTGCTGAGGTAAGAAGAGAAGTTATTAAGTTCAAGAAAGCTATGTTCCATACATGGAGATATAAGGACAGAGAAGCAGTTCTCAGATATAATTTTGGAATATTTTACAACAGTATCCATCAGAGTGAAAAGAGATATATTAGTGATGACAAGAATATTTAAACAGCTTGGACTGCAGCTTGGATTCCCAGGGGAGCCAAGAGGCAACTATTCATAATAATGAGCTTTGTGGTGAATAATATTAGTAGAGGCTCCCTACATCTTTGGGGTTCCACATTTCCCCTTTTTATGCTTTTAAGACAGTCTGTTAAATTATGAACTAAAGAAACGGTAGATCTGCTTTCCTTGTCTTAAGAGTAGAAGAGAAGAGTAGAAGGGAGAGAGTAAGAAGCAATTAAAGCTATATAGGTATGGGGATAATAACAAATTAATATGAATTGTTTTTCTATGGAGTTTTGGCTCTAACTGGTCTGACCGTTGTCCAATTAGACTTCTGAGAAATTTGTCCCAGTGAAGATAGCCATAAGTTCACACAAAAAACACTGGGATGAAATTGGTCAATACCCTGAATTTCTCATTGGTCTGAACAAAAATCTAGTATCTCTGAAGTTGAAGGTAAAATAAAGTGGTTTCTAGAAGCCATGGTTTGAAGTCTTCCAAGGCAGATTAAATATTGAACTTCATCTGCTGTCTTCCTTTTCTGGACCTGATAACCTACACCAGCTTCTTCAAGCTTAGGGGATGACTTATACTTTGTGCATGCAACAATTAGGAAATGAATGATTCTTAGAAGGAAAGATCTGTTTTCTTGTATCACCATCACTGTGGCTTCATGGATGCGTAGTGAATTTAAAACTATTATAAGACACTTGGGGGACTTCCTGTAGTAGAAAAAAATGCTGCATGAGGAAAAAGAATATCATAAAAACAAATGAACCTCCTTTGTTAGATCTGGGGCTGAGAGCTGAAGAATGGACTTTCATAGTATGTCGAGACAAGACTCCCTCAATCCTGTTCCTGGATATGAGCAGAGATCTTTTTTGGAATAGTCAGTTTACGTACCATGACTTCACATTATCCTAGGGATTTATAGGTCAGTCTGTAGTATAATAGTTGAGAAACTTTCCTCTTCTAAAAGAAACAGACCAATGGAGACCAACGGGTTATCTCCTTCCTGTCTTAGCAAGAACTGTTATCTTAAACCCTCCATCCCCTTTTACCTGGAACTGATAAAACATTGGAGGCTGCCAGGAGGCACCCCTTGTTGATATTCTCCTCCTTTCAGGATTGGTTGCTAAGGTCAGCACAAACACATTTCTCATGTACAAGTCACATCACCAGTCCTTTTGTTGTTCTTAATTCTAGTTATGTGCGACTCTGTGATTCCATTCCCTAAGTCACGCTCTAGTGAAAGCCCTCATCACTTCCCTCTTAGACTAATGTCATGACTTTCTGGTTGATCTTTCTGCCTCAAGTCTGCCCACTCCAGTCCATCTTCTATACAACTGTCAAGATAATCTTCTTGAACTGCAGATCAGACCATGTTAACTCCCCTTTCCTAAATGTATTCAATAATAGGCTCCTTTCTTTGGCATTTGGCTTTCCAACTTGGTCCTTTTCAACTTTCCAACAACCTTCCTAGATTTTAATTCCTGCCAAGCACTCCACAGTCCAGATTTACTGCTCTACTCTTAGTGGTGGGTATTGAGGGAATAGCCAAAAAGTACCAGATATTTTCAAGTACAAGTCTTGCATAAATATATCCCCCTTTTCAATTAAAGCAAAATCGAGTGAGGAGAAGATAGAGGTACTCAGTGCAGCCTCTGAGGCTGAGATGCAACAGAGTATGGCTCTGCCCCCTGTGCTAATTTTAGCCCAACAATTAACACCAAGAAAACGGAGATTCTCTCCCAGCCAGCATGACACTGTCTTTATGTGGAACCATTGGTTTATCGCAAATGGAGAAATGTTGAATTTTGTGGACACGTTCATCACCCTGGCAGTGTACTTTCCAGGGATGTTCATAGAGATGAAGAGGTTGATACAGACATTGCCAGAGCTAGCCCAATATTTGGAAAGTAGGGAGAAAAGAGGTATTGGGCTGCCTATCAAACCACACAGAGCTGCTGTGCTGACCTCAAACAATCTGTGAGCACCATTCCAGGATTTGAATTGGCTTTTTTCTTTTTAATTTTTATTTTTTGCTGAGGCAATTGGGGTTAAGTGACTTGCCCAGGGTCACACAGCCAGGAAGTGTTAAGTGTCTGAGAACAGATTTGAACTTCAGGGCTGATGCTCTCTCCCCTGCACCACCTAGCTGCCCTGGCTTTGAAAGATTCTGAAGACCCCCCCGGGCCAGATCAGAATATGGGACACTGAGGTCCTTTCCCCTGCTGAACTGCCAAGTACTTAAACTTTACTCCAGAGAGCCCAGTTCTGATGGGATGGACACATTGTTTGAATACCATTTATCTGAAAATCTATTTTGTGGAGAACTCAAGAAGGGCAAGTGCTCACACGGAGGGCGAAGTGAGACAAGAACAGGGATGCTCCAGAATTTAGCCCAGTGATTGGCATATGGTAGAGTCTTAATGTTAGTAGACTGTTAATCCTTTTTAGAAGAGACTTTAGATGTCAGCCATCCTGGTTTGTTTGTTTGTTTTTTTTAAAGAGATATTCCCAGAATTCTTCTCAGGGATGGGGACATAACAAACCAGAGTTTGGGAAACCTGTTTCAGAGTTAGACTTCTCTGTGGCTCAGTCTGGAATAATCTGACCTGAGATGGAGATCTTTGTGGGAGGCCTTCCTCCTCCCCGATAGGTTACAAGAGACTACACATTCTCTAGCAAGTAATATCAATTCATTTACATTCACTGAGGAGGGCTGGCGCCCATAGTTACAGAAATTCTAGGTAGTTGCACTCCTCCTTATTAGGTTTCTGAGGGCCCTGATCCCAGTTCTCAGTCCCAAAGATGAATCTCGAGCTTCACTTTATCAGGGTTCTCATTAAGAAGCACAGAGTAATTCTCCCCTGCCATTAGCTTGAGCTCTCACCATCATGTTCTTCCCCTCAGTTCCCAAGATTCAGTTGATAATCAGCCAGCCATGAGTCACTTTTAGGATGAGGTATTTCATTAGGTAGTCATAAAGAAAAAATGGGTATAAATCATCTTTCTTCCCTTCTTTATTTCCCTTGATTTATGGATGATGCTCAGAATGTGCCAGATTTCCCTGCCGGCAACATCACTTCAGTGTCTGCAGAAATGAACTTTTTGCACTTAGTCTAATGCTTGTGATTGATTGAGCTAAAAGAGTCAAAGTTTGGCCTGCCGCAGTAATAAGGATGGGGGGAGAAGGATGACCATAGATTGGAGAAGCTTCATTCACCAGGGTTAAGATAGGGCCCTTAGAAAGGGATCTGCATGTACACGAATGTTTGTGGCAGGTCTCTTTGTAGTGGCCAGAAACTGGAGACTGAGTGTCTGCCCATCAGTGGGGGAATGGCTGAATGAGTTATAGTATGTGGATGTTATAGAATATTATTGTTCTGTAAGAAATGACCAGCGGGATGATTTCAGAAAGACCTGGAGAGATTTACAGAAACTGATGCTGAGTGAAATGAGCAGAACCAGGAGATCATTATATACTTCAACAACAAAACTATATGATGACCAATTCTGCTGTACCTGGCCCTCTTCAGCAATAAGATGAACCAAATCACTTCCAATAGAGCAGGAATGAACTGAACCAGCTACGCCCAGCGAAAGAACTCAGGGAGATGAGTGTGAACCACTACATAGAATTTCCAATCCCTCTGTTTTTGTCCTCCTGCGTTTTTGATTTCCTTCACAGGCTAATTGTACATTATTTCAGAGTCTGATTCTTTTTGTACAGCAAAATAACTGTATGGACATGTATACTTATATTGTATTTAACTTATACTTCAACATATTTCACATGTATTGGTCATCCTGCCATCTGGGGGAGGGGATGGGGAAAGGAGGGGAAAAATTGGAACAAAAGGTTTGGCAATTGTCAGTGCTGTAAAATTACCCATGCATATATCTTGTAAATAAAAAGCTTTAAAAAATAAAAAATAAAATAAAAAAGACAGGGCCCTTAATCCAAATTCTGATAGGGGCTACAGTGCAAGCCTTCTCACCTACAATGATCTCCCTGGAGATTGTGGTATTGCCCCATTAAAGCAAGCTTTTTGTTTGCAACTTTGCTTTTGAAAACCAGGTGAGCACAGAGAGGAATGCCAGCTAAAAGCTGACTCACAGGAACATGGGGTGGAGGGGGAGGAAGAGGGACTGGCAGAGGGACTGGCAGGAAAGATCCCAGAGTCAGATCTAGTTTAAAGTAGAATAGAGCTGGGAGAAGGGCAGGAAGGGGCCCCAGGGGCTCTACCCGGAAGGGTCAGACCTTTGGCTTGGTTCACCCCAACAGAGAAACCCAGTTCAGAGACAGTCTAGTCTATGTAGGGGTCAGTTCCAACTCCCTCAAGCTTTTCTTCATTTAGAGAAAGCTTTCCAAAGAAGGGCTCAGGTGAGAGTCCTATCTGCCCCTATGTTCACCCCTTTCTAGTCTGAACATATCCCTCCCATACCCTCACCTGCGTCCTGCCCAAAGAACCCTGCCAGCTGGTGAGGGGCGGACGACAGGGATCTCCCAAACTTCCAACTCCTCTTTTTTTTTTTTTAACCTCTCTGCAGCATTTGACATATTTATTGATTTATTTGTTTTTTTGCTGAGGCAATTGGGGTTAAGTGATTTGCCCAGGGTCACACAAGACGTATTCAGTGTCTGAGATCAGATTTGAACTCGGGCCCTCCTGACTTCAGGGCTGGTGCTCTGTCCACTGCACCTGCATTTTATATTTTAAACAAGATTGAATGGGCCTTAGAGCTGGGGTTCTGACCCCCTTCCCTTTTCAGTTCACTGTTGTAGTGTTTTTCCCCATTAGTACATAAGTTTCCTATATTTTTGGAAAAAGGCCAAGGTTAAAAGTTTTTGAAACTTCAGTTCCATACAAATTAATTCAATAAGCACTTAGCAAACACCTACCTACTGCCTGCCAAGTACACACTAAGTGTGGGCCGTGCACAAGCAAAAGAAAGTTACCATGAATTGAAGGGATATAGTAGGGACCAGCTGGCAGAAGAGCCCAAGCCGCTGCAGACAAAGAAAGAAAACTGAGGTAGGGTCCCATGGTGTGTGGGAGGGATGCTCTCAGCAGAAGGCTACCAGTTTTGTGCCAGGGTGCCCAATGGCTTCCAACCCTCGCAGAGCTTCTGCTTTTCCTGGTTTCCCTTTCTCCTAGGAGAAGCTTGGCAGCTGGGCAACAGCTGGATCCAAAGCAGGGGAGGGAGGCAGCCCTTCTGCAAAGCTACCCTTCAGGCCCCACCTTGGTTCTGCCATTGGTGCCAGGCAAAGCCCTATGGCACTGGAGACAGCCAAGGTGAGACCTCTACTTGGCAGCCACTTGGCACAATGGAGAGAGCTTTTATTGGAGCTGGGTAGTGATGGAAAAATAAAAGGAAAGAAAGATACAAATATCCCCGAAACACATAGACATAGCCAGAAGAGAGCAGAAGGATGTTCAGAAGGGGACAGAAGACCTGCAGTGGCTCCCCACTGGGAAAAAAAAAATCACGGACTTAATATAACCATAGATAGCATTTATACAGTGCTTACTTAATATGTATAAAGCACCTGGAATATAGTAAGTCTTTTGATCCTCACAATGATGATTCCCATTTTACAGTTGAGGAACTGAGGCTAAGTGAGGCTAGAAACCCGATTGAACTCCAGGCCTGATGATCTATCCACTGTACAACCTAGCAGTCTTATTCGTTGATGTGTTTTTGTTATTAATGTGTGAAATGAGAACCTTGAAATGGTCCATTCTGCTCATATTGAAGTTGCAGACATCGCATTTTATTTGATTTTTATTTTTCAAAACATATCCAAAGATAATTCTGCAACATTAGCCCTTGCAAAACCTTTGTTCCAATTTCTCCCCCTTCCCCGCACCCTCTCCCCTCCATAGCAAGTAGTCCAATATATGTTAAACATTTAAAGATAAATGTTAAATCCAACATACGCGTACGTATTTATACAATTCTCTTACAACTCTCTTACTTATACAAGAAAAATCAAATCAAAACCGAAAAGAAAATGATAAAGAAAATAAAATGCAAGCAAACAACAAAAAGAGTGAGAATGCTAAGTTGGGAACCACTCAGTTCCCACAGTCCTCTCTCTCTGGGTGTGGATGGCTCTTTTGATTACAAGATCTTTGCAACTGCAGACATCACATTTTAGAAAAGAGATTAACCCAGAGAAAATCCAGGGAAGGAGAATAACGTCAAATAAAACAGAGGCATCTTTATCTGTCAAGTTTATAATAAAAATATTGTTTTCTTAAAAAGGGGAAAGTATTTTAAAAATGCAGGACAGAGAACAGAAGGGAGTTGAAGACAAACAAGATAAGTTTGAAAGTAACATGTGATTTTATCATGTGATTAAAAACAACCTAAGTGGTTCAAAACAGAGGTTCACAATTTTCACAGTTCTCTTTTTTTTCTCTTATTCTTTGCCCACTGAGATGTTTGGTGTGTGTTCAGTTCTGAATTAGGAAAAAGTTTTGTTTTTTTTCCTTAAAGAAAGATTTCAAGTGAAGGAAGTGTCTGTGGCTCTCTTGAGTGTGTGGAAGTTGTGAATGTGGTGTGAGGAGAGGGGATGTCTTCTAGGACAGGAAACTTAGGATACTGTTCATGAACTCTTGGGGCTTCTTGATATGGGTGATGTGGCCAGAATCAGGGATGTCCTGGAACTGGGCTTCAGGGAACAGGAGCTTGATCTTGGAGTAATGACTTGACCTGTCAAAGAGAGGGAAAAAAAAATGAGAGTTGAAGAGAGGGAAAGAGGAAAGGAGGGGGTGGTAGAGAGGGGGGGAAGTGGGAGAGGATCGGAAGGAAAAGGAAAGGGACAAGGGGAGAAAGAGAGGAGAGATAGAGACATACATACAGAGACAAAAATAGAGAGAGAGACATATAGAAAGAGAAGGAGACAGAGATGAAGACACATTGAGAAGGCAGAGGGAACAGAGAAGGAAAAAATGAGTGCAAGAGTCAGAATAGGGAGTCACAAGGAAGGAGGCTGAGCAGTGGGTATGGGAAGGGACAGGATGGAAAGCAGGTTAGATAGATAGAAAGACAGATCTAGGTGAGAGACTGGAAGAACCCTCTCCTTCTGAGCCCAAGCATAGCTAAGCCCCCAGTTGCCCTCTTCCTTGAGATTGGGGAGTCCAAACTGGGGCGCAAGAAAGATGGAGGACTCGGAAAGATGGAGGACTCGGAGTTGGAGGCCGCCTTACGGGAGGAAGGACGAATGGGTGTCCCTTAGGAAGAGTGTGCGGCCACGATAAACTCCCTGGACTTGGAGAGTATCCAGAAGCTGGTGTTTCTGCTGCTGCAGGTTTTCACCATTGACTTTCCATACATACTGCCCATCGATCCGTACCAGGCTATTGAACAGATACTGCCGAATGCTCAAATCCTAGAGGGTACAAGGATCTAGCTGACCCAGCCTCAGGGGCTCCCACCTTCCCCCAAGACCCTTCTCAGCCCAAGCCCAGACCAGAGTCCAACTCATTACTGTGCCCTTTCTCCTTCATGTCAACAAACATTTAGGAAATGTCTCTTGGGAGGAAGATAAGATGCTGGGAAGACAAAGGAAAAGAAAGATAAGGGCGGCCTTCAGAGAGTTTATGCTTGATTTCTGTTCTTCTCCTGCTCCCCTTCCCCAGAGGCCTTCGGGGCTGCCCCCTCCAGCCCCTGCCCTCCCCCTCCCCACTCCCCTGAGGACTCCAAACTCCAGTTTGCTCTGGAGTCCATCTCCACACCCTCAACCCAGGCAGTTCTGAAGAATCACCTCAGTGAATGGCTCCAGATACTCATGGAGTAATTTAAAGGCTTGGGAGTGGGAAAGATCTCCAGGGATGTTTAGAGACTCCATTAAAGATATGATTTTAAAGACATTCGGCATGTTTGGGCTCACGAAGGGGCTGATGTCCACTGAGACCAAGCGTTCCACCAGCTCTGGCTGAAGGAGAAAGCCCGTCACGCAACGAACCCCGGCCCCCTCCCTCCTCTCCCACGTTCCCGGCAGTGACACGAGTGGGAGCCCGGATCCCCAGAGGGGAAGGATGCCCATTTCACAGGCTGGTACCATCCTTCCCATCTGCCTATTCTGGGTTAACCCTGGAGAAGGGGTGACATTTATGAGGAAAGGTTCTAAGAACTTGACTCTGAACCCTGAAACCCCCCAGTGCTGGGGAAAGGCCCCCTCAACTTCTCTTCAGTCCATTAGGATTTAGAATGATAAACCTCCTCGGGGAACTCTCTGCTTCTAGTCCCAGTGTTCACTCACAGCCTCACTCTACCCACAATTCCACAGGTAACTCCTTAAGAGCAATCTTGGGGGTGGCTTACAGGGTTACAGGTTATGGACAAGTTGGGCGTTCTCCCCCTTCAGCCCTGGGACACCCTCACCTTCTGTAGGGCTAACATCATGGCTGTCTTGCCTCCCATGCTGTGCCCGATGAGGACGCAGGGCGCGAGTCCTAGCTTTTGTAGGAGAGCCTGCAGGTCGGCGCTCATGGCCTCGTAACTGCAGTCAGGACTATGGGGACTCTCTCCGTGGTTCCGGGCGTCCATTGTCAATACCTGGGGGGCAGACATGTGAGTTATCAATTTCCCAGATTCCTCTCCCTCCCCTCTCCGCCCTGGGGGGGCTGACTTACTGCTAGCAGGACCAGGAGTCCATCTGAGGACTAGCAGGAGGCAAGGGGTAGTGAGTAATCCTTGACAAGAGGAAGAAGGAGAAAGGGAAAAATATCCTCCCCTCTCCCATCTTTTGTCCCCCTCCCCGGCCAGAGCTGGCCCTTCAGCAGCCTGGTTCTTAGGCCCATGATTCCCTCTTTTCCTGACTTTCTGCTTTCTTCCCATTCTTTTTTTTACTTTCTGATGTTAGGAAAGAATTACCTTTATTCACTAGTAGGGATTCCTCCCAGCTCATGTGCCATTCGGGACTATTACCTTCCTGCCTGTCTGCTGGGCCAGGGTTTTAGCTTCAGCCTGGAAGATGTTTTTGTTGCTAAATATCCCGTGCAAGAAGACGACAGGGGGGAGGGTGTCCTGACCATCCAGCAGCTTGTAGGAGAGAGGCACTGGCCTGACCAGGGAGGGAGAGACGAGGAGGAGGGAGGGAACACATTAGGACACATGGAGGAACATGGGATGCTAAGGGAGTGCAGGGTCTCCTGTCCCCTGTGCAGGGGGCTCTGATGGAGAAGTGGGTATGTCCATTCATGGGAGGAACTGTTGGGAGGTGGGTAAAACGTTCAGAGAGAAGCAGCCCAAGGGCAAGTGGATGCCGGGGGAAGTTAGGGAGGAGGGAGCCAGCCACAAGAAGGGGGACAGGAGCAAAAACAGGAAAAGGGGCAGAAAAAGGAGAACTGGGATGGTACCTGTAGGAGGAGGGGAAGGGAAAGAAGAAAGCCAAGGAAGGGTAAAGAGGAGAAAGATGAAATAAAGGGATGTAGGGAGGAGGAAGTGGGGGGAGGGAAGGAGAGAAGGTGGGGGAAAGAAAAGCCGGATAAGGAGGAGAGTGTAAAGGTGAAGGGCTAAGAGAGGACCCCAGGGAGAAGTTTGGAGAAAGAGGGGGGCAGTCAGGGAAGAAAAGGTATTAGTGCAGGGAGAGAGAGGGAAGGGAGAAGGAATTGGAGGAGGATAGGGGAGCAGGAGAAGGCTCAGGGAGCGGGAGAGGGCAGAGCTGGCCCCGGGGACTCTGGACTGACCTGGGTCCACTGCTCCCCAGAGTGGCCAGGGACCGCCTCATGCTTCGGATGGGCGAGATCCAGAGGCATGAGGATCCCCAGGGGAGGTATCTCCAGTTTCGAGCCCACATGTTGAATGAGCACAGTTGCCCTCGGCTCCCACACCTTGTACTCCACCTCTGCTCTGCTCTGGCCTGAGCCCTGCCCCTGTTTTGTCCCACCCTTTGGCTGTGGGGCCGCCTTAAAATCCTCTCCCTCCTTCCAATCAGCTAATCCGCAGTTCTTTCCATTGTCCCAGGTGATGGCGCCCGGTAGTGTGTTTAGCTGACACTTTACTCCAGACTTTCCCTTTCTGCCTTTTGTGGGATCAGAGGGTGGTAGAAATGGGGGGACCCTTGGAAATCACCTAGGGCATTCTGTTCTAGCATGAGCTGTGTGACTTGGGACAAGGAGTCAATTTCCTTTTCCTGGAAAATGAGGGAAGATCCCTTTACCTTCATAGGAGAAGGAAGGGCCTATGGATGTGGAACATCCCTTTCCTTTCAGACTTGTTTGACGTTTTGGCTAGTATTACAGAATGCACCCCATGCCCCTTCTCCCTTCTTTGTTGTTCTTGGAGTAATTCTTTGAAGAAGAAAGGGAGAATAAATTTGGAAATGAAAAAGTTTGTAAGTGATGCAAAAGTCCCAAGATGCCCTGGCTGCCCCAGGGAGCTATTAAGGGACCCCCCACTCTGGGATTTCCTAGCCCTGGGTCAGTCCTAAGAAACCTAACCTCTCAAGAGAAGAGACAGGCTCCCCCCCTCCCCCATTTGTTGTCTCTGGTTTTTCTGCCTCCATCCCACATCTCAAGGAAGCATGTATGTGATTCATATACTGTGAAAGTTCCTTTTGTAATGCCAGAGAAACTGAGGCAGGAGAGAGATTAGAGAGTTTTCAATAGTTTATTAATTGGAGAGTATAATTGACTGGACAGGACTCTTGTCTCAAATTATCCAGTCAGATAGAGATAAAATTATACTGGGACCAAGGAAACCATGTTGGTCCCAGGGCTGGAATCCAGCATGCTGCATCTAGCAGCCAGGCTCTTCCAGCAATGAATAAGAGCAAGCCAACCTCTTAAATATTCTCTAAAGACAAAGGACCACGAGGATGGGGGGGGAGGGGGCTTCTGTCAGGTTTGGGGAGACCATAACTCCTAAAAGCCCAGAGACAGGATGTCTGAATACCCAGAGATAAAGATGTCAGTGAGGTATCTTGGAATATTTTAGAGGGATATTATAAATTCTTGAGGACAGGGGAGGGTCAGGAGTTCTGCTCTCTTGTTTATCTTGCTAGCAATTTATAACCTTAGAGTAAACGGTTCCCAATCTTAATGGACCAGAGTGGGTTTTTACGACTAAGGGGATTTGACAGAAGAGTTAAGGAAACTGAGACAAAGGAAATTAGTGCAGGGAAACCGAGTCAGAACAGTTAAAGAGAACTGTGGCATAACACTTTCAGAAAGGCACTCACCCTACAAAGTTAATCAGGTATAGGACAGCTATTTATGTCTTTAGTCACAAAAGAAATATTAAAACAAAACTGATTTGACAGAGACTTAAACCATCAACCAGAAACCAGAGGCTCCCAGCAGGAGGTTGATACTTAAAACGTCACAAACATGAACCTTTTTGTGAGGGTTCAGAACATCCCTTTCTCTCTCACCTTGGCTCTGAGCTGTCTAAGCAGCTTCCTCCAGGTCCCGATTTTCTGACTATCCCAAGCATGGCATAGGCTGTGAGTGAGAAGCCAGGAGGCAAATCTGCTGCTTGTTCCCAGGAGTTCTCGCTGGCTCTGGATCTCTCCGTTCCTCAGGGCAGCTATCAAGGTTAGTGACAGAATCAGAACCATAGAGGTGGAGAAGTGAAAGGGGTCTTCAGGGCCATCCTGTTCAGGCAAGAAACCCTTACTGTATATCCCTGACAGTGGTTATCCTGCTTATGCTTTGAGCAGATCCCAGCAGGCAGCAGGCAGCTCATTCTACCTTAGACAGATCTATTAGTAAGTTTTTCTTTTTTAATGCAAAAAAGAGATTTGATTCCTTGTTTAGTTAAGAATCCCAGTTCTTGATCGTTGCTATGACCAAGATTTCCTTAAGATTTCCCTTGGATGGTCTAGCTATTTAAATTGTTATTTATTTTTATTTAAATGTTTTCTTTTTACGTCTTGGCTAATGACTTTACTGATCACCTTAATTTGCCTAAGCTCCCTTTCTATCCAGAAGAGGCCAGACTGACCAATCCAGCAAGAGATAAAAGTGAGCATTCATTCCTCCAGCTGGGTGTATCAGAACTCCTGGCAGTACTTTCAGATGGGTAGTTTTGTGGTATTGACATACTGACCCAAAAACTCTCCCAGCTAAGCCAGATAACCAACTGAATTGAAGGGTCTCTGGATTAATTATAGGGAGAGAGCCTGAATTGCTGTAAACAGTCAGGTAGCTCAGCCATTCCCTGTGGCAAGCACTGATAATCCTCAAGTGAGTCTTTTGTTCTAAAGTAGACTTTTTGTTGTCCTTAAGTGGGCTTTTGTTGGAGTGAGCCCCGGTTTAATTCCTTATGACTTCCTTGCCTGGACAAAATTATCATGACCCTATGTTACCGTGTCCAGGCTGAAGACCAATTTATGATATCAACTCCCGAGGTTATTTTGGTCCTATAAAAGAATCTGCTTGTACCCCACTTCCTTGCTAACTTCTTTAGGAATTTAACCGGGTTCATTAGGAACTGCCTGCCTTATGACAGCAAGTTCTCTAGGATCTTTGCCTTCCTTCTGGCATTATTTCCCTTGTTCAAGAGGACTTGTTCCTTGTTCCTAGTTCAAGAGGAACTTGCCCCACTTTATGGCTTGCATCTTCCCCTTTGTTAATGGCTAAACTCCCTTTTGGAAATCAGTCTGCTGCCGGTAGCATAATAAGATCTTTGCCCCTTATTTTGGAGGTGGTCAAAGCCTTTTGAGAAACCTCTTGACACCAACTCAAAACCTCAATATATTTTGGAGGTTTAACTCCTGGACCCCAAGAAATTCATGTCAACCCCCAGTTTTAAAAAACAGCCCAGCCTAGAGGTGACTTGATAAGACCACAATTGGATTGCTTCCTTTCTCCCACCTATTTTTGTCTTTATTAACTCTGTTACCTATGGCCACGTTGAGCTCATTTCAAATGACATAAACTGAGATCTTCTGGGCGGTCCCCAGAAGCCTGCAAACTCCCAATTAAGGTTCAAATGCCCAGTTAAGTGATTTTATTCAATTGGAGATCTTTGTGTGATGGTCTTCTGTTGAGTAGCCCAGACAACTCCCAGTCCCAGGCCAAGATTTAACCCATATAATCAAGATTTTGTTAATCCATCTCTGCCAAATTCCTAATCAGGAGTTTTGCAGGCTAAGAAAGTTTTCTTCTTAGTGAACAATAAAAATCCCTTTTTGCCACAACAGATTTCAGATTTGCGAATTCTTTCACATAAGACCTGCACCTTTGACCAGAGGGGATCTCTCCCTCTTATTCCCATACCTCATCATTAACTGTACTCCCATGTATACATGTCTGTCTAGTTAGGAAGAATAAATCGATGGATAACTGTTTTGTCTTTCTTACTGAACTCTGGGGGAAAAAAAAAGGTTGACAAAAACCTATGTTTCCATCTGTATCTTTCCCCTCTCCCATCACCCTTTCTAATAAAGAATTTTTTAAGAATCAGGTTTATATCCCTAGTTTCCACACTAAGTCTGTTATTTCTATAAAATTCTATAATTTATAATTTCTACATTCTCTATATATTTTTGTAAATTTCTATAATTTATAATTTAAAATTCTATAAGTTTCTACAAAATTTTCTATCAAAAAAAAATTGCTTTCTATGGTTCAACCCTTTCCAATTCAGATGAAAATTGGTTATAACATGTCTGACTCTCACCCTACCCTATCCCTGTCTCCATGCTTGTATATTCTTCTCTTCATTATTTCCCCCTATTATATTTCATTTCCTCTCATCTCCTAATAGCCAACAAAACAAAAAGCATCAAACAACAACATAAACTCTCAGTGCCAATTCCTGTTGGCCCCTGCTTTTGTCTTTCTTCTCTGTGACCTTTGAAGGTGTTAAGATCCTGAAAGGTCATTCTCTCTTTTTTTTCAATGGGAAGGTAGACTTTTCATTTCCATTTAGTTACTTCAATTGTTCAAGGGTATTTACCTTTCCAGGTTTGTCTCAACTCCTGACACCTTCTATTCTATTAACAATTGACGTTTTCCCTTGTAGAATAATGTTGTTTTTTGGAATAAGTCACCTGTAATTGTAAATTTTTATCTTTTGGAATATCATAGTTCAGTATAGTTTCTTGTCATACTTGCCTCTGTTATACAGATTTGGATAGCTTTCTTTTATGATTTCTTAAAATATGATTTCCAGGAGCTTTAGTCATGGTCTTCAGGAAACTGGAAGATTCTTAAATTCTCTCATTTTGACCTATTTTTCAGGTCGGTTGTTTCATATTCATTTCCCCACTATCTTTGGACTTTGTTTTAGCATATCTTGCCATCTCATGTACCGATTGAATTTTCCTCCATTGTTTTCCTGGGAATCTCCCACTTCAATTATTTTTTCCATTTCTTGTTAATAAATAAAATTCCTTTCCATGTACTTGTCTGAGTTATCCTTATCTCTCAATGTGGCTTCCAGTGTTTTGAGGTGTACACAGCAAGTCACTTTTTCTGTACAATAACAGATGTCTGTTCTGATATGTAAAGCTGATATACTGCTTGCTTCAGGCCTCCAATTTCTAGAAGTCCCCAAAATGGCCTACTCTTCCTCTGGTGTGTCTTCACAAAGGACATGTACAGGCTCCGGGCACTGACACAGAAGGTCATGTTGGTCCCCTTGGTCAACTTCTTTATCTAATGTTCCAGCCACATTTTTGTATAGACATAACCAAGAAGGATAACATTGCAACTATTTCTCAATCATTCCATCTGGTGCCTTTTAAAATCTGCAATATAAGTAGGAGAGCTAGATTCTTTTGCTATCTTTTATATTATCATCTTAAGTAGATTTTGTCCCCTAGAATTCAATCTAACAGACAAACAGGTTATATCTGTGGATTTATTTCTCCTAAGTAGGTGGACATGTATAAATGGAAGCATAGTTGTTGGGGCATGTGGATTGAAGCCCAAAAATATAATGGGATTGTGGGCTGGTGTCATAAGGTATCTCAAAAGAATTTGTAGGGTTAGATCATCTCCAAATCAAGAGTCAAAGATTTTTACTATTACACCAATTTTCTGGTGAGATGCTTTTCTTTTTTATTCTGAGGCAATTGGGCTTAAGTGACTTGTCTAGGGTCCCACAGCCAGGAAGTGTTAAGTATCTGAGGATGGATTTGAACTCAAGTCTTCCTGGCTTCAGGGCCATCAACTACCACTTAAGTTCTTAAAGGAGTTAATGATTAACAAAGGGAAAGACACAGACTAAGTTCCCTAGTGGAACTCACTATTAACAAGGGGGAAGACACCATTAAAGCAGGCTAAGTTCCCAATGAATTAGTCACTGTGATGCTTAAGTGGGCTAGTTTCTAAAAGTTGGTCATTGTGATGCTTAGTAAGTGGGCTAACCCTAGTAAGAGTTAGTTATGACTGAGAGAACTTGCTGCCATAAGGTGGGCAGTTCCTACTGAACATGCTAGCCTTATGCCATGATATGGAGGCGAGTAGAGAATTATTAATTTAAGTGGAGAATTTATTGAAACTGACCCCACGGATTCTTATCCAGAGCGCATGGTGCTGAACAAAAGAGACATTGGGCCTTTTATGGGCTTCAGGGTGGACAGAAACCAAAGAAACAGTTGGTCTGCTTCCTTATTTAATTTTTTGCAGCTGTTGTTATCTTTAAGGAAATACTTCAAAGACAAAGGCAGGGAGACAGGGGTCTTGCATAAGGTTTCCATCGCTATTCTTAGGGTTTTGACAGAAGGAGACAAGGGTCTGCAAAAAAGGTTGGGATTGCTGGATCATCTTAAGTTTAGGGTTTTTTCAAATCCAGTTTCCCAAACCCAGTTTTTCTGGGGAGTTGGGGCTATGGTCTGTAATCCAGGTTTTAACATTTCTTACTTATTTTTAGGGGAATTAAAATCCTTAAATCATCATTTTCCAAATAATTAAAAGATTACAATACCAGAATTTTCATTAACTCACCCTGAGACCGGATAAATGGAACTAGACTAGAAAAGATGCAGGAGCATCTATGGTGTAGGTGAGGAAAAGGAGAAACATTGGTCCTTCAAGGTGAGAAAAAAGATTGTTAACTACAGAGAGGAATTAAAGAGGGACCAGAACCAGCTCTTCCCATGACCCTGCTCCATTCACCTGTACTCAAGGTCCTTAAGGACAAGAGATTCTCCCTGATTAACCCCAGAGTTAGCATAAAAACATCAGGCCTCTTCCCAGAGCAGAGCAGAGGCCATCCTGTTTAAGGAACAATAGATCCTCAAGCTCAAAAGAGTAGAGTGTTCTAGAGGGCTCAGATGGAGATCTACCGGGGCTCTTGGCCCCCCATAACTCATTTCATTGTGGATGAGAGCCATCCAGAGTGCCCATGGCAGCAGAGCCCTGCAGGCCCAACCCCACCAAGCTGGGGATGAGAGCTGGGACAGCGAGCTTCTCAAGCTTTGTGTCACTGGCCCTGGATGGGAGAAAGACTCCCTCCCTTCTTTTCCAGGGAATAGTGAGACTCTAAGAAAGGCAGAGACTAAAATGCACAGAGGGTCTTAGTATAACAGAAAGACCGGAGTCGACACACGTTTAATGAGTCCAACAGAGCAGGCTGACCAAGCTCCCAACCAAGGGGCAAGGAATCACGGGGACCCAGATAAAGGGGAAGCCATGGTCCTCACAGGGCTGCAGACTGAGGTGTAAGGAGGAGCCAGGCAAAGGGGATGACACTAGGCAGGTACCAGAGCCCTGGATATTCCCCAAGGTCAAGCTGGGCTAATCCCAGGAACAAGAGTCAGGAATAGAGGAGACCTCTTCAGGGAGGTTTATTCCTTCATAACAGGGGGCCTGAGTGTCCATGCAAAGCCAACAGTCAGGCCCAAAGTCCAGCCTGGAAGTATTTATAGCACGGTGAACAGCTGAGAGCAACCTAAGAGCAGATGTGATTAGAGGGAAAGAGGATGGTAAAGGTTTGGGGGTCCAAATGAGTAGGAACAGGGACTGAGGGAGGCTGGACAGGGGCAGGGAGTGGTAATAAGTCCATCTCTCACCTCTCCCCTGGCTGCTAATCTCTCCAATCTAATCCCTAAATCCTGGGGATTTTCTGGTCCTTCTCCCCACTTTTGTTTTGGCTAAGGAATCATCTGAGGGGGAGTGAACAGGGCTCCAAAGGTCAAGTAACCATTTCACACATAAGTCCTGAAAGTGAATTAAAGTTCAAAATATAACACACTAGTACAGTAGGGGTTTTCTGCTTGGTGGGGTTATCTAAAGAGTCCTCAAATAATTACTTGTTCTGAAGGGAATATTATGTTCAATTAAATAATGCAAATACATTCTATAATTTGACAAGCACTAAAATGAATTGTTAGTGGTGTATCCTTTTTCAGCAACATTTGCCCAAATTTTAACCCAATATTTTTCATCCTTAATCCTAAATACATTGCGACAGAGGACCCTCTCAAAATTTGGTGACCATTCATCAGCCAATTCCAGTTCCTCCCAAATCAATGGGGTCCAAAGTCCATTAGGGGCAAGGTCTCATCTACTGAAACTACTCCCTCCTGAGAATCATCCTACAGGATCTTATTTTGGGGGTGGTAGGCTGGAATTGAATGAAACATTCAATGGGTTGATCCAAGTCCTTGAAGCTGGTCAATACAGTTGTAACTTGTCCAAAATCTAGAATAAAAACAAATCTAACAAACAGAAGTTAGAATAGTCTGAGATAGAAAGACTGGCCCCCAAGGACTGCTACAAGATGTAGAGACGCCAATATAGATTGGCCAGCAGCTTTTTTGGTAAGGAAACATGTTTGTGTTACAGGACACAGAAAAATGTTAAAGATGAGTCAGCCATAGTCCCAATAAACAATAAAATAGCAGTTAGATCTCACCGACGATTGTGTTAATTGTTCTTCCATTATTTTAGAAACCTTTAAAGACCTTATTACCTACAGACATAAATATCTAGTAACTGATATTTGACAAAGCTAAATACTCACTCACCTAATTATTTAGGATATAATGACAACATATAATCAGATTGGAAACAACAAGGTATTACATAATTCAATTGTATTAATTAATTAATTAATTAATCTATCGATTGTTCTGATTATAGAAATCTGCTATAGGAGGAAAAAGCAGGGATCTGGCTATAATAAATATAATATAATCAGTCAAAACTGATTCTTCAGGACCTCAATCTGAGAGCACATACATGACATAGGATAAAGCAGCCTTAACTCAGTTTTACTTCAGGTAATTGTCCCAGTTTTAGTAACAATTCCACTTTAAGCCAAACTCAGGAATAAGCAGGTGGGCTCTTATTCAAAAGAACACCACTGGGAAACTGAGTCAGGATCCCATCTCGACAGAGGCCAAGGTTGTCCTCAGACTTTTGCCCAGATACTGACTTCCACTTGTAACAATTCAGGATCACATTCTTCTGAGTAGCTTGTGCTTATTCCTGGCTTGATGATCTATCAGACCTGAATTTAAAACTCCCAATAATATCAGCTATAGTCCCAAGAGATTTTATCTCCAATAGCAAATCTCATTAATCAAAGCTTCAGATGAATCTGTCAAGGATCACGTATCCTAAATAGGTATTGACTATGACCTTACATTGATAAGGAGATTCATCTGTAAGGGTCTTTTAAGTGGGCAACCACAGAGCAACAGGAGATTTGAGTGTCCCAGAGATAATTTCTATGGGTAAGGACCTCCCCTTGGGCGGGATCCTGACGGTATCGATATAGCTTCTTAATGGGAGAAAGCTCTCTCTCCAATTGGCTGTGTGTGTGACCTCACAGACCCTCTTTAAGCCCACTGTGGGCAGCAGATCGCTCTCTTTATCCTTGGATGGATGGATAGATAACCAAGAGAGGTAAGGAGGTTGATAGTGAACACATGGGTCTTCAGAGCAGGTGTTCACTAGGGAGTTAACAAGTCAGGGCATTATGTGAGCAGGTATAATAAAGGCTTTAAGTTTACACATGGCTGTTCTTGAGCGCGCTATTGTTATTAAACTAAGGTTCAAGAAATTGCGGCCAGAGGCCTCTGAAGGCCTCAGAGGAGGCGAGTTGGTAGAATTAGTTGACACTGCAAAGGTCAGTGGACAGAGATACCCTGACTCCCTGGGAATTAGGAGTGACTGACAATAATAAATGCAATGAGAGCATGTTCCAGATGGCGCCCAGATGTGAATGCATCATACATTGTCAGGCTTTGAAGATTAATTTTTGAAAATGAATGTTTAATATTCAGAATTAAGATTTGAGAAGAACCGGTAGAAACCACGCCTAGGAGGGAAGGCAGAGAGGCAATATGGATCTATGATCAAGCTCATGGATACAGCTGTGCTTAATGCTCTTATAAATAAGATAAAGAGCCAGAGGGAAGATCTTTTAACAAAGATCACCTCTGAAGAACGTCAGGAAGCTTGTAGTCAAGCTCCAAGAAGGCTCCTCCCATGCTCATTAAGTATATGCTTTCATATACTTATTCCCAGGGAGTCAGGGTATCTCTGACCACTGACCTTTGCAGTGTCAACTAATCCTATCAACTCTCCTCCTCTGAGGCCTTCAGAGATCTCTGGCCAAGACATTTTTTTTTTTTTATTATAGCTTTTTATTTATAAGATATACGCGTGGGTAATTTTTCAGCATTGATCCTTGCAAAAACTTCTGTTCCAACTTTTCCCCTCCTTCCCTCCCCTCCCCCAGATGGCAGGTTGACCAATACATGTTAAATATGTTAGAGTATAAGTTAAATACAATATATGTATACATGTCCATATAGTTATTTTGCTGTACAAAAAGAGTCGGACTTTGAATAGTGTACAATTAGCTTGTGAAGGAAATCCAAAATACAGGAGGACAAAAATAGAGGGATTGGGACTTCTATGTAGTGGTTCATAGTCATCTCCCAGAGTTCTTTCGCTGGGTGTAGCTGGTTCCATTCATTACTGCTCTATTGGAATTGATTTGGTTCATCACATTGCTGAAGAGGGCCACGTCCATCAGAATTGATCATCATATAGTATTGTTGTTGAAGTATATAATGATCTCTTAGTCCTGCTCACTTCACTCAGCATCAGTTCGTGTAAGTCTCTCCAGGCCTCTCTGAAATCATCCTGCTGGTCATTTCTTACTGAACAATAATATTCCATAACATTCATATACCACAATTTATCCAGCTATTCTCCAATTGATGGATATCCACTGTTTCCGGTTTCTGCACTACAAAGAGGGCTGCCACAAACATTCTTGCACACTTCTTTAAAATCTCTTTGGAGTATAAGCCCAGTAGTAGCACTGCTGGATCAAAGGGTATGCACAGTTTGATAATTTTTTGGGCATAATTCCAGATTGCTCTCCAGAATGGCTGGATTCGTTCATAACTCCACCAACAATGCATCAGTGTCCCAGTTTTCCCACATCCCCTTCAACATTCATCATTATTTTTTCCTTTCATCTTAGCCAATCTGAGAGGTGTGTAGTGGTATCTCAGAGTTGTCTTAATTTGCATTTCCCTGATCACTAGTGATTTGGAACACTCTTTCATATGAGTGGAAATAGTTTCAATTTCATCATCTGAAAATTGTCTGTTCATATTTTTGACCATTTATCAATTGGAGAATGGCTTGATTTCTTATAAATTAGAATCAATTCTCTATATATTTTGGAAATGAGGCCTTTATCAGAACCTTTAACTGTAAAAATGTTTTCCCATTTTATTGCTTCCCTTCTAATCTTGTCTGCATTCGTTTTGTTTGTACAAAAAACTTTTCAATTTGATATAATCAAAATTTTCTATTTTGTGATCAATAATGAGCTCTAGTTCTTCTTTGGTCATAAATTCCTTCCTCTTCCACAGGTCTGAGAGGTAAACTATCCTGTGTTCCTCTAATTTATTTATAATCTCATTCTTTATGCCTAGGTGATGAACTCATTTTCATTTTATCTTGGTGTACGGTGTTAATTATGGATCAATGCCTAGTTTCTGTCTGGCCATGATTTCTTGAGAGATTGAACTGGCTTTATCTAATATGGCTGAAAACATAAATAAAAATAATTGGAAATATCAAATTTTGTTATGTAAAAGGCATCCATAGCAATCCTTCATCAAGGAGACAGTATAAAGTGGGTAAACCTCCCAGCATAATCAGATAAAAAAATTTTTAATTTTTACCTAGTGCTTGTGGTTAGAATTTCAATAAAAGCCATTGAGAAAGTAGTAAAATTATCTGGGACAAGACCTGGTAAAATATATATATCTCTCATATCAATGCACAAATCAATGTGTATTGTGAAACCATCCCAGAGTGGAAAAATATATTGGCTACAGCTGCAAGCCTTGCACGTGGGTATGTAAATATAATTTTTGATTTGGCTTATTTAGTAGATGTGGTACAAAGAATTGCCACAGCTCAAATAAAATTTGGAGTTTTAATAGATATTATCAGCTCTTTAAAGAACTTTGAGAGCAAGTAAGAGAGCACTCAGGTAAATATTATACCCTACATGTCCATTTTCAGAGTGGACTTTCAAATAATTTTTTATAATCAGGCTGATAGAACCTGTTATGGCTATAACATGTGTTATATGCCCATGTGTTATGGGCCAGAACTTGAAACAAGGTGATAAGTAAGTGGAATTGAGGAGACAGTGGTTAAATCTAGTTTAGCCTTGATTTAATCCTACAACAGATAATGGTTTAGTGATATAATGATTGGTGTATAGTCAGTGTGGAACATATAAGGAGGTGCTGTCAGGACCAGAAAGGGTAATCCCGCTAGAAGCTCTTGGAGCCTCAGCCAGGATTCAGTCCAGGAGATGTAGAAGCCAGAAAAGGCAGGCCTCTCAGAACCAAGGAGAGAGATGGGCCACCAGAAAAACTAGCTGAGCCCCAAGTGAAGGAGACAATAAAGGATTTGGACTTTAACTCTTGGCTGAATTTGGGGTGATTACATAACTGAAACGAAGGCTGCCTCCAGAAGCCTCCTAAGAAATCTGCTCCCAGAGAAGATTACATTTAGAGAAAACATTACAGCAGAGCATCCATGTAATTGTGGATATACATTCTTAATTCTTTATGGCTTCACTCCAATCTGGAGAAGCAGCTAGGCATGTGATTGTGAGGGATATAGATGACCCTTACCCAAAATGACTATTCAAAGATCATTCAGTAGAAAGCAGAAAAGTTGTTTATTAAAAACCTCTGGAGAATGAGCCATCCCATCACGAGATAGCAGAGAGAAAGCTCATGGTAGGAGGGCTAAAGAAGTAGTAAAGATACATAGCTTTTATACAAGTGATTACATCATAAGTAAGAGCATTGAGAAGGGTTGGGGGAGGCATCTAATTGGTTGTTGCTATTCGGAGAGATTGGAATGGAACGTTTCTGTTTCCCCGAAATCTCCTGATTTCTAAGAAACAGAAAATCAGGCCTTCAGGCTTAATCAAGCAGATAATGGTCAAACTAACAGAGTAAATATCAGTAAATGTCAAATAATAATAAAGGTTATCAGCTCAGGTTAAGTAAATATGTTTATAGTTGGCCAAGACTCAAGTAAGTATGGACCTGTACATATTATACAGGTCATAGGAGAAACATAGAAATAATGAAAATAAAATCCAGAAAAATAATTCATACATTCCTGTAAATTCTTCACCTTATCTCTCTATTCCATACATGATCAACTATCTTTCCATTGTAGAAATCTCACATGCATTTAAGACAGGTTATAGATTGGCTTATACATTTTCTACTTGTAGGTCTTTTTGCATTGAATTTGACTTTGCCCATTCCATTGGCATTTCTTATAACCCTACTAGCCAAGTCATTACTGGACAGACTATTTATGTCCCCAAGATGTTCCCATTCAAACAAGAGAAGGGAATTTTGGGATATGCACAAGATGTGGCAATACATACATGTGATTGCTTGCAATTTTAAAATTATTTTGGTTTTAAATTCTTTTGATTTTACATTTCAAAATTATTTTGTTTTTAAATTTTAAAATTATACTGATTTTACCTTTTAAAATTTTTTGGATTTCACCCTAGCAATGCACTTCTGGCACACACAGAAAGTGCAGCTAACTGACTGACTGACAAAGACAAGAACTTTCTTTCTACAATGATGTGGAAAGGCCTGGATAGCACCTGGAAAGACCCAAACTGGGTCAGGGTTTGGGGCCCCGGGTACAGTCTATTCATGCTAGATGCAGATCCAACAGCAGAGGAGTGGATCCCCACCAGAGACATTCGTGATCTGGGGATCCAAAAGAAGGACCAGACAACAGCCCAGAGGGACCCCTGTAAGGCTCTAGAAGTCAGCAACCCTTCAGATGCTGATGGCAGCCATGTCTTTCTTGATCCTGACACCACTCCAGTGTAGCAGCTGAAATGGACTGTCTTGGATGATGTGCAATATAAACAGACTGTAAATGGACAATGGGCCTGTGTACTTCTCCCATAGTTACTCACCATATGGTGGCCTGGGAAGAGGCTTTGCCCTAGGTTTTCTATTTAAGGACTATGCCTCTAAATTAGTGAGTTGTGGTGTTCTTTTCTTTTGTAAAATATAAGATGGTTCTCTTGTGAGAGCAGGTTTCTTGGGGAGGTTTTCTGGAGGTAGCCTTCGTTTCAGTTCCAAGTAATAATCATTCCAAATGCAGCCAGCTGATAAAATCCAAACGTTTATTTTTCTCCTTTCTTGATTCCAAGAGCTCTTGCAGCTTGTCCTTTGCTTCTAGCTCTGCCTCTAGCTCAACTCTGACTCCTGGCAATCTTCTGAAGTGACTCTGTCTGACTGACTGAAGCTCTTTTTATGCTTGGTGTAAAAGATTGACTCCTCCTCCGAGAGTGGGATTATGGGAGGTATGAATTCACAAAGTTACAAAGTTAATTTTGTGTATCTCCCGTACTTGTGAACTCCAATGTGTAAGCTCTAATGTGTAAACTCTTAAAGGTGCAAATCCAAGCACACAAACATTGCTTCCATCAATTCCACTTAGTACCTTGTTTCAAGTTCTGACCCATAACATCTGCTTGTAGGATCAGATCCATCATACTGAACCATGCTAAATTAGATAATTATTATCTCTATCAATTCTAATGACTTAACACATTGTAAGGATTCCAACAGTGGATGAAAAATCAACACACCCACCTGCCAGTGTTAGTGAGGCAATATTACAGGACATGATTTTGCTTGTGTGCACCTTTATCTGTGTTTTGCACCTTTATCTGTGTTTTGCACCTTTATCTGTGTTTTCTTTTAAAGGATGAATGTAAGTGTAATAAAATTGTGACAAAGTAGAATTGTGACAAATGTAACTAGAATTGTGACACCCTACCTCATTGATATTTAATTGTGAACTAGAATTGTGATATTCTACCTTGTTGACATCCCACCTCAGTGTTGAAATCCTACCTCATTGGCATCTAACCTCTTTGGCACATTATCTCCTTGAGTATGACTTTATTGAATGGGTTGAACATCTGGCCAGTGTTGAGAGCTTCGTTCTCATTGTCATACTTCTGTTTATTGATCTGCTGCTTTGTACCTTCCTTGGGCACAACACTCGGCCATCTCATGGATCAAGTGAACTATAGCCGATCTAAAAGTTTAGCTTGATGAGACGAACGGTTCCCGCAAAACAAGAGAAGGGAATTGTAAGGGTCCTTTAAATGGGCAGCCACAGTGCAACAGGAACTTTGAGTGGGCCGGAAGTAATTTTCTGTGGCTAGGGACTACCCCATGGGTGGGATCCTGGCCATATCAAGATAGCTTCTTAGTGGGAGAAAGCTCCCTCGATGGTTGGCTGTGTGTGTGACCTCACAGACCCTCTTTAAGCCCACTGCAGACAGCAAGTCGCTCTCTTTATTCTGCGGTAGCTGAGCTGAGTGGATGGATAGCCAAGAGAGGTAAGGAACTTGATAATGAACACGTGGGTCTTTAGACCAGGTGTTCACTAGGGAGTTAACAAGTCAGGGCATTATGTGAGCAGGTATAATAAAGGCTTTAAGTTCTCATGTGGCTATTCTTGAGTGCACTATCGGTTATTAAACTATGATTCAAAAAATTGTGGCCAGAGGCCTCTAAAGGCCTCAGAGGAGGCGAGTTGGTAAAATTAGTTGACACTGCAAAGGTCAGTGGCCAGAGATACCCTGACTCCCTGGGAATTAGGAGTGACTGACAATAGTAAATGCAATGAAAACATGTTCCATTCATCCTAGGAAATTTGCAGCTTAACTTTCATATCTAAGTAGCTGTTTTAAGTTCAACATTACTCAAATCATTTTGCTTTTAAAATGCACAATACATAGAAAAATTCTAAATTGCATATTGTCTATAGCAGAAACATGTTCAAAAGGACAAAGGTAAAAACTATTATCCTCAGAGTCCCTTTAAATAATGGGTACAATTTTAAGATGACTCAATACTATCAATTAAAATTCATACAGAATATAGAATATCCTAATTTCACATAAAAGAACCTCATTAGAATTAATGTCAATAATTTATTCATTCTAAAAAACGTTAATTCAACTCCTCCAATTGAAAAGTCCCTACAAATAAATATTAAATAATTTGCTGAAGTCTGATGGAGACCTTGATAGTTCTAACAAAGGGACCTTGATGTTCTAACAAAATCTTAAAAGCTTTTTGCATTACTAAACAGAATTTTTGATATAGCATCAAAAATGACCTTGCCTTAAAGCAGCCAAAAATAAAAACAAACATTCCATTCTTAACACCATGTAAATGTAGGCTGTTCATTTTTTTTATTTTGAATTTTATTTTTTATTATAGCTTTTTATATGCAAAACATATGCATGGGTAATTTTTCAACATTGACCCTTGCAAAACCTTCTATTCCAACTTTTCCCCTCCTTTCCCCCACTCCCTTCCTTAGATGGCAGGTATTCCCATACATGTTAAATACGTTAAAGTGTATGTTAAATACAATATGTGTATAAATATTTATACAGTGATCTTGTTGCATAGGAAAGATTGGATTTAGAAAGAAGGTAAAAATAACCTGAGAAGAAAGAAACAAAAATGCAAGTAAACATTAATAGAAAGAGTGGAAATGTTATGTTGTGGTCCATACTCATTTCTCACTGTTCTTTCTCTGGGTGTAGCTGGTTCCATTCGTTACAGATCAATCGGAACTCATTTGCATCCTCTCATTGCTGAAGAGATCCATGCCCATCAGAATTGATCATCATGTAGTATTGTTGTTGAAATGTATAATGATTTCCTGGTTCTGCTCATTTCACTCAGCATCAGTTCATGTAAATCTCTTCAAGCCTCTCTGTATTCATCCTGTTGGTCATTTCTTATAGAATAATAATATTCCATAACATTCATATGCCAGAATTTATTCAGCCATTCTCCAGTTGGTGGGCATCCCTTCAATTTCCAGTTTCTAGCCACTACAAACAGGGCTGCCACAAACATTTTTGCACATATGGGTCCCTTTCCCTTCTTTACTATCTCTTAGGGATATAAGCCCAGTAGTAACACTGCTGGATCAAAGGGTATGTAGAGTTTGATAACTTTTGGGGCATAATTCCAGATTGCTCTCCAGAATGGTTGGATCTGTTCATACCTCCACCAACAATGCATGTGTCCCAGTTTCCCACATCCCCTCCAACATTCCACATTATCTTTTCCTGTCATCTTCGCCAATCTAAGAGGTGTGTAGTGATATCTCAGTTGTTGTTTTAATTTGCATTTCTCTGATCAATAGTTGTGGGGAGCTGGCACTAATCTACAGCCACATAAGGCCAACCTTGAATAGGTTGAATCTCCTAATCACATCATACCAAAGACTTCCTGAATAGGAATCTCCTAAGCACATCATACCAAAGACTTCCTGAATAGGAATCTCCTAATCACATCCTAACTTTGAATAGGCAGATATCTAGGCACTCCCTAATCACATCATAGAGCTTCCTGCCACCAGAAACATCTGAGCAGCTCATCCTTGGGCGGGATACCAACCCTTTGTCTAGGACCCCCACCCTGTACTGTGTTTGAACAACCCTGCCTTCTTTTCTACTGCTATATATATCTGTACTATTGCACCCATTAAAATGAGGCTTGATCAGATGGATTTGTCTTGCCTCCATTTTGCCTGTCCCCTCTCTCTTGCCCTTATCTCTTTTCTTCCAGGGTCCACACACTCTGCCTCGCGGGCTGAGGCAAATAGTGATTTGGAACACCTTTTCGTATGACTAGAAATAGTTTTAATTTCTTCATCTGAAAATTGTTCATATCCTTTGACCATTTATCAATTGGAGAATGGCTTGATTTCTTATAAATTAGAGTCAATTCTCTATATATTTTGGAGATGAGGCCTTTATCAAAACCTTTAGCTGTAAAAATGTTTTCACAGTTTATTGCTTCCCTTCTAATCTTGTCTGCATAGTTTTATTTATACAAAAGCTTTTTAACTTAATATAATCGAAATTTTGTATTTTGTGATCAATAATGACCTCTAGTTCTTCCCTGGTCACAAACTCCTTCCTCCTCCACAGGTCTGAGAGGTAAATGATTCTATGTTCTTCTAATTTATTTATAATCTCATTCTTTATGTCTAGATCATGAACCCATTTTGATCTTATCTTGGTGCTGGGGTTCTCAAACTAAGGTCCTCAGGCCAGATGCAGCAGCTGAGGACGATTATCCCCCTCATCCAGGGCTTTGAAGTTTCTTTATTTAAAGGCCACAAAACAAAGTGTTTATTTTTACTCTAGTCCGGCCCTCCAATAGTCTGAGGGACAGTGAACTGGCCCCCTATTTAAAAAGTTTGAGGACCCCTGGTAGAGTGTTAAGTGTGGGTCAATTAGGCTGTTCATTTAAAACAATAAAAGCAATTAATGTTTCCACCAGTAGCTGGGAGGGTGAGTTAAATCCCAAGCTGACAGATCTTTCCCTTTCCCTTTATTTGTGAAAGGAAGAGATGAGTGTCAGGCAGCCAGAGGTTTATATAAACTGCTTCTTCTGGATTTAGAGGATCTTTTTTCCATTTACATACAAGTTTAGCTTCTGACACCTAATCTTTAGAAGACCTGCATTTTTGGCCAAATCATCTCTCCTCCAATGTCTCCTAATGGCCTATGATTCCATCTGTCCATCTTTTGTAACTTCCTGCTTATGTTTGGCCATGTATTTGTTCCAAAATGTACCCTCAACCAAGACTCGTTGTCTGGGTCTGAGAGATCTGGACCTGAATATTTTCTCATACTTTCTTTCAGTCTAAGAACTCAGATTGGGAT